>NC_067284.1:13783852-14089998 GCF_020740795.1 Apus apus | reverse complement strand
TAAAGACGTTAGATTTGAAAGATCATCTTGATACATACCTCACAAGCTGTTTTGAAATTCATGAGTGCAGTAGTTCTCATGCCCATGAATTTCAGACCAGATACCAAAGTGCCTGGACTTCACTGGAAAGAGAATCAATGCTCACTTTCTTCAATCTACTTGTGTATGTTCCTGTCTTGTTAAAGATACCTTTACAGGGCAGGACTGGGACTATGTGTCAAAAGCCAGAGCAAGGGGATTGCAAATGGGCCATGAATAGGCATATAATTACAGGCAAGCTGTATTTTTGACCTCTCTGCTTCTTTCCAAGCTCCTGATTGTCAGAGCAGAAGCCTGGGACCCCCGGCCAGCCAGGAAACTTATTAACCAGCATAATCCAGCCTACGGCCAAGCTCTCTCTTGCAGCATTTCCCTGTGATTCCAACTAAGCTATGACTCTTCTCCCCTCTCCTTGTACTGAGGCAAGTTTTTTATTCCACGCCAGGTCTATTTCCGTGAGTCTTTTTTAGAATACTTCAGTTGATAACTTTTGATAAAGTTCATGGTACCCATCCTCTAGAAAAACCCTAATTCCAGTAAATCCTTATTATTATGGTCTAAATAAACTCTTTCTTTACAGCAGAAAAGCTGTTTAGATGTCTTCTGCATGTTCTCTTTAAATCATCCAGACCTTCCTCCCCCTTCCCAGTCTGATGTGAACTACTGACGGTGCTGTTCTGATGACAAACACTACAGTAATGAGCCAGGGCCTGGATATTTTTCAAGGTGAAAACCAGAAAAGAAGTATTAGATCCATGATAAATCAATGATTTGAACAAAAACACAATCAGGAATGTAAAGAAAGAAACAGAAAACAGTTTATCAATCTTAGTGACTGACAGCAGAATAAGATATAGGTGCAAACTATGTATTTTAACTTTTTTTCTATTTTGTTATCTCATGAGAATACAGTGTGTTTAAGCAACATGTCATTATCTTTCACTGATACATTGCAGCAAACACCCATGCAGGAGAGGAATCCATCAGCAAACAGGAGATAAGAAATAGCACCTAGTGAATATGTTCTCAATTTGAGGTCAAATGCAGTAGAAAACCCATGTGAGCGACAGAACTGGCCAGCTATGGATATCTGGTCATCTTTGAAGCAACTGTTGTACAGCTCCACTATCATTCTTATTTGTGAGTATTTGCACAAATATTTGGAGGATGGCAGGTCTTCATATAAATGCTCTACACAATAGAAACACTAAAATTCGTTATTTGCTATTCAACATCTGCACTACTGTTTAAGCTGCTCCAATACTCTGACTGGGTGGCAAAAGCAGATTCTGGATAATACAGGTTATCAGAGATGATGGCAAAGACACAGGAGTTGGTGTCACTGATGACTTGTCTCCTTTAGGAAAGGGGCATGAGGGACATTTCCTGTGAATGGAAACAGAATTACATTTTTCTACCAGTCATAAAACCTGTGATATAAAGTTAGATTAATAAAATGAAGGACAGATCAGAAGCTGAAGGATAAATCAATAACTCACACACATCTATTACACTCCTGTCAAGTTCTTACACCAAGAGAGTGTGATATTGGATTTTCAAAGGCAAATGAGATTCTCACTCTCTGCAGCCAAGGCTAGTGATCCCTCTGGCAGGGCTGTTGGCCCGGATTGGGTACCAAGCTCTCAGTCCCATAAAGGACACCTCCATCATTTGAGCTGAGGGACTAAACTCCTCGCTTATTGAAGATGATGGCAGCAGGTGCACTAAAGGCTCTAGCAGATATTCAGTGCTGATTCTTGCTGAGGCAATTGACAGTGCACCCAGGTGTTCTCTCCCCCCCTCCAGCAAAACTTCCTGCTCCATTACCGCTGCAGGACAGGGACTGACTACATCCTCAGTTCAGCCATCAGAGTTTACAGCCTGGCAGTTTAACATGGATTATTTCTCTGGATGTTTCAGCTGAGGCACCAGACTGAAGTGGGACAACTGAGGCTTAAGTGCATAAACCCTTCTCACCTGCTGGAAGAGGAATAGCCTGCAGCCAAGAGGCAAAGTAGATGCCAACTGCTGTAATAGCTTATCTCCACCGTGGTTTACTTCAGCAGGGGACATCTGACAGCCTCTGCTCTCATCTGACTTCTTGGTGCTTTTGATTCCCTCTCTCCCAGTCCCTGGGGTCATGGAAGTAGTTGGAGTAATCAAAAAATGCTGCCATTGCAAACCAGAGTATGCCAAAGGTGAGAAGATGTAGTAATTGAGCAAGGGCTGGCTAAGCGCTCCCAGTTTTACACTGTCAATCTCACAATGTATTTGAGTAGCCATTGGAAATATGGAACAGGTATATTGATGCAGCAAGTGGAACATGTATTATTAAGGCATCTAAAAACAACAGGCAAGAAGTGACAGGGAATGCAGCACAGCGTTGGTCATTCCTGCCCCAGAAAAAAAAAGATCTCAACCTGTAAAAGGTACAAAAAGCAACTACTGCAGTATGAGGTAAAATCTCCATATGAGAAGACCCTAAAATTACTTGCCTTGCTTACACTAGAATAATGAAGGCTGAGAAAACAGGGATCTTCTGTGTGTAAGTACATGGGTGTAAACAACAAGGAGGCAGAAAGGCTGTTTGTATGAAAGAACAAGTACAAACTGATGACAAAGAAATGGAGCCTGAAAATTAAAAGATCATTGGGAAATGCAAGCACTTTAGATTAAGCAGTGTGCTCAGTCTCTATCTTGCTGATACGTGTGGTGACAAGTTGTCACTTGTGCTACAGGTATCAGTGAGCAGCTGGGCTCTGAGTGAGTTCTGGGGTCCAGAACCAACCTTGCTATCTTTAGACTTCTGGAAAGACTCAAAGGCCTATAGTGGGTGTCAGGAGTGCTGTGCTACTGGGGCATACCTGTTCTTATAAAGCCACTTTTACAGCCACTTTTAAAGCCACTTTTACAGCCCTGCTCTTCAGCAAATGGTCTGTGCAAAACCTACAGTAACCCAGCAGTTGCCTCGTAACATTTTCCAGTGCACAGGGAAGTTTAAGACTATGGTGAAGAACTAAACAGTGGGGTGGCAAAACTGGGTATGACATAATTGCTGATTAGAATTCCACAATAGATACCAGTGTAATCATCCCAGACTTCATCAATGGAAAAAGAAGGAAATTCTGCAGGTGTACAGTGCCATCATTTTGATTTCTGTCATGCAAGAACCGTGTGTAAGTGCCAAGTGACAAGTACATCATGAGCCAAATTATGTCCTCTATAGCACTTTAGTGACTTCAGTGGCCAAGCTCAGGGTTCAGCAAGTGTTTGTTCCTGATTTTGATCATGAATAAGAAGTTGTTCATAGCTACCAAAAAGGAATTTAAAACTAATTTTTGTCCTTCAGTCTTAAGAATTCCTCACAAACAGCATTTTGGAAAAGTCTGCTCTTCTTGTCACTGTTCCTTTATGAAGAGTTTGATTCTAGTTTTTAAGTTGTTCCATCTATCTACAGGCAGGATTCACTTGGAATTTGTGCTCTGCAGCACTCGCCTGTTATTTTAATGACCTACTTTTCAAATGCAAACCTGAAAGTTGAATTTTCTGGTAATAGGCTTAGTGTTCTCAAATGGTATTTTGATAGAAATTTTTGATGGAGTTAACAATACCTTAGTGAGCACAGACATCAAAAGTTACATTTTCACTTATAGAAAGATTTGTTGAAGAACCACAGTTTAAGGAGGGAGGAAGCTTTCTGTACTGAACTTATGAGTAACTAAGATACAGTGAGCCAATGAAATCATGCTCCACAATTGGAGCATGATGATATTGAGATTATATATTAATAAACCAGAATATTAATACATTGGGGTGATACACTAATATACTCCACAACTTAACAAAAATAGTCTACCAGGAGACATTAGTTCACTGAACGGTGTGTTTCAAGTGACTATTTGTAAAGATAACAAAATATGGCAGAATTACACAGCTTGTTTGGCAGGTCAGTGTTTCGCAATACTGTTCTTCAAGGCAATTTGTTTTCTCAATTGCTTCTGACCCTCTAAGTGTCCCTGGCAGGAAGCCATGTTGTTTTACTTCTCATTAATATCTCTTTGTAAGCTGCCACCTTTCCCCTTCCCTCAAAGAAAGGCTGTCAGCCTTATTCCATGAATATGCTCTTCTTGATCTCTACATACATAATTGTTGGCTATTCAGAGACATTAGAAAGAGACATGAATTGCTGCAGAATGGCAACATTTTTTAAAGAGAAATGGCAGATCCATAAAACCAGGCTTAACCCATAGTTGGATACCTTTGATATTGCTGTTATCCAGTCAAAATGCTGCTCAATAAGCCTCCTGCCTGCACAATAACTTGTAGGGCTGTGTACTAAGAAAAGCAGTAAAAACTACTCAAAAATCTTATTTAGGCACTGAATCTTTTAAAACTGCCTTTCTGGGCAGCAAGTTAATACTGTACTGTCAAGTTGCATTATTCCTTTGCATTAAAAAGAAAGTAGGAAGACAGAAGTAATCCCAAGACTGCAGGTGACTTTTTCAACTGGTACCTGCACTAAATACTTTCCAAGTCTCTTGTAAGATGTGCAATGGTAATCAGTGTCCCAGAAGAGAACATTTGTAAGAGTTCGTTTATTAATTTATAAAAGTATTCTTCAGGGGGAAAAAAAAAAAAAACAAAAACAAACCAAAAACAAAAACAACACAACAATAAAAAGGTCCATTTTGACATTTTACAGTCCTTTAAGATGTATTTTTAATTTCTTTGTTAGAGGCCTGTGGGTTCAGTATTACCATGCAATGTACTGCAAGTCTCTGTGCAGTGGTTGCATACACTGAGTGCCAGTGAAATTAAAACTAGATTCTGCTGTATCTGGTCTTAAATGGGATGTAATACACATTTGCTACCATTTAAAATTATTTCCCAGTTATATTTGCCAGTGTGTTTACCATCATACTTCCTTATTTGATCACAAAGGAACACTTTTCTTCTACAGTCCAGACCCTCAGCTGAGCTATCCATTCAGTGGCAAATATTGGCAAGCACTGACAATTGAAGTGCCACTGCTGGAGCAGCCAATTGACCAAGACAGGTGAAACCTAACACCTTGTACTTGGCACTATAACTCTTGAACCTTCCAATTGTTCTAATCCTTTTGTGTCAGGGCTGCTCTGGAAGCAGTTTGCTCTGGTTTGATCTCACCAGCACACCTGCTATTACTGGCCTTGAGTATATTCTGTAGCCCCCCCTTTCTCTCCAATATCCCCGAGGCATTTATCTTTTGCTTGGCACAGCAAAGGCTTCCCCCCTTCCTCACCCATCAGCCGTTTCAGCAGTCCCCACTAGGTCCTCGTTTCTCAAGTTATTCCCTCATCCTGAGGATCTTTTCCTAAAGCAGAAGATAATGAAGCAATAATAATGCTGTGTGTGTGACCTTGCTTAAGATCTCTGCCCTCTGGGTTTTTCCCCTCTGAAAACTGAACATTTCATATTCCTGTGAAGGTTAATTAATATTTGGACAGTGCTTTGTCCTTAACTAGCACAATGTGAGTGCCAAGTAGTATTACATAGTGAGCAATCCTGACCTGGTGAGGCACAAAGTAGATGTCTGTTAGATCTTTTCCAGATACAAAATGTTACGTTTTCTTTTATCTAGTGAATGGAATAGAAGTGCCCTCTTAAAACTGTTTTTCCTAGGAGAAAACCCAAATATCTCAGCTAACTACCAGCACTGTAGCCAGTAAGGGTCTCCAGATAAAAAAGAGTCAGTAATTAAAAGCCCCTTCATCCTTCCATTCACAGCAAGTTGGTTAAGAGAAGTGGAGCAAGTGCTTCTCAAGCCCTGCCCCAGGCCATGTGGTGACACAGTGGACTCAACATCCAAGAAGCTGGGGCTGATCTTCCTACATGAGGAAAGGAGCATTGGGGTGAAACATGCTGGGGACTGAGCTGGGGCTTGCCTGGGACATACCCCACATCACAAGTGGCTGCCCCAAAACGACTTACCAAATTACATGTCCCCTGTAATCTTTCCACTACCTTCCCAGCAGAGAAACAGTGTGTTCCTCATGTTAATGCCAACTCACAACAGCTTCTTTTACATGCTGCCTGTTTCTGCAGGTACCTGACTCCAGCTCCCTGCTCAGCAGACACCTAATCCTGCAGGCATCTGACATCTGCAAATGCCATGTTGACTTTTTCCCGTTTCCCGAAGCACCTCTGGAGTTGACACCAGAATTACTTCAGCTTTATCTAATGACTGCTTGGTGGAGAGAGCAGGGTGAGCAGTCCCTCAAGTAGCTCCATCCTTTGTGATTGGTTTCAGCATACAAACCCATGGATGTCTGGAATACTATGAATCTTTATTAGGGATTGCTACAGCACTGCAATTTGCTCTAAGGGAATTACACTCCCCAAAAAAGAGCATGAGTTCAAGCTTGCCACTTCCTTCCGCATTTCGTACTTATTAACTTTGACACTCTCCTCTGAGCAAGCTGGCCTCTCTCCATCCTCTTATGGGCAGCCTTGTTCCTGCCCTGAATTTTATAGAAACCCTGAACACCTGCAGTGATGGAAAAGCTGAATGACGGTGTGAGATACTGTTGTGACTGAGCTAGAACATTTTCTGCCTCTGTGCTAGCATTTACACAGCAAGCCTGTATCACACCCACAGCCCACTGGATAACCCCCAGAGCTATATGATGCCTGGCAGGGAATAAGGGGTAGAAGACCTTGTACTGTGGCACCTCAGCTGGTAATTCAGCCTGGTAGTACCTTTTAGGCAGCAGCAGGATGCTGCATTCAAGTGTTTGTTGCTGCCTGGCTGCCACCGCCGCCGCCAAGCATCAAAGGATTGTTCCCCAGGAAGGCAGCACTGATGGTGGCGGTTGTGTTTGCTCAAACGCTTGGAGAAAGCTGGCACTAATTTTGGACAGGAGCCCAGAGAGAATCTTCTTAACGAGTTGTAACTTGTGGTGTTTCTGATCCATGGATGAAGGAACATCCTTTACAAGCAGTAATTGTAACAATATTTTTTTTTCTAAGACAGGTGTTTGTTATGCTAGAGTCTGTTAGAAACCCAAGGACCTTCCAACCTGTGCCACTTTGCAGCCTCATTATCGAGGGGAGATTTGCTGAAGTGCCTTCTCGTGAACTGAGGCACACAAGCTTATGATTCTCCCAAGAATTATATTCAATCATCTCCACCTTTCTTTCTATTTTAAACTTGGCTGTGGGCCTGGAGCACTTCCTTCTCCTATCACATTTTCTAAACCTCCAGGCCAAGTAGAGTTAAGAAAGCCTTCTACTTTGAAGGAAAAGCAACTGGCTTCAAATCAACTTTGAGGTGCAGCTGCCTGTATGCAGAGCTGTTTGTCAGACATGGCTTTGCATGATCCATTTTACTTCATGAGCACAATCAGGTGGCCTTGGAGCTCACCAGGGCTGGTGTTTATACACATTTGTGGCACTGATACTCACAGCTGGAGGCCATTACCTGAGAGGTTTCACAGCAGTGCAGGTTCACAGCCCAGTCTTGGCTGTGATCTTGTGGCAGAGATGGTCCCAAAGAACCTGGCCCCACAAGCAGAGTGAGGTTTTCAGGTTTGCCCTGGACCTGTCTCTCTGCCTTGGAGTTCACAGGGGTCCTCTCAAACCACCAGAAGAGAGCCATGCTGGTACAGGCCTGTATGTTTGCGTAGTGGATGAGATAACATCATTATGTCCTCTCATTTTCAAGCTTCTCAGATATAAATACCTGCTGAACATGGTACTGTGCTCACTGTTCCTCCTTTGTTATTCTTTCCCATTAAGATTTGCAAAAAATCCTTTTTGTGTACGTTTTCTGCCAATTGTTACACTGAGTCAATCATCCTTAATAGACACCTGAGTTGTCTTTTATTCCTCCACCTTCATTTGTGCTCCCAGGAGGTCTGTATGTATTCAATGGACAACCAGTAGAGCAGCACAGAACAAAGCAGCCATGCACAGTGCATAGTTCACCAGAGAAAATAAGAGAATGGATTTATTTTTGCCTCTACCTTTAAACACGAATTTGCCTAGAATAAATGAATGTTAATTTAGCTGCACTGCCAAGAAGATGTAACATCTGCAGTGCATCCAGTTTTTCCCTGATTTTCCAAGGGGAAACAAACATTTCTGATTTCTGATTCTAGGTGATAATGAACTTAGCCCTTGACTGGGTTTACCCTGAGTTATTTGCTAGATTCTGTTGTTGCATACAAAAAGTGAAATGCATTTGACTCAAAGGACACAGGACAGCTCTCTTCAAAACAAATGTTGGTGTCTGTCCTTTCCTCTACAGCACCTTTTCCTAGAATTTACCCATTTTCCCTGAATCAGACATCTGCACTGCACATTTTTGAGCTCTTAGTAGCTTTGATGACCCACATTCTAGTGTAGTACAGAGACACTAACTAATCCAGAGACTTTTCTAATGGCAAACAACTGTTTTACTATCCTGCACATACACACACACATACAAGAAAATATATTGAGAAGAATTACTGTCCCAGTAGAACCACAAACTGCATGGACAAGCAGTTTGTATAAACAAACAAACAAATAAACAAAACCAGAATAAGTTTGTGGCTTATAGTATATTTTAATTTTAAATACTGAAGTAATTGAATATATTTCAGCTGTTCTGTCTGATAGAATAGGATCTGCCAAGAGTCTTTCTCTAAGTTACAGCAGAGTCTGACCCTGTTCACTTACTATGAAAACAGAACTAATGCTTTGCCTACTTTATGGTGCTCTAGATAAAAGATTTTGACCACTGAATAAAAACATTCCTTGTGTATACATATGCTCATATTTGGTTTTGCATGCAGAGATCTGAACCTGATGGAGCTCTTCATATGCAAAAGAGTGAACAGTCTTTCATGGGCTAGAATAAATCCACATGTACACAAAGACAGATTGTTCTTGTTTGAAAAAAAAGAGAGCTGTAAGAATCCTGCTTTTAAAGGTAATTTTATTCTCATTTGTTAAAAGTCACTGAGGCTGGAAAAGGGCACATTCATCTGGGAGTCATCTTGCTGGCAATCTCTCCTATAAAGATGAAAAACTGTGTGATTTACATTAAATTTCATTCCCCATGAACAGCAAGATGTATTCTTTGGACTTCACTGCAGGAGCCTGATGGACACCTAATGCAGCACTGACCTCAATTCATCTATTTTCCACCTCCACTTCCTTTTCAGTGAAGCATGACCTGTATTAAACAGACCTACCTATGCAGTGTCTTATTTGGGGCTCCTTCCTACGTGTTACCCTGTAACATAATCCATAGCTAGGCACACATAAGTAATTTCATTGCAGTCACTAATGATGATACAAAGATTTTGTGCTAAGTACAAAGAGGGCTTTTTTCTGAATCAGCTGAGACATTTCTAGTAATGAATGGTGGTACCGATATCCTGACCTCCCATTTCTGGGCTTCCAGTTTATGACACATTCACCTTCTTAGGGAATTGTTATATGTCATCAGGCAGTTGCTTCTACCCTTCTACAAGAAATGGCCACTCTTCTTCCTTTCTTGTCACAGGAGAGGAAATTTATTTTATTTTGTCTGGATTTATGCTCCTTCCTCTCACACTAATCTTTCTGAAAGTGCCTGACTTCAACATCCATATAATGATGTCAACTGGGAATCCACGAATTCAGGAGAAACCCTTCAGTATCCATAGGAAAACTGGATTCATTTTTGGACAAATTTGTCTTTGTTTTCTGGAAAAAAGAGATTTGACTGATAATATCTTGTTCTTGATGATGAAAACCAAAGTGCATGCTGAAGGAGGGAGCCGGGAGAAGTGAAACAAATGTTTATTGCAATGGTAAGACATTCAGCTGGGCAAACTGAGCAGGCAGCAGGAACTCATATCCAAGGAGCAATCAGCATAATTCATTTTCTTAACACCACCCCAAACTACAGAACAACATTTTTTGCCCAGCTGAGACCAAAGGAAGAAAATGGGTGAGTTTTCTCCCTCTCACAGTTCTGGTCTTCAGTCCTCTCTCAGTGTGTGGTGGCTTTGCGTCCTTGCCTCTCCTGCCACAGGATGGTCTGAAGAGCTGCTGTGGCTGAACAGAGATCATCTGGTGCCAGCCTGACAGGCACTCATGGCCAGCATGGAACAGCATATTAATTGTAACTTCAAGGGTCCAAGGTCACCCTCCATGCTCTTCCCACATCCCCTTGTAACTATGGCTGGACCATTGCATGGGAAACATCGAGGTAGACTCAGCTACCACAAGCTCATCTGAAATCTCCTAATCACCTTTTCCTACAACTGGTTATTTCTAACTTACAAAATGTGAATTTAGAGGTCCTGGGGAAAACAGCGTAAGACAGCCAGCATTCTCCCTGAATTGCCTCATTTTTTAGGAGTTTTAGACTCTAATTCAGCCATGAAGTTACTTTCATGGTGGAAAGTTTAGCTTACTTAATGAAACTGGATGAGTTAGGGTTCCAGGATACAGCATCACCATTGCTGAATCCCTGACTAACTGGTAGGAAACCAGTTGAAAATACAGACATTTCACTACAGAAATGCAGACAGTACACTATTCAGCATACTTAATAAGTTGTATTCTCTGAAGTTAAAGGCACTAAAAATATCTGTCAAACTAAAAGAGATCAATAATAAAGTTCTGCAATATGTATAAGTGCTTCTTCTGCTTTCAGGTTCTGGATAATTATTTAGGATTGAATACAGAGTGTAGGAGGGTGCAAAAAAGAAAACCAGTTGCCTCCAAGAAGAGCTGGCCTAAAGTAGCCACCTCACTCTCCAAACTAAAGGCAAGTGGTCAGAGAGCCTGTGAACAGAAACAAACTTTTAGGAGGGGAAAAAGAGTTTTCTTATATTAGGATTTCCTCAGGTTGATAGGAAGATTATTTTTAAATATTTGAACACTGGGAATTGTAGAAAGGTAACTTTTCTGAGGGCTTTTTCTACAGAGAATTTAAAGCCAGAAATAATCTTTGGTAAGGTCTTAAAACAAAATGGGATCATGGCATGTATACATTAGGCAATCACCTCCTTGAAACCTATTTTTTAAAATAAAAACCAAACTTCTTTATCTTTTCCTCCTGCAACACCTCAGCTCTGATCACAGACAAAATTGCATTTTTATAAGAGGGCAGGGGTTATGAACAATTACTTGGAATTTTTGAGACATAAAGTTTTATCAGATTCATTGCCCCCTCCCTGCAGGTGTTGAAGGCCAGGCTGGATGAGGCTTTGTGCAGCTCATAGCAGGGAGGTTGGAACCTGATGTTCCTTCAGGTCCCTTCCATCCTTAACCACTCTATGATTCTATGATACATTAGAGATTCCACAGCATTTATGTTATTAACCTGCCTACTGAAGTAAAGTCATGCTGAAAATCAGTTAAATCTGTGCTATCTTTTTTAGCATTTCAGAATTACTTTGTTTCTCAGCTAGAAGGATTGAGTTATTTGAGTTTTATTTCAGAAAAGCATCCAGGGGATAAGTGAGGTGTTTCCTCCAATGTCTCTTACCCCTGCAGAACAGACTTTCCACTTTCTGTTCTACAAATGAGCAGAACTGAGTAACTCTTGCTCTGTAGAGTATCAGAAAACTCCTGGTAGATAATGAAGATCTTTGTACCCTTTATGGCAGTAATGCCATACAATGGTCAGACCCTGAGGTTACTAAAAAAAATTACCCTCATTCTTTCTGTGACTTTGTTCTTTATTCCACTTTGCATTTTTGCCCATTACCACAAGAAACCCCACTGACTGAAAAATAGTGTTGACAGAGTGTAGACTATTGCAATGTCTGTTAACAAGCCGGGACGAATATATAATAAACATACTTATGCTCACAGGTGATTTAGACTGTAAAAAAATAGAATGTTCAACTTTTTTATTGGATAATCTAATGTAAGAGTTACTTTTGCATAAAGGTATTGAAAGCCAAATTTTGGTTTTCATTGTTATTGGTAAAAAAAACCCCACACTTTGCAGTGTAATTGAAGTCGGTGGCATAGCTTCAATTTTATACACTGATGAAGCAGAGCACAACTGATTGCAATCATTCAAGCTCCATCTATAAATATTTATCCACCAATTTCTTTAAACTGTGTCTAAATATTTAGATCACATATCTATTCCATTGAAGTTAGTTGTAGTGTTCAGCAGGGTTAGGACTTCTGTTTTGATCACCCTGAGATCCTAATTTCATTTTCCCTCTCTAGTGATTTCCCACATCTTTCTCCATCAAGTGATCTCAAGGAAAACCTCAGGCTTACTTTTTTTTTTTCTCTTCTGTGACAACATTTTTCCTTACATTTAGTTGTAGCAGAATATCAAGTGTTATAGAGTGATGAGTAGAAGCTCCACAGCTTTGAAGACTTCTGAGAAGAAATAGTTTTTCTTCATCACAGCATCCAAGGGTATAGAAGATGTCCTTTGAACCATTTCTGGGAAAGTGCCTTAGGCACCAACAGCAAAGAGATGGTTAAGCAGCAAAAATCACTGCACCAGTTCCAAACCTTTGCTAAGAAATGCTTCATGCCCATCTAATGCTCACTTGTACCACCTGTCTCTCTGATGGGGCTTTTCTACGTTGTTATGTGTGATAGAAAGGCTTGAATCAATACAAAGACTCAACTGCTGAGCTTCTTTAAACTGCTTTTTCTGTTCCTGTCTCTTGATACAATCCTGGCACACAGTAATGAGAAAAGCACAACATCTATCCTATGTGACACAACTTATACCTTTACTGTCACAGCAGTTCCTGCGTGGTATCCATGATGCTTGTACTTGTTTAGGCTGATCCCTGATTTCATATGTAAGCCCAGAGTTGCCACTTGCTCACACAGTCTTCACTCTGGCTTGTGTTTCATCTTACCCTTATAGGCTACATGGGCCCAACCAGCTCAGGCTGGCTCTGTCTCAGCTCCCAGCAAGCCTCATAAGCTCCTCCATGTTTTGATGTCCCAGATCAGCAAATGCTCACTGGCATCCTCCTGCTGACTTCCATCAGGGTCAGGCTGCAAAGCTGCTCTCCCATTTCTAGCACTGCATAAGGTATTTTGAAGACCTTCTGCCTACAGTCTCAAAGTGAGTGAAGGATTGCCCAACAACCAGCATGATTTTGTAAAGGGGAAAAAGAAAAATCCAGGTGTCAGACAGCAGAGTTGAAATCTGGCTGAGAATCATCTTTTACAATGTGGCTGAATAGTGAAAAAAGGGAGAAAAAAGATAACTGAAAGCAGCTCAATATCCATCCTGATGACAGTAAGCCATTTTTATGAGCACTATTCTTAGGTCTTTGGCATCAAAGCACTGAGGAACCACTGGTGCCTCACAGTCCCCTGCCTGCCATAAATCCATGGGTCCCAGTGAAATGCATCTATGACTTCTGAGGTGTTATTGCTGGGCTGCTGTCCATTATCTTTGAGGGGTCATGGAGAACAGGAGAGGCGCCTGAGGACCGGAGGAGGGCCAGTGTCACTCCAGTCTTCAAAAAGGGCAAGAACAGGGACCCAGGGAACTACAGGCCAGTTAGTGTCACCTCTGCCCCCAGTAAGGTGTTGGAACAAATCATGCTGGACATCATCTCAAAACGTGAAAGCAAATGAAGTCATTGGGAGAAGTCAGCATGGACTCACCAAAGAGAAATCATGCTTGCTCAATCTGATTGCCTTCTGTGACATCGTAACTAGCTGGCTAGTTGAAGCGAGAGCAGCAGATTTCATCTACCTTGACTTCAGCAAGGTTTTTGACACTATCTCCCACAACATTCTCATTAGTAAACTCTGAAAGTGTGGGTTGGATGAGTGGACAGTGACGTGGAGTGAGAGCTGGTTGTGTGACAGAACTCACAGGGTTGCAATCAATGGAACAGGGTCGTGTTGGACGCCTGTACCTAGTGGTGTCCCCCAGGGGTCAATACTCAGTCTAGTCTTGTTCAACATATTCATCAATGACCTGGACAAGGGGACAGAGTGTATCATCAGCAGGTTTGCTGATGATACGAAACTGGGAGGGGTGGCTGACATTCCAGAGGGCTGTGCTGCCATCCAGCATGACCTGGACAGGCTGAAAAGCTGGGCGGAGAAGAACCTAAAGAAGTTCAACAAGGGCAAGTGTAGAGTCCTGCACCTGGGGAAGAAGAACCCCATGCACCAGTATAGATTAGGAGTGGACCTGCAGGAAAGCAGTTCTGAGAAGAAGGATCTGGGAGTTCTGGTAGACGGTAAATTATCCATGAGCCAGGAATGAGCCCTTCCTGCCAAGGAGGCCAATGGAATCCTGGGGCGCAGAAGGAAGAGTGTGACCAGTAGGTCAAGAGAGGTCATTCTCCCCCTCTGCCCTGGTGGGGCCACATCTGGAATACTGCATCTGCTTCTGGGCTCCCCACTTCCAGAGAGACAGGGAACTACTGGAGAGAGTCCAGCCAAGGGCAACAAAGGTGACTGGGGATTTGAAGCATCTCCCTTATGAGGAAAGACTGAGACACCTGAGACTCTTTAGCCTGGAGAAGAGAAGGCTGAGGGGAGAGCTTGGTAATGCCTGCAAGTATCTAAAGGGTGGATGGGAGGAGGATGGAGCCAGACTCTTTTCAGCAGTTCTCAGTGACAGGATGAGGACCAACAGACATAAGCTGGAACATAGGAAGTTCCATTTAAATATGAGGAAACAATTTATGGTGAAAGTGAAAGAGCACTGCAACAGGCTGCCCAGAGAGGTTGTGGAGTCTCTTTCTCTGGAGACATTCAAGACCCACCTGGATGCAGTCCT
Source organism: Apus apus (assembly GCF_020740795.1). Classification (NCBI taxonomy): domain Eukaryota; kingdom Metazoa; phylum Chordata; class Aves; order Apodiformes; family Apodidae; genus Apus; species Apus apus. The sequence continues at coordinate 14,075,201 of NC_067284.1, read as the reverse complement.
GAGCAACGTGCTCTAGGGGATCCTGCTTTAGCAAGGAGGTTGGGCTGAATGATCTCTAGAGGTCCTTTCCAACTCAATTCTGTGATTCTCCCATTCTCTGGAAAGAAAACCCAGAGAAGTTGTAGAAATCATAGGAGCCTGAGTCTTTTGCAAGTGTGGCCAGAGAAAAATTCATACTCTCAAATAACTGCTCTAGTTTCCAGAGAAGGGCCTAAATAAGCAGGAGTTTCTCAATTCCCTCTTCACTTACTACAGACTAGAAATAGATACAACAGGGACATTCCCTTAGCAGGTTGTCTCATGCAGCAGAGTCTGATCAACACCTTTCCCTGCCTCCATCTCTTACTTGATGCTACTCTCTCCCACTCCTTTCTGCAGCAGCTTCACTGACAGCCGGGACAAGGACTGAATAGCTGGGCTGGGCGAAGAAGAGCTCCTTCATAGAAGATGCCTCTCCCATGAGCCTGCAGGATTCCCATGGAGGGTGGGATGAGAGCATTTGTACTCTCCCACAGGGAGTTTCTTCACTAATATCAACCTCTAGAAGAGGTTTCTTCCACTCATCCCCCCCACGCTTTATTAATTAGTTGGGCAGTGCAGTTTACCAGAAGTGCACCCTGTCACCCTCTGCATGCTCTGGAGCTGTGCTCTGAGAAACACCTGCTGAGCACTGCCAGAGGGCCTGGCCTGTAAGAACTGCCCAGCTGGTGGTAGCACAATGCCATGCTGCTCACCAGCTCACCTCCAGGTTCCTTCAGTCCTAGGTAGGATGCGAAGATAACACCGTACAATCTTATAAAGACAGAAGAGGGCAAGACAGTGAAGCAAGGCCGCAAAAATATATAACAAGGAAACACATTCCCAAAATTAAAGACATAAAAAAATGTAACAGCTTTCTTGGGTTGTTTCAGTATCTTAGTGGTGGTGGGAGTTTCACCAGTTTGGGGTGCAGCTCAGGCAGGATGGCTGGGAAACATTGCTAGACCACTTGCATGGTGCAAATGAGTCAAGTGGACAATGCAAGTTAAAAATGCCCTGCTGGAGGCTGCAAACACACCTGGATCAACTTGCAGACCTCTGTCTGAGCCCAGCACAGACCAGTATGGATCCACATCCTGATGTGTCATCTGGCAGCATGGACAGTACTTAAGACCTAGTTAAATAAGCTGCGTACATACGTATCACTGACCTCAGCAGGTCTTAAACACGTTTTTCAAGGTAGTGCCAAAGTAAGTGTCCACTTACTTTGCTGAGTGAAGAGTCAGTGCAGCTGGGGAGAAGCGAACATCTATACATGTGCTGAGTGAGTTAAAAGTTGATAAATCTACAATCTTCTGAACAAAATCCCAGATTGGTGTTGTCCAACACAATCTTCATGTAAAGCTATTTCTTCTTTGATCAGCTCCTTTGTACCAGTGTGATTTAATTTACAAAGCAGAAGAAGAGGTGAGAACCCAAAAAAAGGGCTGGAAAACTCCTATCTAAGGATAACATACCTCAAAATTTGTTGGGTTTCCTCTATTGCCTTTTAAGTCCTGTATGAGACACACGTGCACTAGCCAACAACCATGTAACAGATGCTGTTATTCCCTCATTACCCTTCCAGAGGAAGATAAAAAGGGAAACAGAAACTTTAAGGTTGGGGAAAAAAACCCAACCAGCCTATAATATGTTTAAGGAACTAGTAATAACAACAATGATAGTGAATTACAAATATATAAATACAGAACCCTCACTTCTTGGCTGATAATTATTCTGGACCAGAAAAGCCTCAAACTGGACTCAGCAGCAGATGGGGGTATCTGGAGGTGTCTGAGTCCAGGGTCCCAGTCACAGTCCACAAAAGCCTTGAAGCAGCCAAGTTGGTCCTACTTGGGGAAGGCAGGAGAAGGCAACCTGCCTCTAGCAATGCAGGCGCACTTCTATTTCAGCTTCAAAATGGGTATGGTAAGCAGCAAAGCAGAAAGGGGTCCAAAGGATTGGTGCTTACATGGGAATGTGACAAGATCTTGAAACCCGTTATCCAAGGGTTTTCCAGTAGTATTTGGCAACTGTTTGTCTGTAAGCAACGCCTTGCACATTGTGAGGGTGGCTGCCATCTACAGCGGAGGAGTTGAGTGGAGGTTCAGTTGGGTGGAGTAGGAAGGGAAAGAAGCAGGTTCAGAATATGACTGTGATACCCATAATGGGACCACCAAGGGATGGCAAAGAGAAGGATCAGGCTTGTCAGCAGAAACTGGAACAGCTATGTTCTCCTGAGCGTGAAGTATGAACTAGGAACCTGGCTGCAAGAAGCAGGTGTCAAGGATAGGTTGATACTTTCAGCACTTCACTTTTTGCTCTTGAAGTAACAAAAAAAGTAAAGTTTAATTACACAGCAACTGTGAAGGCTTTAAAAGAATCTGTGAAACCAAGAAGAAAATATATTAAACTCCTCTGTAATTTTGCTTTCACCAGCTCCCATATGGTGGGAGGACTATTTGATGAGATCTTCCAGCTCTCTCCCGTAATTATTCCATAATGTAGAATATGAATATTGGGTGAAGGAATTTAGATGAAGGATTTTCTTATGCTTCCTATGTTTAAATCTCTTTTTTCCTGACAGTTGTTCCACTTTCTTCAAAAAAAGGTTTTACTGAATTATGCCAGGTGGGTAATTAAAAATCGTTCTAGAGAAAATAAAGATTCTTGATAGCTTATAAAATGATTAAGACAGCAACTTTTATTAAAACACACACACACAAAACCAACAAAACAAAACTTTGAAAACTTTTTTAATAAGGAAGCCAGAAACAGGATTTGTGTGCAAAAGTAATGAATTTAGGTGGAGATTATAAATTCCATAGGGACTCACAGCTACTCCTGGAAGGAGGGAAATTGGGCCTAGGATACAGCACCCTTCCCCCTTCCTATGCTCCACTTGTGAGGTTTTGTACATTCAGGTTATTCAGAAATCAATAACCAGACAGCAGAAGAAAAAAAAACAAAATCAATGTCCCTAATTAAAGTCTTCCCTCTGCAGTGACAACAAAAGTTAAGACACTTGAATAATGTAACTCTTAAATGGGAGAATTGAAAGTGTAAGGCTGTTACCTTTAGAAGAAGAAATAAGTAATGAATGGGAATGTAAAGATTTTTCTGACAGTGTCTGCAAATCAAAAGGTGAGAAACACACAGCTCATACTCACAAAGCTCAGAGATAGCCCAGGCACCAGCCCTCACTCAGTCTGCTGGCGAGTGGCGACTACAGCCACTCTTTAGCCACCAGTGGTGAAGTCCAGAAAAAAAATAATAAAATTACAGGCTAAGATTTTCTATTTGAATGTGGAGACCAAGTCCAGGAAATCTCTTCAAAATAGAGATCAGAAATTACAGTGCAAACTGTTTTCTACGTTTATCCAGTACAAGACAGGTTTCGCCAGCACACCGCAGACTTCTAGCACAGACCGGATACTGCCTTCCACCCTCTTTTCACCATCAGCAAGGATTTCCCTGACCCACCACAAGCTCCTGTGCCCTACAAGAAGAAGCAAACTTTCTTATCCTGACACAAGGGAGCAAATGGAAGAAAATTCAGCTATGCAGGACAATCCATGCAGTTTACATTTTCTGATCATCCTTACATATAAAGGGGCTCATGTGTAGAATTTCAAGCTGAGTTAAATTAATTTCACCTCTGAAGATACAAGTGCTGTTAGTCTGTGCTTTCAGTTCCACTTTCTGGATTGTTTTAGTTTTGTTCGAATGAAAACAGTAGTTCTCTTGAGTTGAGAGGATGTTGTCACTGAAGGGAATAATGTAGAATAGCAGTTGGAAACACAGCAAAGAGCAATAACGCTTCGTCTTGGCTCGTGCGTTGGATCAAGTGAGGTAAATTCCCTGTACCATTTGTGTTGCTCTTTTTAGTTGAATCCCTCCCCTAACAACAGCTGGTGCGCAGCAAGTTTTTCAGTATTGAATCATATTTTCTTCTCATGGTCATTAATAATTTTCCTAAAAAGGAAACAGGCCCCTTAATGCCCCTGGTTGCTCCTTGCAGACTTTGCAGTCGGCGTGGTGTTGACGTCTCCCACCCGCCGCTGCCTTCCAGCACCGTCTGTGCTGGGAGCTGGGGACCTTGCACCTGCTTATGTGGCTTCTGCTCTGCCAATGCTTTTTTTTGAAAAAAAGGTAAAAGCAATATGATTTTAAGTGCCAGTCCAAATCAGGTGGCATCTGCTTGGTTTCTTGTTGGAAGGGGAACAAGCTCAGGGGTATTCTTCATGACCATCTTTCTACAGTGACCTGAACATCCTCTCTGGGGCATTTTGCATCTGGCAAATGTCTCACTGGCTTCAAGAGATACATGGGGGGCTGTGGAGATTAGAGTCTGACACCAAATCCCAATAGGTCAAATCATTAATAAAACTTGAGCAAAAGTTTCTCATGGAAAATGAAACCAATGGCACAACTGAATCATCCCAACATCATGAGACCCTGGAGGAAGTGTACCCTTCTCTGACACCCACTGGCAGAGCTGTCATTGCCACCTGAGCGACGTGTCAGGGGTGAGCAGGCAGCAGTTGTTGTCTGGTGCTGGTAGTTGTTCATGTGGCTGCTGTAGATTAGAAAGAAGGTGTCTTTATTCTTGCTAACATGGACTGAAGTGTTGCTATAATAATTCTGAGATACAGATGCTGGCAGGTTGTGACTGCTATGCCTAAACATGCCCATCTAATGCCATTTCATGTGCCTTAGGGTATCTCGTCATAGGACTGTCAGATGTGACACTGGACCTATGGGAAAGCAGTCACCCTTCTGTCTTCACCACTGGAAGTCAGACAGAAAGGCAAGGACAGCTCAGATGGTGCTAGGCATGCATGTTCAGGCACCTCAGTCATTCCCAGAGGACCTCCAGACGTGTCCTTCCTCTGCTGTATTGTTCAAGCAATGAGCTCTGTAGCAAAAAATAGACACAGAGGACACGTAAAGAAAAGTTTAAAACTGTTAAACACAGAAGAACAATTTCCACCTGAGCACTACGTGGTTTCTGGATGAGGAAAAAAGTCACCTACTTTGCTGTCATTGTTAATATTCCTCGTTATTACTGTTTGGCTTTCCAGCTCTACAGGCTCATTCTCTGACTCTTGAGGCACTTTCAGGTTAGTTAATCTTACCCTCTTGCAGAATAGATAGCTATAATCCTGCTCAGCACATGGGTTACCAGCATGAATGAACAGAACACCATTGTCCCATGGAAATTCTGGGGCAGATCCACAGAAGCAAAGCCCGTTTCTGTATTTCTTTTGCAGGCTTGAGGCAGACATCTTCCTTTGTGCTAGCAAGTTCTTGGAAAGAAGAGTCAGCAGTGATGATTCCTCACACCCACTCTTTTTAAAAAACAGATGAGGAAAGTCTGGATGTGGAAAGGTATAAACACCCATATGGATTTTTTTCAGGAATGACACATCAGTTTAAGCTCCCACCCTCCCACCCCCCTTCCTCCCAAGCTGAGCTGCAATCTCACCAGGTCTTGTTTCACTCAAACCTTTCTGAGTTTTCATTGGCCTATTCTAAAGCAGGGCTTTACAGTATTAAGACATCCTCACAGATAAGTGTGGTCCAGCTACTCTTACAGACAATAGCTCAGGTCTCCTGATGCTATAGAAAGGTGAAACATAGAGTCTCTCTCTGGTTTCTGTCTGCTTTGTGTAGCAGTAGGTTTTTTTGGAAACCTCATCCAGGTCCTAGTTATTTTTAGGAAAGAGAACTTGTTTGTATTCAGAGGTGCTGCACACAGGCTCTCTCCTGAATGGCTCTTTGTTATTGGTATAGAGGAACATTTAGGAAGGACACCTGTGGCAGAGGATCCACCAGGCTCAGCACTTCCAGTGTGGCAGCTGAAGTCACTGAAAACAGAATGCAAAAAACATTAAAAGTTGCTCAGAGACCCACTGTAGACACTGGAAGGTGAGGAAAGTCCTCACTGTCACTTTTATAGCAGTCTCCATTGTGGTGCAATGTGTTGCATGTTCTGTGTTTGACAGGAAAAAAAGTTTCCAGCTTCCATCCAGCTCAGGGATGACCAGCAGGACATACAAGTTGTGAAGGTCTCCTAGTGAGAAGCATGTTGGTGCAGTTGAAGCTGCTCATTCCTATGAGGTGGCTGACAAAGGAAAGGAGTTGAAATGGTTTATTCTACCAGCATCCCACTTTGCTGCATTCCCTGAGGGGAAAATACTGAGCAAGAGAAGCTGAACCAGTGGGGCAGCTGCTTCTGAATGGCTGCCTTGTCCTGTGTGATATGTAAAAGTGAAGATCAAAGGGTTTTTGTTAAAATACTGAGCTGCAAATGGAGGCATTCTGGAAAAAGATGTGTGACCTGTTCACCTGCCTTTGCTGCAGGGGAATCTGGGAGTCTGCTCCAGCCATCCCTGCTTCAATCCATGGCAGCAGGGAAGCTGGCACCCTCAGTGGTGATTTTTCAGAGGCTCTGACATGAATGTGGAAAGCTCCCTACTCCTCAAGACATTCCATATGAAAGATGCTCTGATAGGCCACTTGTCACCCTGCCCCTCCTGCCCTTCCAGCAGGCTGCTCCTAGTCCTTTCCTCATTGCTCAAAGAGACTGAGGAACTTTACTTTCATTTAATTTCTTTCATTTACTTAGAACCCTCTTCTTTCTTTCCTCCACCCTTGGATGACCTTGTCGATCCTTCCACTTTTCATATGGAATATGGATTCCATGTATTCCATGTATCATCTCTCTTGAACACAATATACTTGTCATGAAGAGGAAATGCTCCATCTAGGCTGCCCCTCTCTAAGCTTGTTCATGCAATGTGTGGCCACACACTTGTGATGTGTGGTCATATCAGCATGACTAGCAACAAAACCTTAGGAAGCTTTGGTCCAAGGAAGTTTAACTTGTACTGCTGGAATTTCATGTGATGGACACACTGCCTTCACAGTTCATCTGGTCCTCATGATTCTGCAGTAAAATGCCCTCATGCCTCAGTTCTTTTCCACCAAATACAGTACTTACAAAACTGGGATATTGGCAACTTTTGGTTTTTAACTGCTGCTTTTCAAAGATAAAGGTAGGCCCCAGTAGATTCGTCTTCCCCCCTTCTTTTTAAAATGTAAATAATTACTGAATGGGCAAAAACTTTCACAAATATCTGTGGATGGAAAAAGGAACTCTTGGTTCTCAAAACATGTTCAACAGATGGTATTAAAAAAACACAACTCTTTTTCTCTTTGAGGAATAGTTTTTAATTCCTTATTTTTTAAATAATCAAACAAGAAGCTGATTTTCTACTGTTGTCAAGGTTGTGCTGTTAAAAATATTTTTGCCAAAGTGGGTCCAAATCAATTTGCTACCTCTACAGTATTTTGAATACTCACAAAATTGTGGAACTTCTCAAAGCTAAGCAATTCAACTGATTATAAGTGATTACTTGAGTGATGACTTGCAAGGTGGTCTAAATTATGATCTGATGTTAGCTATAGAGGCTCTTTGCAGAGAAACACTGAGTCTGCTGCCTCTTTACTTAATGTTACAGTAGTAGAACAGTTTCATAATGGCACACCTACGTGTGAACAGGGTTTTGCATCCCTTTTTTGACCATGGTGTTTACATACATATGTATATAGTCCTACACATGCATCTATGTATGAAAAAGCTGCACCTGTGCACAAAATTTGCTCACAATTCCTCCCTTGTTTTAGCTTTCACAGTCAACGTTGCCAGAAGGTGATCCAAGTAAAATCCACCTGAAACTTGGAGAGCAGTGCTAGCAGTTGAGAAGCCCATCACTGCCACTCCCTGGGTCCTACTTACTGACACAGAAGCTGCTCAAACAACAGTGGCTGGAGAGCCAGAAGATCAGCATGCTCTCCCTGCTGCCCTCACCAGCCTTTAGCAAATCCCTTCTCTTCTCCATTTTCATTAAAGCTGACCTGCAGTATTTAGGCATCAAGCTTTTTGGGGAGGACGTATTTCTCAGTATTTATTTATGAAAACACACAAAGACCTTGTTCTCAGTGGGAGCATATACTGGTCTTACACTAGCATCCTGCTGGTCAGATATATTCACATAAAATTCTCCCTAACAGAGTGCCCACTATGTTTCCTGCTTTTGCTAATACAGCCTAAAGTTATTTCTAGTTTCAGAACAAATTCCTCTCCTGCTCAACTTGCTCAACTTATCCAAGGCATCAGTAAAGGTGATCTTCCAACTGGCTGAGTTAATTATGTTGTTTCACACTGGGTAACCCAGGCAGGCTGTGCAGCAAATCCCAGTGTCTGCCATAGACATGGGCAATTTTGGTTTCCCACTAGAATTGGGCAGACCTTATGAAAAGGGGAGAGCTGTACCTGCTTACAGCAGAAAGAAGACGCAACACTGTATGACAACTTTATGATGAATCACAGACAAGGGGCTTGTATAGCACATCTCATGCCCACAGTGGCATGTGCCTTGGCACAACTGTAGGAAGGTGAGAGCGTGTGAGCATAGGACATCCTTGTAAATGTATGTAAGCATAGAGGAGGGACTGGATATGAAACAGAGCATATATCAAGTATGCAAAACTTTTCTCCTGAAAAACTCATTCACCATGAGCTCCTGTTTCTCCTCACACCATTATAAGCCTCCCGTCTGCCCGCCTCGCCTCTGGGGTCCCTTTTATTAAAGCAGATCAGTTTTTAGGTTGAGTATCACCAGAAATCTCTGGCTAATAGAAACACAGGAGACACACAGTTGTCACAGGCAGATGCTGGGTCCCTGCTGATAACTTTGGTAGCCCAGACATTTCTCTCTCTATGCTTCCACTGAGCTGAAACAACAAAACACCTCAGTGCCAAAGGGGTATAAACATTTGCAGTGATTACAGTACTTGCTTCACTTCCCTTAAGTCACGTTCTTGGTAGTGCTTTTGGACCTGGTTTGTCACACCCCTGTGGAGATAGTCACCAGTAGCGGGAGGCCCAGCCAGTGACAGAGGCAGAAGGAGCAGATGAGATGGGATGGAAGTGCCCAGGGGACATGCAGCAGGATAAGAAGGATTGCCAGGTACGGGATTTCTGCCAGTGTCCTCTCCATTCTGAAACTGTCCTTTGAAGGCAGGTGAATATAAGACAAAGAAAGCACCTTGTTCCACCTTCATTAACGTTAAACCACAGATTGAAATTATTGTGTGTGGCTGATGAGAAAATGATGAATGAAACCTCAATCCTTTTTATTGGAATCTTCTGCAATGTGGTGCAGAAGTTACCCACACATTTTACTGAACCAGTCCCTTAGAGAAAAGGCTGAAGAGTCATGAATGGTAAAAAAGAAAAAGGACTTTTTTAAATTACAAAATTCAAATATTCCTTTCAGTATGTCTTGCAATGAATAAAAAAATTACGTGTTTGTTACTGCAGCACACACAGCAGTGAACATTTTTGTAGGTAGCAAAACCAGGGGGATACTTAAAAAATCAACACATATAAAAGAAGGATGCATCTGGAAATTTCCAAATAAACAATTTTTTTCCTCCTCCCTTTCTCTCTCTTCTACCTGTATCACGGGCAGCCTGTGTTCCTCTTTGCCTAATGTGTCAGGGTGATGTCCTGTGAGGATTTTAGCTATTTCATCGCTTTATACCTGTGGTTCAACACCAACATTCCCAAGTCCTCAGGAGGCACTTTTCTCTCAACATTATACATCCCCTCAATTGCCTATACACGGAGAGAGATTCATAACTGATGTACTTGGTGTCACAAAATTCCACTGGCACAGCAGTCAATACGAAATGCGACACTAATTACAAACAGCACCGATCTCCTCGAATTACTGCTGAAATGCTAACTTTGGGAAAAGATATTTTTATGCATAAGCTTTTCTGCAAAGAAATATTACTGGAAGTGAAACAGCCAGGCTTTCAATTATGAGGATGAGCTCTGCTTTTGCCCTTGTTACTGCTGCTTTCAAGAAGGGAAAAAAAAAACCAAACCCTCATACTGATTTCCCTCTGAAGTTAATAAAAAAGGAAAAAAAAAACAAGTGATCATGGTGATATTGAGAGAGGAAAAAAACAAACAGTCTACATCCTGTTATTTTACAAAGTTGGTGTTGTTTGTTTTAGAAAACCGAAATTTCTCAGATCACTTATAGGTACAAAATGTAATGTGAAATGGAATCTCATTTGCACTGCAGCAAGTTTTTTAATGGGGTCTCTCTATTTTATGCAATACAGTGCACAGAAAACTTATTTGGAATACAGAGAGAAGTATTTTCCAAACACGTGTCACTAGAGACAGATTTTAGGGTAGTTCTGTGCCACTTGCTTCTACCAAAAATCCATACATATTTTGTTGGATGTTCAAGAGGTCTGGCTTTCATGGATGCCTCCAGCCCTGAGGATCCCCTAGCCTAAAGAATAGCCAACCTGGGCAGCAGTTTGAGTTCAGGAGAAGGAGGTGGCTTTATCACTTCTCAGCATGAAGCTCGGCACAGAATCATTCCCTGGGAACAAAATAAGAGTGGAAAAGAGGAGTTGTTTGAGGGATTTGGAGAGAACGGAGAAAAGGTGCTGGTTGTACCACAAATGGTGGTACAAAATAATGATCTTGATGACCACAGCCTGATCCCAGACCCAAACAAAACGTTCCTTTCTCAGAATAAGTCCATCTCTTGCCATCTGGAGATAGTATGAATTTCCTGGGGAGAAAGGAAAAATAAAAAAAATCAAAAAAATCAAAGACTTCTCAGGTCCAAGGAAATAACTGTCATCATTTTTTCACTCCATAATGGACCGATTGTTTTAGAGACTGCCACCATTTGTTTTAATAAACTGTTGGTTAGGATTTATTTCTTCTCTCACAAAACCCTCCCACCCGGAGTGGAGGAAGTGTTTTCAAATCACACTGCTGACCAGAATAGCTCCTTATTTCTCAGCATGACATTTCTATCCTAGGTACACATTTTCCCTCTGCGCTTGGGAACTATTCAGTATCAAAACCCATCATGAATTATACACTGATATCTCACTAACAAAATATTCTCACGTTTACACATCCTACTGTTTACTTCTCAAAAAGCTAGTTAAATTGCTGTTCAGTGCAGATAGACTTTTCAAAGGGACATGAATCCTGTGTTCATTTCCCCAAAAACAGGCAATCAGCTAAATCTGTGGCTTTTTGTTCTCGTCCTTCATTAATTGCCTGAACTGCAGTTTAGGTAAGCACTCAACTTTTGCTGCAAGGACCAGGAGCAAAGTAGGTAAGGTGATGCACTGTGATACCAAAGATGCATATTCATCTCCCTCCAGACTCATGCTAAAACCTGCTCCCTGCTGACCCAGCTTAAAATAGGTACCTGGCCACGGGCACTGGGAAGTTAAAAGTAGTCAAATACTACGTAAGTTTCATATCTATATATTCTAAAAGTTATGATAATTACAAAAAACATTAAATGTCTACCAAGATCTTTAAGAAAAAAATGTAGACCCCAGAGAAAGAATGGCAGTTACTGGAAGCCGAAAGAAATCCCCTTTCACAATGCAGGTAAATGAAATAATGATGGCTTTTTATATCCCTTCTGCCTCATTCACATGCTATTCATTACCTGAGCAATCCAGATTGAAAATGAAACCTTTACATTCTCAGTCATACAAGCAAAAAAGCTGAGGCACCAAAAGAAAACTTCAATTAGCAGTTACCTGGCAGCTCAATTAGCAGTTACCTTCCATTAGCATCACCTGGGCTGTTATAGCCCAGTGGCTCTGGAACAGCTCAGCAGTAGCTAGCTAGGTTATTTGGCTCTGCACTGATATCATGAGAAATGGAAACAGAGCTAAAGTAATTATTCTTTTCCTTCAAGACACAAGAAAAATGAGTATTTTAGCTAATGAAACATGGTAAAGGCTGAAGCCTCCATTAATATTATCAGTGTTTTTAGTTTGTTCAGTGATGAAGCATTAAGGTTTCTAGAGCAGCTGCTGATCTCAGTAAGAACAGTGACCTTCTGAATTTTTTTATTCAAGTGACTGTATTCTAAAATGCTGTTCTTGTGAGTTTTTATAGGTTTAAATACAATTTTATTTAAATTAGGCAAATAAATTCTTTGAACTTGACATACTTTGAGGAACTGAGTAACATCAGTGCCCCTGTAACTACTTCTATCTCTGTTTACTGGCTGGAGTTTTTTTGCCATGGGATAAGTGTTAAACTTTGAACAAACATTAATTTGTTCAAAGCAGCATCCAGTCAGAGGCATGAGCATCCTAAGAAAGTAGTATTCAGGCAGCTGGTCCACAGATGGTCTGTAGCTTTGAAAGCAGCTCTATTTGAGCTATTGCGTATCTCCGGGTTCCCTCATTGCTAGAAAAGCAACTATATATAAATAAAGTTTCAATGAATGATGTAGTGTTTTTTATTCCTTTGACAGACGAATATTCAACCATTATTTTTTTTACAAAGGATTCTGCATTTAACTACCAGATAATTCTGAAGAAATTGTTTCGGTCGTCTCACCCAGAAGCCCTCACTAAAACACCAGTTTTGGCTGACTCAGTCTCATTGATCTTCTGGTCGCCTCTGTCATTTCATTATTTTTGAAGACAGGAAAAGAAGCTGATTGGAAACATGTGGGGAAATTACCTTCCTCTTTCCCTCTCACTGAAAATAAATCTTGAAAACACTCTTCAACCCAGAACCCGAAGTGTGTAGAAAAATGCATTTACCCTCATGCAAAGCTAGTCAGCAGAGTAAAAAAAAAAGAATTTATTTTGCTTTCTTCACCTTTTTACCATTTCATTCTCTCTAGTCCTTTTCTCTGTCCTCAAAGATGGAGGCAAAACAGGAGGGCAAAAGATATGGAGCATCCACTTAAAGATGTTTCTCAAACCAGATCAGCACACTGGGGGATGGAACCAATTAAATATGCTGTACATTGAAAGCAGATGATCTTGAAGGTCCCTTCCAACTCAAACCAGTCTGTGATTCTATGATTCTGTGATCACTTGGAGGAGATACCTGATATCCATATGAAACAGGTATGCTCACACCTGGCTAAGATGCAGCAGGGAGGGCTGCAGTTAGACTGGTGAGGTGCAAACGCTATTAGAGAGCGGTGACTCAGGCCACCTTGTTGCAGATTGGGTGCAATTTTGTGTCTCCTGCAACCACAGAGATTTGTTCGGCATCCCTGTCCCTGCCACACCAAAACCAAATGGCCTCCACCTCTTGAAAAGTCTCTTCAATATGCAAGATCTGACTTTTCAGTCACCTTGAACATCATTGGTAATATTCACCCCACAGGAGCCTCTCTTGCCTTTTGTGGGGACACATCTCATCTTAGGCTTTTCCACAGGGAGCTGCAGTGGTATTTCAGGAATCTTTTTCCATCTACCTCATCAGCCCCTCTGAGCTGCAGCAGGGGACATTACCTTGGTATGCAGGGTGGTCCTCTTCCAGTGAAAAGAGAAATCTGATGGATATTTGTTCATGCCTCAGAAATTTGCAAGACATCCTAATGAAGAGCATATTTAGACACAGAAAGTAAATTGCAGATTTTTCTCACCTTAATTTTTTGAAGTGTGTGACCACACAGCTTCTAGAAGCCATTTGAAAAGCCATTGGTAAAGATAGATCCTTGGTTACTAATTTTAGTGGGTTCACCTTGTTTTTAGTAGTCTGTCTCACCCACTCTCTGTCAGGAACACTAATTTCCCACTTAGTGCTCTCCCTGCTGATGGTTTGATTCATAGGAAGATTTGAAATTGTGAGAGACCTGGACATTTTTTGCACTCCAGGAGTGGAAGTTGGGCACCAGTCCTTGATACCAAAGGGCCAAGCAAACCCCAGCCCAACACCACAGCTACCAACCTCAGTGCCTCATTACAGCAATTCTCAGCTGCAAACCACTGCCTGAAGAGATTGCTTTGATTTACAAGTGTGGGTGGCTTTTCTAGGGCAGGTAGTCACTCCTATTCATCTTCAACCTTAACCCCTTCAGCCTCATGGACTAAGAGCACTGCAGATAAACATCAGTCTTTGCTGGACAAATGTGTTCCCTCATGACATGAGAAGGTAAAAGTGAAATCTGTCTTTTGTGAAGTAAGAGAGTTTCTCAAACCAGAGACCTGTTGGTTATTTGTAAAACAGTGAGGATCTTGGTGGCTGTGAAAATAACTCAGTCACATTTAAATGGTACTTCACATTCAGGTACAGAAGACTGTTTCTTAACCTTGAAGGATGATCATTCCAGGTCAGTGTTGGAACTGGTCAACAGCCTGTAAATAGGCTCTCCTGTGACCCAAACCATAGCTTTTTATAAGATTAAAGTGATTCAGTGTTTTGCAGTATCAGATTATACTCACAAAAACGTATTTAATCCCTTCCTCTCTATATTCTCATTTTGCGAATGGAAAGGCAAATGTAAAACCATTGAAATAAGACGTTTTGAGATTATGGATCTGGACCTGGACTTCAGCTTCTCTTTCTCTAGATCACATGTAAGCCGTTCAGCTGTTCATACATCACATCTAGCCTTAAAGTCTAGTAGGCTCACTGCTCCCCAACCTCTAACAGACCCTGTGAGAAATACAAACGCAACTTTACACTCTGTCTCAACTGTTTCAAAAAACAAGAAGCTGTTGCAATAAAGAGAGGAAAAATGATTTTAAAAGGAGAAAATAAATTGAACCTGTCAAACCAAATAGCAAGTGGGCTGGCTGGTTAGGTAAATAATTTTTATTGGCTTTTTCCAACTAATCTGCCTTCAGGATTTATTGGTCTTCTACTGTATCTTCAAATAAAGCAGCTGACTTTAGCTCCATTTTATGCTTTATCCATTAATAATTTTGTACATCCTAGAGAGCATTTATATTATTTATTAATTTTATCTAACCATAATTACAATCATTGTGGCTGTTAAATGAGAAGTTACTTCAGGCCAACTTGTTAGAATTAAAATTGCATTTTATCATTTTTACTGAGAGAGCTTTGGGAACAGTTAGTTCCCAACCCAAGAGCTTCCTCCAGGCCAGAAAACATTATGAAGAGGGGATAACTAGAATGGGTTGTGCCTTGACTCCATGCAGAAGAGAAACACTGCCATGTCTTGTTATTTTACTAGCATAATTCAGTTGGAGTATAACCACTTTTACTTGCACCATCCAGATTTGCACCAACGGCCACACACACTTATCATGTCAGAGCCAGGGCAGATGAGGAGAGAGGAGGCAGAAAGCCACTTTGTATCTCTCACCTCTCTGGTTTCTGCAGTAACGCTGAGATCAAAGTTTCTGTTTTTGAGGCTACAGATGCACTTGCACCTCCTCAGTCTATGGTAATGAGCCAACAAGTACATCTTGATACAGCCCACTTCTGGGTTGCTGCATGGCTGTGAAAATAACAATCTTGAGTTACATAAAAAGATGTCTTCTTTACTTTCCTCATAGTTTTCCTATGTGACTCTGTCAGTCTGCTCAAGAGCAGGCAACATGTGGCTCTCAAAGTCCTTTCTTCTTACTGTAGTTTTGTCCTTTCAAAGCTCTGAACACCTGCAAACCTCCTGCCACTCAGAAGATGGCACTGAATGAAATTTCTTTTGTTATTCATTAGTCCTATGCTCTGTTATTTTGAAGTGGGCAGGAGAAAATTTTTTCCACCCATGTATGCCACAGGAAGAATTTCAGTGAGCCAATACTTTGAGGAACTGAAATGACACAGCTGAAGACTACAGGGCAGGGAAAATTCCATATGATACTTTGGCTACTTCTCCTTATTTCTTTATAAAAACTTATAAGCTGGCTAACTTCTTAGGAAAGAAACCTGACCCACCTTATCTAAGAGCAGAGAATCTGCTTCAGAGCAGATCTCAAGGCATCTGTACATGCCTGGTTCAATGCTCCATGAATGTATCTCAGGAAATTTTCCACCCAAAAAAATCATATTAATCTGTATAAGATAACAAGATAATAGTAATACAGGATTATCCTACTCTATGTAAGTTAAACTCATATATCCATTTGGCGTTTTTGAACAAGCTGACTTTCTGATCTTTGCCTGTGTGAAGATTTAATGTTTTCTTACTTTTCAGTCAGCTGAGCCTCTACTTTTTCCCAGCTTTTTCACTGGAGTAAGTCCAACATCAGCCTAAAGTGTTTCTACTCCTTCAGCAGTAAGTTGTTCTCTATATGGTGGCCACAAGATATTTCTAATTACTTAGACATTTTCATGCATTAATGCCTAGAGAATGAATTAAGTTTAAATATAAATTTTAATTTTAATTTTAAATTTAGGCCCTAAATTTTAAATTCAGGTCTATAACTCTCAATGTTTAAACCAGGGACCTGGCTGTATCATTCTTGGGGGTTTCCCTCCCACAAAACCTCTGGGATGCCTTGAGGTATCTGCTCAGCAGGGCCATGAAAACACTGCCTGCTCCCAGGCCAGAGGGCTGTGATCCCACTGATTTCCACAGAGCACTTTTCTGGGATCTTGGTGTTTCATCATGGCACTTGGTTTCAGCAGCTGAGGGCTGACATCACCTTCTGAGGCATATAGAAAAGGCAATCAGGCATTTGGCAGAGCCAAAAAGGTCTTTGAAAATCATTGGGTGGAATGTGCAGATGTAGACATTTGGAGAAAGGTGGAGGAAAGTAACAGATGATGCCAAGGAAAGAGAACAAATAAAGAAATAAATAGGCACCAGAAGAGAGCAAGCCACACTTTGTTGCTTGTTCTGAACTCCCAAATGAGGTCTGGTGTGTTGATGGGACACCCTGGGGAATCAGCTCAGCACTCCTGCCTGTCCCCCAGCAGCCAGTGGTGACACCAGCTGTATCCTGGTGACACCGGCTGCATCCCGGTGACACCAGCTGTATCCCAGTGACACCAGCTGTATCCCAGTTACACCAGCTCTGCAGCAGGCCAAATATGCAGGATGGGGGAGTGAGATGGCAAGAAGAGGCAAAAAGACTGGAAGCCAGATTTCCTCCAGGGCAGTGACAGGCCAGGGAGCAGAAAGCAGAGCTTTCCCCTCCCAAACACAACTCAGTTGACAGGGTCCTGCAGTCTGTCATCTTTTACCCTCTATAAACCTCGAAACTGTTAGCTGGAGAGGATGTGAACTGTCGTGGCATGTGTGCGTGTAGCTCACTGTTGTATATCAGACAGCATAAACACAAGTCCTGGAAACTTCTGTGTCTTAAGTTTACCTTACACTGCGGAGTAGCTGGCGCCGTGGGGCTGATGACCTCCTGCAGCTTTGGAGGGTTTGTGCACCCACCATCAGAGGGGGCTGCCCAGGGCCAGGGGCTCTCAGGGGCTCTCAGGGATGTGTTTCAGGCACAGGCTCAGCCCAGAGACATCACATGACAGAAAGGGAAGAACAGCACAGGTAGGATGGAAAAGTAAATTATTTGTAGGAAGGAATGTGTTATGACAGGCTTCTCTCCATTGTGGTTTTTTTCCTTTCAAGCAAAAAAAAAAAAAAAAAAAAGAATGATGGAGGATGTGGGTATTAACATTGCAGAAAGAGGAAATACTAGCATATAAGAAATAAAACCTATATAAATTCTATATCAAGGGTGCCCTATTTCTGTAACATTTGTCAAGTTATAGTCATATTAACAAACACAGTAATAAGAACTTGAACAGAACACTGTAATTCAGTTGTATTGTTCACTGCCTAGCTCTTGTCCTTGCCTGTTTTCAGTTCTCCATTTCAGCATTATTTCAGTCATCCTGAGGAAATCAACTGGGCAAAGGGCACAATCCCTTATGCAAAATACTGCTTTGTTCACATGAGCATTCTGCATGAAATTTCATGCATTTAAAAATAAATATAGAATATAAAAATAAATGTAGTACATAACACAATTTATAACCATATAAGTTCCACCACTCCCTTGTACCTTTAAGTAATTGTTTTGCTAAATGCAAACAAAAAGCTGTTGTTTTCTAGTTCAAACAGAACAGCAGCTTGCACACTAGCTGTGAACTGAAAACAGTCACAAAATGCTAACTGTTAAAGTGTTCAGACTCCATCCTTATTTACTCTACAGGAGAGAGAAGGCTGGATGAGTAGGAGAGAAATCCCAGGACATCTGATAGCCGGCAAGAGACAGTGAAAAATAGGCTCTTATCTAGGAAAAGAAATAGCAGCTGACACAGCTGTGGACAGGCTTATATTATTTTATATCCAATGTACAAATGGAGTGCTTAGCAAACATTTCTTGAGATTTGAGGCTTTATCTCCAGAGCATTGCCAGCAGGATGAGCATGGGTACCCACCAACTCCCCCTCCATCTCAAGGTTATTAAAAGAATGAAAATGTAGGCGCCGATTTAATACCAGTGGAGCCTGTGCTGTCCTCTGGACCGAACTGCACTGAGTCACAGTGAGACCTCCAATTTTTTGCTCAGAGACAGCCATTAAACATCATTAGCTTGCAGTCCCTGCTAACTTCCACTGGAGTCAGAGCCGTGACCTGTCCCCACAGGCACACAAATCCTAATGCAGGTGAGAGCAACACAGCTGTAGTCTAAGCTGCTGACTGGAATATTGCTACAGTTTCAGTGATTCACACCAGGAGAGGACACCCTAAATTGAATCAATCATTAGATTTTATACAAAAGCTCTCGTAACACTGCAGCCAGGATACAGGGAGTCCAACAACAGGAGCTACAGCAGGAGAACACCACTGCTTCAAGCCATACTATCCTTTTTTACTGTCCATTGTTTACTGTCCTTTGTGTAATTGCTGCCTGGAATGACAAACTCAAAACTCCTCCTGGAGGGAGAGACAGTGCCATGCCTGGGGCTAACACGGTGGAGAAAGGCCAGGAGCCATTACAACCCCCCACTGGTCCCTGCAGAAGCCCATCAGCCAGCAGGCACACCACTGCCTGCCTGTGCCCCTGCCTGTTAAAACCTGAACAGCAGGTTTAAATGTGTGAAATACCTTAGAGACAAACTTTCTCCCTCAGGAGAGGCCAGATTTGGAGTTTAGACAACTGACAGCCACAAGCATGGCTGAAGAACAAAGTAAAAGAAGGACCATGGCTAATCTCTTTCAGGTAGCTGTAACTATAAATTTTCCTTTTCCAAAAAGCAGCTGCTGAAACACTCGACTAATGAGAAAAGGACAGAAAAGATGTTTTTACTTCTGCAAAGTGCATGCTTTTTTCTATTTGTCATCCAGCTAGGAATTGTTGCTTAATCTGTTTTTCCAGGAGTGACTGGGTAGACATCAGGAAGTCCACAATGCAAACAGGACATTTTTGTCTTTGTAAATACCTGTCTTCACCAAGGCTTCCATTATAACTTTGTCTTAAGCTTGACTGCTGTTCTCATTCTTCGGATGTGTCCTCACATTCCCTTCTCTTCTCACAGACTGCTATTAAACCTTCCATCTCCCAGCCTTTCCCTCTACTGGTTTTCCTACCCTGCCTTCAACAGGGATTTCCCTAGTCCTCTTTGCTGTCTTATTTTACCTTTCCTTCTAGTTAGAGATATATGCCACATAGCTTTTGCACTGCAAGATTTTCTTCTTCTGCCAATACTCTTGTTCAGAGCCCTCGTTCCCTAGTTCCTCAAAAATTTTCAACCCCATTAATCAGTCCTTTTGCTCTCATTTAACACCATGCACATACCCTACTGCACAGTCCCCCATTTAAACTGGAGGTGGACACATCCTTGAACTAGTTAAACCCACATGTACTCTGTTAAAACATTTATAAAGACCCATAATTGCATCTTTACTATTTCCACCTGCAAACAACCCACCCTCCCTTTTGTTTTGCTGAAATCACATGCTTTCTTCTTCTTTATCTGGAATCTTTACTGTTTTCTTCACGTCCTCCCTGAAGATTCAACTTTTTATCTTCTTATCTTGTCCTCCCACATAGTTTGGACTCCAATCTTCCTCTCTTCTCAAAATAAACCCAACTCAGGAAAAAAAAAACAAACCACATTATTGAAATCCATATTTCTGATTGCCATTTTATTGCATTTCTTCCCTGGGTCATGAAATTCATTGAACCCTCAGTTGTTACCCTAGTCTGCAATTATAATTTCCAGCTTTGGCCAAGCTCCAATTTATTTTCACCAGTCTCCATGACCTGCTTTCAAAGTTTCTAACCTTGTCTTGGTTATGTTCCAGGGCCTGAGCAGGCTTTTCATCTTTCTTCTGCTCTTGCACTGTCATATGTGGTTCTCTGTTCTGTCCTGCCTCTCCCAGTGCTGCCAGGCTGCCTTCCCCACAGTATTTCACAATGTTAGTCTCTCCCATCTCTCCTTCCTCTTCCCATTGACTTTAATGAGGGTAGTGGACAATCTTCTTGGTTTTCTCCTTCCCTCTCCAGCTTTCTGGGTAATCTAAACCACACACAAGGCTTCAGCTTTCACATGTGTCCAGGCAATTTCATTTCTGCCCAGGCTCCTTTACTCCAGTCCAGAATGTGATGCTCTCAAAACCTCTTCTTTATCTATCACTGCTGACAAACAGAGGAGAAGTTAGGGGAAATCAATGTAAGAAAAAGCAGGCAGCAAATAGATGTAAAAACTGCTCAGTCTCCACTTCTTCAGTCTCGCAATGCTAATTAGAGTCTGTGGGCCTCACTGGGACATTGACGGGCCTCTCCCACTCTTGTGGTTGAATAGCAGCTTCTGACACAAGTGGGGAGAAAACCTGGGGTGAGAATTAGGGATGCATCCTGTACCTTCTTAAGAGAAAAAAAAAAAAAAATAGTGGTAATCTGAAATGCTGTTTGTACAACAGGATACACAAAGTGAAAATGCACATTTTGTCTTCCTTTTCCTTAGATTTAATCTAACACCAGAATGGGAGAAAAAAGATTGATGTGGGATACAAGGGAAAGGAACAGCAATCCTTGGTCTCTTGTACTATGTTATGGCAATATCTTGGTGACAGAGAAAGGTTAGTTTATGGGCAGAGCATGCAATATGAATTCTGATGCACCAGGAGGGCTTTTCTGTTGTGATGAAGGAGAAGAGTTGATGTTTGTCCATGGCACGTCAGCCTGGCAAGCACTGGTATGTTCCTCAGGCATGGCTCACAGCAGAACTGATGAAGTGGAAATCAATGTTCTTCTTTACTTTATACAATGGATCCTTTTTGATGTCAGAATTTTGGCAAGAATCTTCTGCAAAGCCCAGAACAGCAGCAGAAGGCTAAAAGGACAGCCCTATAGGACCAGTCTACAGGGATTATTTAACATAAGCAAAAAAGTGTCCTGACAGCTCTGCTTTTTTTTTTACTCAAATACAGAAAATACTCATCAACAGGATAGAAGGTCTTAAAAAAAAAAAAAAAAAAAAAAAGTATCCAGATATATCTACATGATATGTTTTTTCCCTTCTTCTGGGAAAGAAGAAGAACCCCAAGGATTCATAGACTCATAAAAATTAATATTCTCCTACTTAAGTATGTTGGAGGCACCCTTTCCAAGAAGCTAGGAGGCAGCGGACACTATCTGGAGTTTAGATAACATCCATTAACATTACAGATAAAAGGACTAGAAAGAAAGAAAGGCTACAGTCAAATATCAGTCAAATATTCCACTTCTTGACTGAGGAACATTGATTCCCTCCACTTTTTTCTTCTTTAATGACTGCAATTTTCTCCCTATTTTAGTGTTCAGGATGTCTGATGCACTGTGATTTTGTAACCATTTCAATCATATTTTGCTTAGATTGTGGCCTTGTGAACACATATGAAGTCCAGAACTCATTCTGAATAAACCTTGGCACCACCTTCTCCCTGTTTTTTGCTCCAACATCAATGCTTCCTGAGCTTCCAATGCCCCTGAACAAACCCACACCCAGAAACAGCCTTCTCTCCAGACACTCTGAAATTTCTATGCAGTCTCTTATTTGCCTTTGTCTGGGCAGAGGTGACCCAGCACAGATTTCCAGGAGCAGCTGAAGAAGCTGCAGCCTGACCAGCAGCTCAGCTCATGCAGCATCTTCTCCTACGCCACAGGAGATGGTGACAACCACAGAGAAGCCATTTCTGCAGACACATTCTTGTGTATTGGAGTCTACAGTGATTCAGCCACTTGCTTTCATAAATGAGCTTATTGAATCAGTTAGCTTTATTTTAAATTAAGCATGCCAGGTAAATCCACCAGCTTCAGTAAGGCCTAATGATAATAGCATTTTCCCTTTATTCCCCTAGCTTATTATTAGTAAAAAAATGACACAATTTGCTGAGAGCATTTGGCCTGAAGTCCACAGACACAGTGTGAGGGATTTCAACCTGGATAGAAAATTTCCAAAGCTAGATGAGCCTGAAAACAGGGGTTCATGATGGAACCAGAATTTTAAACAATGTAACTAAGACACTGCTACAGTTATGCAGCCTGGAGACAACCATTCACACAAAGGGCAGTGTTTTAGGTATGCCTTGCTCAGCCATAGGTAATTCCATCTGTGGTTCAAAATCAGGAGAACTACTTCCATCATCAGCCCTTAAACCAAGTAGCAAATACACTAGAGAGAAAGGAAGGTAAAAAACATCCTGATCATCACTGTGGGACTGATTCTGCAAGATGAAGATATCCTAGAGAGGAGTTGGGGAAGCCCATGGGAGGAGCAGAGCCTCATTTGACAAAAGGAGCAGCAGCCACTCTTTCCTAATGTGGCTTCAGTTACTGCTGTGATGCTCTAGCTGCCCCATTCCCTGGGGTGCAGGTGATATTTGTGTGGATGTAGATTTTAACCTTTTTATTCTTTACTTTGTTTCCATTTTCAAAAGGCCACCAGATTATTTGTGTGATTAGTCAACTTGAGTATAACAAAGAGCAGGCAAAATGACAAGGAAAAGCAAAGGACCATGTCTGCCATCCTGTAACACTGTATGATAGTAGAATATGGAGGAGGGAGGTGCAGGGAAATATTTCTTTCTGATAAGATTGCTACATTCCACAACACTGGATTTCCCTTTGCAAAGGAAAGGAAAACACTAGTAAAGATAAATACTTTCTTGCTAACCTTCCTCTCTGACTCTTTAGTGCTAATTTGAAGAAAGCAAGCTGCTGTGTGGAGCCTTTCCTGACACCAGGCTGAACAAAGACATGGTCACACCAGTGCAATGGCAGATCTGCAAAGGGGAGAGGACATTCCTGTAAAGGTTCAAAGCACATGCAGCTGATGGAGGAACAAAGAAAATAATGAAATGAATATTGGTGTTCCCTCTGATTTATGGGGCTCAGAAATATATTGCAGCCTTTCATTAATTAAGCATCTAAGGAACTACAGCTGCAGCCCTGCTCTTTTTTGGTCGACCTCAAATATAACAACCAGTGCTGCAGCTGAGAGATCCATTACTCAGACTTGCTGTAATGACTGAAATCACCACAGGAAAGTGGGGACAAACACATCATGTTTTGCACAAGGAGGAGGTGTGGGATCATTACCATGACTCCTCGGTGCCCATGGGTAAGTAACTGACTGCATTTGACCCAAATGCAAAGACCCATGAGATCATTCCTGCAGTAAACTCAAGTTTCAGTAGCGTTTATTCACATGCTGTCAACTCCTCTGCAACTTCAGTTTCTTTTCTAAGACCAATAATTTTCAACTCCAACGTGACAGGCAGCTAAAAATTAACAATATCGCTCAAAACAAAAGAATGCTTGAATCTGAGGCTCCCAGAGCAGTGGTGAATTGGTTGAACAGAAAACCCTTAGGCTAGTCCAAATACAAGTGTTTTAAGAAACTTCTGCAAGATTTGTGATTTTTCTTTTTCTTTACAACTCAAGTAACTCTTACTGAGGTTTTACAAATGAAAATATGAAGCCTCAGGCTGTCAAAACAGGACACTAGGAATGCATAACCCTAAATCAGTTCTGTATGGCTGATAAGTACAACAACAGGATTTCTACCCTTCCTGGTTTTTTTCCCCCACAACTCATAGCTGTGCACAGTAATTTAAATGCAGAGCTAATGCTGCTTCAGCCAGGATGTGGAATGATGAAGATGGATAAGAGAGTGATGGACTGTTGATTCACTGAAGATTTTTTACAATCTTGAACATCCAGCAAAATGGTCCTGTTGAATAATGACTCCAAACATTCCTCAATCCATATTCATTTAATTGGAAAGTTGACAGTTCTGTCTGCGTGCACTGTAGTGCAAAGCCAGACTGTACACTACAAGCCAAAAAATGCTGGTGTCTTGCACAGAGCAGAATGGAGAAACCAAGTTACAGATTCCTGCTAGCCTTGTATCTCTTGTCTTCAATGGGTTTTCAATGTTTTCAATGAGCTTGAGCGTTGACTTAAAAATATTGAACTCGCAGAGGTTATTTACTTTAGGTTTCTATTAACTGTTACAATCTTGACAAAGCACATCTCTTGCAACAGCTGCACACTCTTGACGTTAAAAAGTAACAGTAGCCAAAGGGCTTCTTTTCTTCATCACCTCTCATTGAACTCACAGAGTCAAGTTAGAAACAGGACTGACAGCAAACAGCAGCCATTGTCACATACAGTGAAGTATATTCAACACATAGCACAGAAATTATGCCTCTGCTCCATAATTCTGCATTTTACACAGCAATGAGTGTTGCTTCAGCCAGACCTATGGAGATACACAGGCTTTGGCTGAATAAAAGGTGGCAGTCCCTGCAATTTAATTTTATTTTATTTGGATCAGATTTCTGATTTGAGATTCTGAGAATTAGAGATTGTCTCATCCTCTCATATAATGCTTTCATTCTCCTCTTATGGGGAGGGACTTTTTATCAAAGATTGTAGTGGTAGGATGCAGGGTAATAGTTTTAAACTGGAAGAGGGTAGATTTAGGTTAGACATTAGGAAGAAATTATTCACTGTGAGAGTGGTGAGACACTGGAAGGTTAGAAGGGGCTTTGAGCAACCTGATAGAGTGGAAGGTGTCCTTGCCAATGCAGGGGAGTTGGAACTAGATGATCTTTAAGGTCCCTTCCCACCCGAATCATTCTATGGTTTTAGTAAATACAGACTATAGTAACAGCTCTACTAGGTCAGAAAAATTCCACTGGGTTCAGTGCCTTGTGTCTGAGTAGTCCACAAAGGCAAATGCACACACTATAAGAGTACAACAACGACAACAAAAAAGCAACATGCAACATATTCTTCAGCTTCTCTCAGCTTCCAGTCACTTGAAGTGCTCAGCTTTCCAGATGAGTGTATATTTGGTGTATCTCTTCCATGATCTGGTCCCGTTTTCAGTGTAAATTCCTTATATTTATTCTACTACTTAACACAGAAGCAGCTCCTTTGGTTTGTCTTTCTCTGAGCTCCTAGTAGCTTAATCTCATGCCTCCTGATTCCTCATAGGGAAGGAAAACAATCAATCCATCACTATACATCCATCTTCCTCCAAGCCTCTTGCATTTTTACAGACCTCTGTTATATTGCCCTTCAGCTCCCTGTTTTCCAGGTTGACAAGTCCTTGCTCACATAGCTGCCATTCACACAGAAGCTGTGTTGATTGCACTCCTCTCAACCCCTTCCAGTCCCACACACCCCTTCTGAGTGGAGGGAGATCAGAACAGCACATAGCACAAAAAAACATACATGAACCATGGACTTATGCCAGTGGCATGGTGGTGTTATCCCCTCCCTGTCCCCTCTCTAACCCAGCTGTGATGTAGGATATGTTTTGAAATCTTCCATCCTATGATTCTCCCCATAGTTGTGTCACAGTGTGCAAAGCAGTGAACAACTCTACTGGAAGCTTCAGTGCTTCTTTCTCCAGCACAAGTACTGTCAGCCCTTTGGTAATGTGGCTGAGACAAGGACTCTGCCTTACTCTGTTGCTCAGGGCAGTTCACTTTCAGGCTCAGATCATGCTACTGCCCTATAAATAGTATTTCCACACTTCAGCAGCTTAACAGTAGGCAGGACAAACGGAGTTCATGAAGCATCCAACGCACCACTTTACAAAGCCTTTCCTGCATTCCCTGCTCAAAATACACCATGATAAATAGATTTTACAGCTATTTTCTGGAAACTTGTCATGGCGTCCATGTTCAAAACTTCAGAGAGCAATTCAGGGGCTCTGCTCAGGGCTGCCTGAAGTGGGTTTGCTATTGAGGGCCACATAGCAGTATCTCTCTCCAGCAATGCAAAGCAGCCTATCTCCCTTGACTGCACCAGGGCCTGGCAGTCTGAGCTGCTCACTCTACTCAGCCTTGCACTGCATGCCCAAAAACTCATCAGGTCCCAAGGAAGCAATGCAAACCAACCCTTAGCTGAGCAAAGTGCCTCTCTCCACCAAGACCATGTGGGAAGTTCAAGTAAGCCAAGCCCTGACCTCTTGTAAGCAGAAGTGTCCTGTTGTCATCCGGCCATAAACTGCCTGTAAAACATTTTAAATAAAAAATGAATGATGGTGTTAGTGCTCTGTGTGAGCAATTCTGTGGACTCAGCACTAATAAATCACCTGCGTGCAGGGTGAGGACAATGTTTAGGAAGTGGACAGAGGTTTGTAGATTGCAGAGAGAAAGGTTTTCTGAGGTATGAAAAGAGCACAAAATGTCTTCCTGGGAATGAAAGAGTGGAAGGGAGAAAACAGGAAGAATAATTATAGGCCTTACATCTCTTTGATAAGGGAGGAGCTTTTCAATATTTCAGCCATCCTTCTGTTAATTAGAAACATATTGGTAACAGAGAATTGAAGCAGGTTTATAACTGAGCAGTCAATGTAGGCATCATAGCATGAAATCATGCTACAAGGCCCAAAATGTATTTTGCTAACCATGCATTAAATCTTAATCTCAAGTTTTGCAGGCCATTTAAACTGCAGAGAATCTTTCCACTACAGCCAAGTAAAACAGGAGCAGCACAGCTTCTGTGCTTGCAGAAAAAAACCCTCCGAGATGTAATCAGCTCAGAAATGAACAAAAATTTCTGCTCCCTTTTTCAGTTTCATATTCATAGTTTTGGTTTAAAATTAATATAACTCCTATCAAAAGTGTTGGACTGGAAGAGCCAGAAACTAAGATCAGAAGTAATTAAATGTTGGTTTCAGTTTTGCAGGATCTATATATTAACCCCTCTCAACAGTCCGTTGGCCTGACTTGAAGTAACAATATCTCAGACTGAAGTAACTCAGTTTTGCAGCTTTCCTCAACCTTATTCTCCCTTCTGAAATTACTGATATTACCTTAGTGCAGATGGTCCAGAGAGCCAGCAAAAATGTAATGTTGGTCTCACTAGATTTCTAGTCAAAGGGAAGTATTCTGGCCTTTGGATAAAAATTCAGCCACTGTGCTACTGAGTTATGTCTGCCTTTGTTTTTGTAGAGACTTAGCAGAACTGGCTGCCACCAGCTTACAAACTGCACTGGGTGAACCAGTCTCAGCGAACAAGGTTATTCCCTTTTAAAATGTACCTAATGCCTGCTTCTGGATGTGCTGAATTTTTCTGAGCTCTGTACATCCAGCAGCTTCTGCAGAGCTGAGGGCTCTAACGTTTTAGGCACCTGTTTTTGAAAGTTTTTGCCAGGAATCTGTTTCACACCCACCTCCATCACCTACAGTTAGTAAGTGTGAGAACCTGACATGTAAATGACAATGGAGCCGAGCTATGGCTGAAGTCGTTCCTTTAATGCACTGACATTTCTGGGACAGTGAGACTAAAAATGTCTGAGCATTCAGAAGAGCTTTTGTTTCATACACTAATAGTTCCCCTTGTTCTGCTCATGCAATTGTCATCATTTATTTTGTTTCCCAACCCAACAGTCTGGGGTGTAAAGCAGATACCAGGAATAGTCAGGTTCACAGTAGCTGCCTTTTTTCCTGCTCTTAACATAAAAACAAACATATGCACTGGCTTCAGCCCTTCCAGTGTTCACCTCCCCAAGCTGAGCACTCATTCCTGTTGATACCGTGCAGACAAGGCAGTCAGTTTTTTTGCGGTGAGCCTGTCAGAGCAGAGAGGGGAGCTGAAGAGCAGGTGCCCCCTGGCAGCAGCCTCTCCCCCTCGCTGCTTGCAGCACTCACTGGTCTTGCTGCAGTGATTCATCCGACTCATCTGTCCCTGCGCCCACTGCTGCACGTAGAAATGAGCTGACCTCTGTGGGGTTCAGGTCCTGTCATCCTACAGATTTAACTGAAGCAAAGAAAACCCAAACTCCAAACTACAGCTATGAACCTCTCTCCCAAAGCCCAGCTGTATGGCCTTGCATATAAACGCAAAAAAAGTTCCAAGACTTAAATGAGAAAATTGTGGGAAATGCTTCCAGAAATTTTTGGCTTGTAGGATTTGGAAAAAAAGAACACAAAGGTGTCACGTAATATTTTGAATCTTGCTTATGATACAGGCACAGCGAGAGAGGTGGGCAAGTTGTAAGAGGAGATACTGTTTTCTTCGGAAAAGGCAGGGGGGTTACCATTTATTTTTCATTCCACATATGGAAATCATGTAGTTGCAGGTTCTGTGCAGGAGTACTTTTTCCTGTCCTTTGGACTTGTCCTGCAGCTGCTAACCAGGGCAGCTGTTTGTCTCTTTTACTTAAATGCCAGCGTCACCTTCCACCAGCGCTCGCAGGCTTAAGGGCCTGGACTTCTGGCTTTGCAGAACGTCTCAGCACCTGTGACTCCCTGAAGCTTCTGTTGATAACACTATCTGCGTTATTCTGGACTAGGACATTTTATTCAAGGCCTGTCTTCACCCTGCACATAAACCTTCCCCCTTACTTGCTGAAACAGATGTCCCATCACCTAGTTCCTGGGCTCTTCAGAGCATGCCCAGTCTGTGCCTGCAGCGCAGCAAGGATGTGGACAGATCTCCTGGGCATCCCAGCATTGCTGTGATCCCATGCATCCCAGCCTCAGCATGGGATGCAGTGCCTATGCTGGATCCTGGATGAGGGGTGGCACAGGACACCCCCAGTGGGCCATGGCCACTCAGCTGATACCTGGTCCCAAGCCAAACACTATAACATTACTTTGTGTATCTGCTTTATCAGCCACAGTCACAAGCTTTTGCCCTTCATCCCGGAAACTCAAGAAATGAGGGAAAAACAAGACCTCTTACTGAATGTGCTTTACTGCAGCTTTAATTTACACCACACAGTTTAAAATGAGAGAAAACTCAATATTCCTCTCTTTTTCCCAGTCACTTGAACACATAAAACTGGAAGTATTCCCTGCTGTTTTCCAAGCCCAGAGCAAACCAGAGGCAGGCTGACCCATGGGGCATGGCTGGCTCTGCACCAGCTCTGCCTGCACTGTGGAGTCTCCCCAGAGACCTCACACTTTCCCACCGGATGTCACACAGCTGCAGAAGCAGATCTGTGTCTTTCTCAGAGATAGCTCAAGCTTTAATTGCCAGTTACCATGTTTGATTGTGTGGTGGGAATCAAGCTATTCAGTAAGCGCATTGGATGTACCTTTCAGCCCATGCTCACAACTACTGCTGGTAATTTAGCACCCATCCCTGCTCTCACTGATAAAAAAATCTCATAGATTTATTAGCAATTCTGGATCCTTTTCAAAGAGGTGAGAAAGGTTTAGCTCAATACACATTGGGAAGAGCCAGTAAAGATGCAGTGTCTGAAACACTTAAAGCAATACACATCGTGCCAAAAGCACTAATAAATACAATTGACTTCAAATTGAAAAAGTTTTGCTATTCCATTTCATGTACACAGAAGTACACACATGTACACACATTTCATGTCCACACGAGCATGACCAGCAACTCAGATGACCTGCAGAGACTTTGTAAAGGCATGTCCCCAGCTGCATCTGAGGAGACTGGAGGGGGGCATAGGATCACTGCAGTAGAGGAAGCGTGATATGGGATCTGGGTTAGGAATCTACAGGGATATACAGATATATACTTTTATTTATATCACTGAAGCACACTGCCCTTATTGTTCTCTATTATTGAGTGAGGGGGTAGCTTGCAGACAACCTCCAGGCAATGCACATGAGAATAATGGGAGGAGTATGTATATTTAGAAAGTGACCTGGAAAAACATAATTCATGGTCTCTGTTGTGCTGAAAGTGAACTGAACCAATGTAAATGCTGTCCTCTCTTCCTTACTGCAGATCAAGTGAATGCTTATCTCATAGGGGCTGTTCTGGAGACCTGTACAGTTGTACAATTCCAATTAAAAGTTTCAAACTTATAACTTGCTTGTGCAGATCCCTCCAACAGCCCTGAGACAAGAGGCTGGTATCTGGGTCATGTGAAATTTCGTACCTGTTGCCCTTTTGCCCTTTTCATACCTGTTGCCAAAACAGTACTGGTTAAAGCTCCCATTAAGTTCCACCACCCTGCCTTTGACAAAGGGTGTCAAAAGATGTGCCCTGCTTCAGAAAATGGCTGCACCAAGGACTGCTCCAAGAGTTCCCCAATTGACACTATCTGATCAGTCAGCACCTGAGGAATGTGCTTATAAGATAACACAACACTTCATTTGTAAAGATGTATAAACATGCAAAATAATGGGTTTATTCTGTCATGGGAAAACATAAGTAATTTAATTACAATATTGGAAACTATTACTAACGAAAAGCAAGAACACAAAGAAAAAGGAATGAGAATTAAAGAACCCTGTACATCACTGGTCACTTCCTGCTTCATCTTGCAGCTTCCCCCTGTAAAAGGTGTCTGCTCTTCTTTTTTGAGGGCAAGGGGAAACTGGCAGCAGATGCAGATCCAGGGGCTCTAATTCCCTTTCTTCTGTCTTCCTAGGTTGGAATACTCTGTATTATTTCTCTTTCCCTTATGAGCACCTACTTTCTTAGTCCCTTTGACCCACTACAAGAGGACTGTGTAGTGAAGGAAGCACAGGTTCCCATCCAGTAGAAATTAACCTTTCATTTAGGCCTCCTATTTGGTCAGTCTCCACTGTTTCTTTGTTTTTTCCTGTTGCAGCTTTTGAAAAACATTGTGCAAAACATTAACAATCACAAAACGTGAGAAAGAAGCAATTTATCATCATTGTAGCAAGCTCAAAATATTATTGCAAAAATAGTAGTGACTGGTCCATCCATGCATATGAGGTGTAGAGTTTTCCAATCTGAAAACTTTTTATTTCTCCACTAGATTAGCAATGATGGAAATTCAGAAGTTACAATTGAGAACAGCATTTCAAGATTAATACACAGGTAGTTATATTGAAGGTAATGTGATCTGTGATAAAAAATAAATTGAACTTACAAAGAATAAATCATGCCAGAAGTCTGACTGTTGTGCTCAATCAAATTATGAAAATAAACAGAAAATAGGAATAAGGTAGATGAGTTATTTTGATTTTGCAAAACATGTGAAAAAAGTAGTGTGAAATCTACAAAAAATATTATATCAAGATTGTCTAGAAGATGAACACATGGTTTACCAAGAGATTAAGGAGCTGTAACAAGGGATAACAAATGGTTTTCATTATAAAATTTGTGATGAGATACAGAAAAAAATATTGCTATATATGAGTCCTTTAAAATTCTAGATTTTGATCCTCTTTAATCTCAGGAGACACTTTTGAATCTTCAGGCACAATAATCACATTTCAAATCCAATGGGAACTGAGCTGGCTTTGAGAAAGGAAATATAAGTTTTAAAGTAATCAGAAAGACAGTTTAATTTCCTAGGTCGTTCAGAAAGCTCTGTAAATATTTCCTTGTAAAGAACTTCCTTTGGTGATGCAGCAAATGCATTTCATGTGTAGGTAGTGGTAAGATGAGAGGCAAGCAAAACCATGCAAGGCTGAGATGACAATGTAATGAGGACCAGAAAGATAAGAGCATAATATTAACCAAATGAAATCTACCTGGGGAAAAAAAAAAAATAGGTTGCTTAAAGATAGAAGGATATAAATCTATAGACCATACACAGAGCTAAAAGCACAGTGGACTAAAGCAGGAAAGGCTGGAGCAAGCCGGGAATGAGCAGGCAGGTGCACAGAGCTTGGGGTGGGGTTGGGCCAAGCAAACAGATATAAAGAGCTTGCAGTGAGCTGGGACTGTGCACATGAGCTGTACAGTTCTGAAATTTAGTATTTTAATGGCATCCACAAGCACAATGAAGGTCTGGAAAGAGCAACAGAGGCAAGAATTTAGAGAGATTACATAAAAACTACATAAAAGGAGCAAAACCTAAGTTGGTCAAATAACAGAGGTTCTCTGCTTCCATCTGCCAACCATCTAACGCAGTTTACATCTTCCAGGAACAAGCACCCTTTTTTTCCTTTTTTTTCAGTATGTCTATGTCCAGGCTACAAATACATCCCTTATACCACTTGAGAAGGGTTTGAATGCTTTTAGTTGCCTTTCTTGCCCATAACGAGGGCATGCACAAAAGCAAAACAGAAAAAGTTGACTAAATCTTCCCAATATTCAAGACACGCTTCATCTGAGAAGAGGGCAAAGTTTTCTATTTTTATTTTAGTTGGAAACATCTGTTCACCCTTAATTGTGATACTGATAGAAACAGACAAGTATGACCTGTTAAACACAATTGGCCCTATAGTATTTTCCAGGTCCTGCAATTAAGAATATGTCAAAAACAGGGATACTGGTTCCTGGAGAGGAGATGCAAACAATATTTCCACACAGTAGGTGGCTGCCTATAGGCTGATTTGATTTACTGAATTGAGAGGATGAAACTTGTCAAAACTTGTTCACAATTAGAATAACTTCTACTTAAATCATCAGAAAAATGTCCTGTTCAAGACAAAGAATGCCCCTGAGGCACAGACATAAAAATACTGGATATTATCTATTAGCATGCTGTCATGAGGTTTGGACTTAAGTTAGGGCCTTATCACCACTAGGAAGGAATATTCAGTTTTAGGAGAGAGGCAACAACGTGGTTCACATTTGTAACTGCATGGATGTGAGGAGAGTGGAGAAGTTCTGCAGGAGCAGAATAATAGAATTATAGAATAGTTTTGCTTTGAAGGGACCTTTAAAAGTAATGTAGTCCAACCCCTCTTGCAGTGAGTAGGGACATCTTCAACTATCCGAGCCTCATCCAACCTGTTTGAAAGTTTTGGGAATGTTTTCAGGAGTGGGACTTCTACCATCTCTCTGGCCAACCTGTTCCAATGTTCCACCACCCTCACTGTAAAAAAAGATTCTGACTTATATTTGGTCTAAATCTACCCTCTTTAGTTTAAAACTACTACCCCTTGTCCTATTGCAACAGGTCTTGCTAAAAAGTTAGTGCCCATCTTTCTTATAGACTCCCTTTAAGTATTGAAAGGCCACAATAAGGTCTCCCTGGAGCCTTCTCTACTCCAGGCTGAACAACCTCAACTCATTCCACCTTTTTCTAGAAGTGGAGGAGACTGGGAAGGCTGAATAAACCAAAGACTGTCTGAAAGGTCAGATCATCTGGATGTGATACCTGGTGAGCACAGGACTTAAAGTGGTCTTCAAAGCCGTCCTGAAAGAAAAACTCTTTCTCCTTTTATTTAGTCCTGCTCATATTGATATCCATGTTAGCCACCTTTTCATACAGAAGGAGTGGCTGTAGTTAATGCATTATGTGTATTATATTAGCCCTGTCCAGATTTTTATTAGCATTTATGGACACAGGAAGAACGGCATGTCATGTTCTGTCTCCTGCATATTAATACCAAATATTTGCTCAGACCATTTTCCTCAAATCCCATTTCAGTCCCTGGATAAAAACACAATGGGCTGCAGGACCTTTTGCTCACCCCAATGAGCACAGTCCCTCTGAATGGTGTATCTCAAAGTGTCACCAACTACTGCAGCAGAACACAGATGCAATTCACCCTCCTGCATGCCATGAATCAGCTTCAGAGCCAAGATGATGTCTTGCCTTTTTTTCCTCCACTTGCAAAAAGCATGATCTTAAGTATCAATCTCATACTACCTTTGCTAAACTAACCAGGCTACTAAATAACCTCTTCTGCTCCCTGTCCCATTGAAAACTGCTGCTAATTCTCTGAGGAGACTTGGAAAGATCATATGGATGCAGCTAGGAAGGTACCTTCACCGATGGCCAATGCCACCAATCTCACTTGACACCTGCTTGAAGGCATGAGCAGTACTTGGTGGGATATGAGGGGGATTTTTTTCCATTTTCTGTGGAACACAGAAAACACTTTGCAGCTGTGGCTGTTTACGTTCTATTGGAAACACACTTGTGTCTTCAATTACAGAAGAAAAGTGGTGCTTGAACAAGTAACAGGGAGACAGAGCTGTTCTGAGTTACATACCACATACAGAAGTTGCTCAGACATTTATCAGCCTGCCATTTTAAATAGCTCATTGTTCAGATGGATATTGTGTATATTGTAGTTACTCATCAGCCTTTCTTGAAAACAGCAAGATGAG
This sequence comes from Apus apus, assembly GCF_020740795.1. NCBI lineage: Eukaryota > Metazoa > Chordata > Aves > Apodiformes > Apodidae > Apus > Apus apus. The sequence continues at coordinate 14,040,893 of NC_067284.1, read as the reverse complement.
CTTTGCAATAATTCTAAGGTCTCAAATGTCCATTGGCAAGGGAAAAGTAAATTCTATGTGTAGCAATGGTTTGCCTGCTGTTTTACAAATAAATGAAAAATATCGGAATAGGTTTGGGAAATTGTCAGAGAAAGCCTATTAATAAAAATAATCACTAGGAAATAGACTTGGAAAAGAAAACTATATTTTTGCTACCAAGTGAAGCGTGCCATCTTCAAATTCTTGATGTCCTCTGGCACAGCATGGCCCATGTCTATGCTCTCGCCTCTGAGCCAGGCGTGAGCATCTAATCTTCCGTTAGATGATCCTCAGACTATGTTGACACCCCAGACAAGCAACATGACATTACATACTGTAGGTATGAAAAAATATAATCTAAGCATTATCTGTAGAAAAATACTTTTCCGATAGTTTTTTAGGTTATATAAATGCAATTATCAAGAAGGAAGTAAAACTACATTCATTCCTCAGTGACAACTGGCATATTCTATGCTAAAATACTGCCTGATTCTTTTATTTATTCTCCCTCCAAGTCTTCATAAATTTCTTTTAGGTTCATCAGCTCCTAAGCTTTGAGTACCAATATATAGGAGTTCAATAATTAAATTATCTACAGGATGATTCATATGAATCAAACACTTATAAATCCTACTCTTAAAGTCAATATATATAACAAGAACTCTCGCTTTATGGAGCTTGGAGACTTGCACATCTATCTACAACTATTGAGTTGTAGACCTGTGCATAGATATGATGGCAGCATTCACAATAAAACAGAGAATGTAAGACTAATATTTTAAAGAACCAAGGGACCCATTAAATAATCTTGGCTTATTTCTCAAAAGCTGTTAATAAGAAGTATTTAACTTGTTAATTAAAAATTTCCCACTAATTACAGCTGCAGCTTCCTGCCCAGCATGACTGGAATTGCAACAGATAATGAATTATTCCAATGTGAAAATCACTGCATGGTCGTTCAGGAACACAGAAGGGTGCAATGCCATTACTGCTGATGTTTTTGCAGTTGGCTTCGATGAAAAAGGTGAACAACTCTGCTTCTTGGCAGATTCATTCCCATCTGGTAACAAACACAGGAGTCAATAACTGCAGTTTGACTGCTGCTGCTGTCTCCCCTGTTTAGGGGCTCTCCCCATCTCCTGCACCTGCCTGGGCAACTCAGGAAGCTATTTCAAATATGCAACAGCACAAACTCCTTTTTAAACAAAACATAACACAGTATTATTTTCTTATCTAATTTTAAATAATTTGCATATGGGTTAATCTTCTACTAGTTTATTGTCTGCTGGAGGAAAGGAGTGCTCTTCAGACTCAGTCTAAGTGATCCAGCTAGGATAAGCCACTGGAAAATAGTTAATTGGGGAATAAATACTAGGCAGTAATCAATATTTTGCTTATATTTCAGATGAGATCACATTCTCATCCATGAGTCTGCCATGACCAAAGAACAAAATGCAACCAAAACAGAGAAGACTTAAAGACCAAAATTGTCAGTCATGTAGATGTTATCAAAGATGAAGGGAAGCTTCCTTTGGGGATATAGGGTAACAGCTGAGATGCATGAGATGTTGTTATTCATGTCATTTGTGACAGGTTCTCTTTCTTTGAAGATGAAGCAAGAGAAAAACCCACAAGAAGAGAAAAACCCACAAGAAGAGAAAAACAGAAATGCATCTCCACATTGGACAACAAGCCTAGGACTCAGCCTGCCATCCCTTCTGGGCCCTAGGCGAGCTCATGTCAGCCTTAGGACATGAAAGAAGACTTTGGTTTTGGCATCTGCCCCAGTCATAAGATTCACTGCAGTGTTGCAAAAGGTACAGGTGGTTCAGACACACCTTTTGAAAGACAAACCAAAAGCAGAGAAAGATATTTGGGTCTTGGATAACAAAAGGAATTGGAGACTCATTTGATAAACTGTTTTGAAGCTTTCACTCCCAACTTGATGACTGTCACCTAGATCCTTCTCTGACTCTGAGATATCTCTTAAACAGGTTTTTAAAGGGGAGGGGGGACCCCATGACATGGCTGATCAAGCAACCGTGATGTCTCTGCTCACTCCTTTTGGGGTCAGCTGAGGCAGGATGAGTTTCCCCTTTGTGTCTGAGTCGCTGTTTAACTCTGTATTTAATAAGTTCTGGCTTCACACTCCTGTTTATCAAATGTGACTTTAGCACAGTTCCCCAGTGCAATGAAGGAGTTTTTCTTCCTTGGATTAACTATTTCTCATTTATTTAACTTAGGCTGAAATGTGTAAACCATTTCACAAAATGGGCAGTACTACTTTTACAAGTAAAAAGAGTCTCCATCTGATCAATCACCCAAACCAAATATTCACAAGAAAACATTACCTAGAATTCTGCTTGTGGCTTGGATGGTTGCTTCTTACCAAAGAAACACAAAAGTGGGCAAACAACCTTCTCAGGTTTTTTTTCTGTTTATTCCAGGATCAAAAGCTTTTGTTTGTCCCTTTAGGGTGGCTATCCCCTTTCCTTTTTCTCTGGCATCTGGCAGAGCACTCTTAAAAAGTGGAGGTCCCATTCTGAGGTAGGAAATATACTGGATAAAAGGTAAACTAAAAAAGTTCAGCTGCATTTAAGAATTTTGCTTTGCAGATGGGCTTCCTAAAATTCAAGGAGAAGAGTAAATAATTCTAGAGTAATTACAAGGGATGTCACATACTCTGAGATGGCCCAGCTGGAATACCTTAATAAGATACACAGAAGCACAACCTGCCAGAAGGGAAGCTCTGCTGAAAATCCAGGTCTTGAGAGACAAGTCAAGACACAGCCATAAGATGGATCCACAAAGAGAGTGTTGTGTGGTTCCTCAAAATTATCTTACAGGAAAGAGGCATTTAATCACTGAATGGCTATTTTCCCTACTCCTGTTCACTTTAATTGCTTGAAGCTATTACTGCAGTACTGTTATGGGAATTTTTGTCTTAAAAAGGTGGTTATGAGTCATGTGGTTGATTTAGCACAAATGGAAAATCACTGGAGACTTTCTGAATTGGGTAATGTCTTGCTTAATTCAGAGCTCAATTAAGCAGCTTAAGAGTTACTTCTTTTAGGAAAGCTTAGGCACAGGTGGAAGTAAGCACATGGTTTGGGTAAGAAATTCCAGCCCGGAAATTGTAGTGCTGATCTGGAGTTTAACAAGGAACTCTGATCAGTTGGGAATAACTTGGTTTTATATACTGAAAATTAAAAGAAAATTTCAATGCAGTCTTCAGAGAGAAGGCCAGCCTCCACCTAGCAGAGCACAGGTTTCAGCACCCAGCATGCCTGCTTGTCTAGGCATGGAGAGTCTTCTGGACTGTCCAAAAGTCCCACCAGGAAAGTTCCTGCTCATTACTGTGCTATGCTGTTGGGAAGTGGGTTGGGAGTTCAGACACTCATCTGCCTCACGCTGGTCCATTGTGCCAAACCAGCCCATTGCCTCCTCTGCACGGAGAAGTGGCTGGGAACATGCAGGGAATCATGGCCAGGTGCTCCAAATTGTGCATGCCCACAGCTACACTGTGATTGCAGCCATGGGACAGGGAGATTCATCCTTCTGTGTGAAGCCAGAACAACAGCTCTAACAGTGATTCCTTTCCCTGTTTTCAATCCTCTGACATCTCATTGTCAGCCAGGCCAAAAGCAAAGCCGGTGTCACTCTGCATTAGCTATCCCTGCACCAGCAGCCACCACCTCCCAGCTCTGCAGCACTGGTTTGCAGGCTCTCCTGGGAGCAACTCTCACCAAGCCCTCACCTCCATTACTGCTGCTTTTGGACAACTCAGAGCAAGGGACACCACTGAAGAAGCTTGATGTCTTCCATGCAGAGGCATGGGAGTGTTCATAATGTGCTCTCTTTGATTAAGAAAGAACTTTTAAAAATATTTTTTGAAGCATGGGGATTTGCCTTCTATTTGGGCTGTGTTAAGGCCGTAGATGCCCACATGAAACACTTTGAGTACAATCAGATTTTAATCACATTTTGAAAGAGATATATATGCAATATTTTCTCACTATTTCTTTGGAAGCTTTATCAAATTTGCTATCTTTAAGGATCCACATCCAATATTAACTTTCTTTTGCTTCTTAATTTCTTTGTCACTTGGATGGAATTACACTGTCTATAAAATGTACTGACTGCTGCTATTTGCAAGCAGGGCACAGAGAATGTATGGAAAAATCTCTTCTGGAGGTGCAAGAAGACAACTAGCATTTGGTCTACCAGATTAGCAGGAAAATACCTTGCAGTTGAGAAGCCAACCTAGAAAGCTGTCCCGGTTCTGCCAAAAACTAGGCTGGATGTCAAACAAGGCAAAGACCAAGACTGGGAAAGCAATTAATTCTTGACAGTTATCTTTCAGGAAGCATGTTCCCTAATGTCACCTTTACATTTAGGTTGGTTTCCAAAAGATTCAGTTATATTTTTATACATTTTCCCCCTTGGAAAATGCTAAAAGTCTCATAAGAGCTGCAGAACGTGCACCCAGTTCCATTTTGAAGAAGGGACTCTGAGTGGCCACAGTGTGAACCTTTGAGTAAGGAACAACTTTGATGCCAATTTTGAAGAAGGAACTCTGAGTGGCCACAGTGTGAACCTTTGAGTAAGGAACAACTTTGATGCCACTAACCTCGGGGGCGATATTGCATTCCCACAGCATTCATTAGGTGCAATGGAAGGAAATGTTGGTTAGAAAGAATGAGAAGATTAAAATAGCATGTGAGAATAGGGGGGTTATTTTTACACTCCAGTGCACATGGAGTGCCCATTAATTTTAATAGGAGCTTTGCATTGTAATTATTAATGGAAGAACATGCCCTGTCGTATTCTTTTATGGGACTCTGATCATATTCAGTGACATTGCAAAGAAGGCTAAAAGTACTGTCAACATAGGGGAAATGGAGAAAGTAAGAATGGTGTGGCTGTGGTAAAGAGGCTCCTATAATTTAAAACAAGAATACCTTAGAAAAGAGACTAGGGTTGAGGTCAGATGTGAGAAAGTCTCTGACAAGACTATGACGAAAGGAGAGAAGGGGACTCTGCTACTGTGAGTTACTGTGGAAAGCCCCAGCAACTTCTCTAGATACACCAGAGTAATACATCTGAAGAGATCACCCAGCTATTGAAACTCTTAAACATATCAGGTTACCCTTAACTTGAGTATCTGGCTGTGTTCATTTGACCTCAAGGCTGCTGGAAATGTTCAGAACATTCAAGGATTAATGGGTGCACTGGGGTGCAGTGCGCAGGTATCATGGTGAATCTTGTGTGGCACAAACCAGGTCTCTATATAGGACTGCTGGGTGTGTTAGCAGAGTCTCAGGAAGCCAAGCTCTGCCCTCCTCCTCCAAAGCCAGGAAATGTTCTCAGCTACTATGTTGGGAACCTGTCTCACTCTGCTTTTGCTACATGTCCTGTGTATTGCTATTACAGCTAATGTTTCTGGAGTACCATGATGGCATGGTCAGGGACAAGGAGCTTATGTACCTACATGCAAAAACCAGTCCCAAAAAGCCAAAGATACTAAATGAGTATAAACAAGGTAGTTTAAAGTACAGGTGAGCCAAGACATCAGGCTGTAGTCATACCACAATGCTAACATAACCTGTGTCAATTACTTTTCCTACGTGTTATGAAACATCAACACTTACATAATGTTAGAATCTGGTTTTTACTTAGTGGAGCTATTTTTCATTAAATTAAATGTCTACAAACACCAGTTCAATTTTCCTTCATTACAGACATTTCCCTTACTATAACAAAGACCTAAAGGAACATTGAAACTAAATTATTCCTAAAATCCTGGCCTTTTTACACCTGTTAACATTGGCTTTTCTGATTCAGAGTGTAGAAGTTAAGATTTATTGAGTGACATCTGGTTAATTGAATGTCTATTTCCTATGTCGGGTTAAAAGAATCATAATGCAGAAAGTCAACATTGAGAGAGTAATTAAAGTGCACCTAAAAAGCAGAACTAACCTTATAGTTCACTGTAATTAGAAACAAAATGGGAACAGTATGTTTAGAGAATTACCTCCTTTATTAAGTTGCCATCAACAGAAACCTGTTTATGTATTGGAAATCTCATTTTGCAAGCTTCCATTTCACTTCTATCCATCTGTGCAATTTAATACCTCAACATGGAAGGCTATCTCAGGAGTAAGCAGAGCTCAATTTTGTTTTCAAGACATGCTAGTTCAGGCACACTGCAGTTTCTTTGGAGTGCAGCACCTCTTTCTAGGGTTTCAGTACATTTGCTTTGCCAGCATTGGCTCTAGAAGATTTAGAAAGTTAACAATAGTATTGCAGTTGTTGGTAAATGCTGGCTAGAAAGTGTAAAGCTAGCATGTCACCAAAAATATACAGTGGCTTTTTCCCTGGGTTTCTATCAGGTTGTGCTTGCCAAGTCTCAGCTGTGTTTTCTAAACAGCAAATTTCCAAGTGCGTCTGGGTGCAAGAGGAAAGCGGATCTGAGATAGTAGGGAAGAAGGGAGGTCAAGCTGGTCAGGAAATTTGCTGTGGTGTGATAAACCAATTGTACCTCTAAATTAAATAGAAACAGGTGATCTGTATAGACCACAGGGCCTCAGCCCTATTCAGTTTGCAGGTGTGGAGGTGGCCATCTAGCCATTTCATGTTTGGTCTCATCACCCACCTGAGCCCTTCACTCAGTGTCCCTGCCACCTCTTCCCTCAGCTATCACCTTCCCGCTAGCCCAGGGCACCAAATCTTCTGCCAGGGAAAAGAATCTGGACCCTCTTTCTACTACAGCTGACCTGAAGGAACACAAAATCTTCAGCTGTGATCCACCAAAGTGCAAGGAGTGACCAAAGTGAAGTTGGTCCAAGCACTCTGAGTCAGAGATGGCTTGCAACAAGGAAGAAGTGGCCAGAGGTTAAATTATGTTTCAAAGCTTCATGTTTAGAGAGCTACTGTTCCAAGTCTAAAAAAACCCAATTTGAAAAAAAAATCACCTAAATCTAAAATCCATGAAACAGTCTGGAGGAAAACTGAGTTACTTTGATTTTCTTCAATTATGATAAATTTATTAAAGACGTTTGCTTTGAGCCTTCTACTTAGACTAAGTCTAATAGACTTATAAGTCTCTTTGGCTTATCAGGCTGGTTTCAAAAGGAGCAATTGCAGCTAATATTAAAGGCTTAATATTAAGGCTTTAAGGAATGAGGAGCATTTATATATACATTTATATATACAAACTGCATTTTTATTCCAATGAATGAGAATAATTTCCTTTTATTCATAAATAACATGACTACAGCAAGCAAGATAGTACAAGACAGAGCTTTACATGGGCACATGGTGTACAGCAACCTGGAAAAGTGGATGTGATCAGGACTGGCATGGGATTGCTGGCAAGATCTCCCATCTGGTGTGACTCCCACAGACACAGTGATGGCTGCAGGGTAGGAACACAAGGAGCATCAACTACTGAACTCTGAGCTGCATCTGGAAGAGGAGAAATGAGGTAAATACAAACCTCCCAATAGCCCACACTGATAACTCCAGTGCCTACCTGAATAAAGGAAAATCCCTCTAGCTGAAGACAGACAAAGTGGAGACACTTTCCCTACCCAGCTACTGCCACCATGGCATATGTTTGCTCACAAGAGCTCCAAGGATTCAGACACCATATCTTGCTTCTGGAGAGCATACATGCCTTATTTTTGCACTTTAATACCTTTTCAGATGGGCTTATTCCTTCTCCAAGGAGTTTTTTTAAGTCTTTGTGACGTGTCCTCCCACTGGGCCTCCTGTGTCAACTTGTCATGGCCCTAGACTCATCTGAACCAAAGACTTTATTATGTAAAATAATGTCATGTGATTAATTTTGTATTACTCACCTCAGCTCAATTTTCCAAGTTGGCTCTCTCCTTGATAAATACCAGCTTCAGGTTTTCCATGGTCTGTCTTTAGTGAGGAAAGTTTTGCTGCTCGTGAGGTATTTCTTACTTTTAAAAACTGTTATGATATAATAAAAAAATAAACCCAAAACAGCACAGATTTTTGTCCCAGAACAGAAGGAATGTTGTGAGTTTGTTGCCAACAGATACTAGATTTGCAGGGTCCATACACAGAGGCTGAGTTTTGACCATATGCTCCTTAGCCATCCACAAGTTTTGTTATCCTGTTCCCCATTTCAACTTTGGAAAGCTCCTCTCTTTGTTTTGTAGGCAATTTTCCTGGTTTGTTCACCCTAAATCAAGCTCCAAGTAAGCCCCCACTACCAGCTTCAAAGAGCTCTTTTAAATAAATTAGTCTCACAATAACTTTCTTCGTAAATTGTTAGCATTTCCATTTCAGGTACAAGATAATAAATGCAACACGTATAACACTCTTTACAGAGCCTTTGTGTTTCTTTTTAAACTGAACAGACCTGAGAATACATCTACTTTCCCCCCAACTCTTGCATTCTAATAACTTACTTAGCACACTATTAACATATTGTACATTACTTTTATACTACCTTTTCTTGCAATTCTGTTTTCAAAATTGCCATCTTGCCCTTTCCTCATTTCACAGAAATGGTTTGCATTCTGCTAAGGAATTTATTCAAGTAAACATTAAGGCTGATCCAAGCACATTTTTTTTCTCTTTTCTCTTTAGTAAATATAGAAAACAGTATATGAAACTAGTAGCATTTACTCTCAATCTTTCAAATCTTTTCAAGCATAGTAGACTTTTTGGTCACCTCACAGCCCATCACAAAACAAGTGGTTTATAAGTTTCTCCAACCATGGGCTCTACCCTGTCCTAATGCTGCACTAGTTCTCCTCCTTTACATCCCAAATTTTACATTTTCTGCAAAATTGTTGAGATAATACACAAATTATATGAAAGATATCATGAGGCTTTTAACATCTTCTTCATATCTAATGTTTTTCAAAATATCACCACCAGCACTATGCCTCTGCTCTTCTCCATGGCAGTGCATTATTAAGAAACAAATCCTGAAGGTGGAAGAAAAATTGAATCCATAGAGCAGGTCTAAGAATGAGTTGCTGCCCTAAAGAGCTTATAGCTGGTCACATACAATGGGTACAGGGGAGAGAGCTCAAAGCCAAACCAATAAAATGAAGTCTTTACACACTACAGTTGTACTCATTATTAACTAAAACATCAAGTTCCAGTTCTTAGATCTGCTTAGATCATTTTGTGTTTACACAGCACAGTAACTTCACAGAATCACAGAATTTTAGGGGTTGGAAGGGACCTCGAAAGATCATCTAGTCCAACCCCCCTGCCAGAGCAGGATCACCTAGAGCACATCACACAGGAACGTGTCCAGGCGGGTTTGGAATGTCTCCAGTGAAGGAGACTCCACAACCTCCCTGGGCAGCCTGTTCCAGTGCTCAAGAGCAAACTTGAAGTACCAGGATGCAGAGCCCTGGAATGATTTCTTACACACACAGAATATTTGTCTCCACAAGCTGCAGTCCCAACTTAAAGACTTCAAATAACACAAAATCCATCACACACTTGAGGACATTCGATGAGTCAGCTAAATCCCTGCACCTCACTTCTAGTCAGAGGTTATCTAGCTGTTGTGCCTACCCATTCTGCGCCTTGTCTTGCTAGCTCAAAGAGTGTGCTGTCATGAGGAGTCTTTCAAGAGCATGAGGAGCCAAGCTGCACTGCAATGGGTGGCCTCCAGCTTACAGTCCCTCCTGCCTCCTCTGTGGTGGCCCTTCTTGAACAGCCAGCAGCACTTTGGCACGTGAGTACTTCTCTCTTCCTCTCTGCCCTATAGTCTGCTCACCTTAAAGTCAGATTAATTTAGTCTGAAGCCCCAGAACTCTCTTCTGGCTTCTTAAACACAATCTAATGTGAATGCATATACATTTTACCTGTAGATGTTTGCCTATCATAGGAGGCTAAATTATGATTTCTCACATCTGCTTCTCTGAACCTGTCCCTCAAGTACTGCATTTCCAGATGTGAGAAGCTCTAAACACCAAGAGTTTTTAAATGTGCCTTGCTCAGGATACACAAGGAGCATCTCCATGAAGACCCATTCCTCCTTATAGGTTAAGTGCTTCAGTCCTCAGGTATTTTGCAAAAGGCAGGCAAGGATCTTGCCCTAATCATGTCTGCAAGGAACATATGTGAATTGTAAGCCGACTCCAAGATCAGGGGTGGATTAGTTGGCTTTAGCTCCATTTTTATATTCATCAGGTGTTTTCAGCAATGTTATTTAAAATAAAACAAACATTTCCAGTTTGTTTAAAGTCACAGTTTTATTTTCATTCAATACTAGGTCTTGAAAACCAAACATGAAGTTTGGGAAGGAATGTTGTTTCCTCTTTATTCTTCTCTTGTTTTCTTTCTCTGTCACCAAATGTCAGTTGTTTTCTGTTTTTACTCATTTTTGTTCATATTCTCTGAACTTCTGAAAACTTTCTCAAGCTTTAGTCTCAGTTTTAAGAGTGCTAAAATGGCAGTTAATCCCTTCTTTAGTTTTTCTCTTTCCTCCTCTAAGACTTTCCAAGAGTGGGAGAAATTTTAAAAACTTAAGAAGTGAAAAAGAGAATAAAAAAAGAGGAAAATCACTCTGTATCTAATTCATTTTATTGCACTCGGTGAAAAAATGTGCATGCATTTGGGAGTTGTGTAGGCAGAAATGGAGAGAAATTAAAATGGTACTGATTTTAAAAGATCTGGTGAAAAGTATCACCTGAGAATCTTTAAAAAAGTAAAAGCTATTCCAAAATTGTTCAGAAAGTTGTGTTATCTTCTTTGAATGAGCTTGCAATGGTCTAGAGGAACTATAAACCAGTTATCATAGAAGTCATAAACAGAAACAAATATCCTGATGTTATCCTTGAGTTATTTAATTTGGATTTTATGAAAAGAATTCCCAAAGGGAATAAAAGAGCCATAAAACCATCCATTTGGGGGAAACTAAAAAAAAAAAAAAAGAAAAAAAAAAAAAGAGGGAAATAGGTGTGTATGCACAGCCACCAAACCTCTGTCTCGGAGCTGTTATATTTCATATATCTCAAGATTTGTTTGCCTTGCAAACAATTCCATGCAAATAATTTTATTTTAAAGGCAAGTCTGTTTCTAAATTAATAATCCAGAATTCCAGCCACCTGTTGAAGTAAAAGTTAAATCAGATTCTCAGTTTACCAGAATACTCCAAATGAAAACTGGAGTTGTCTACAAATATTGAAGTAAGAGTCCTGTTATGTTTGAGGGTAGCAGGCAAAAAAGTCTGTCTATAAATCTAGGCCATGAGTGTGAGTAGCTGGAGCAGACTGGTTTTCAGGATAGAAGGGAGATAGATGCTCCTTGCACAGGCTGCAAACTACAAGGTTTCAGCCATTACCTCCTGTGCCAAGACAGTAAAGAACATTATAGACTCTAATGCAAAATTAGAGTATCTGCTCAGTACAACTTACAGATACTGAAGAAAAAAATGTATTGAATTGTGTTGATTTAAATCAACTTAGAAGAAAAAAAAAAATTTACAACATCATAAGTAAAGGTTATTTCACTTACAAATCCCAGTGGTTCAGCTTTCTAGGAAGGGATTACATGAAAGGTACTATGAGAAAAAGTGCTGTCTCATTAATGAGGAAGGTAAGAAGACCACATGACAAATTGTTGCTCCAACGTAAGAGAATGAATGAGAAGAAAAGCAAATAAATTCAGGAGGAGCTCAAGGTGTGCTGTGCTTTAAATAATGGCAAGCTAAAAATACACCTTTTGTGCTTTAACAAATATTTTGTAACCCATGGAACACTGTAATTCTTATAATTTTTCTGAAAGACATCTATCCATGTATGCATTTCTCTTTGCAGTAGTCACAGAGACAGGTGAAAATCTTGCATTTTTACACCCTTTATATATAGATGGCATATGGTGGCAGCATCTTTCATTATTTACTTGTAGTTCTGGGTACATAATTTGCAATCTGAGCTGGAGGAGCTATGTATTGACTGGCTACTCTGGCTAATCTCCCACAGCAAAATTCCTGCTGAATGCTGTTGAGCCAATGAAAATCTTGTGTGGCTCCTCACCAGAATGAGAATGATTATTCCTCAGATTCAGTGAAAGCCTTTCAGTTAACTTCAATGGATGGTAAAGCCCAGTAAAATGATGTCATATACTAAACTAAAAAATAATTAGCTTAGGGCCAGTTGATAGATCCCTGTTTCTCACTTGACTGTAAACCTCTCTCTCTCCTTGCCTCCTACTCTCAGAATATAGAAATATATTGATAATTTAACCAAATCAAATTAAGTAAACCAGTAAGTTAATTAATATATTTTAAGAGAAGAAGAAAACTCTGTGATTATGTATCCTGGTCTTCTTAATGATGATGTGGAATGTAATCCAGTTATTGTTGGATCACTATACTGATGTCATGAGGCCATGCCAGCCTGTATCTTCTGGATGGACACACCAGATTGATTAAAGACTTCAGGCCATGGCAATCCACAGCAGCTGAGGACACCATGTACCTCTGGTTGACTACAGTATGTTAAAAACAAGCATTTCATTTCCACTTGCAGTTTGTGATGATTCAGCTCAAGGCACTTGTGAAATCTTTTGCTGACAAACTGAAGGAATACCAAAGCACTTTCTGCCAGTGTTGGTAATTTTAGACTATGATGAGGTGGCCTCCTAAATGAAAAGAACAAGTGAAGAGCTGTGTATTTCCTGAAGACAAGAATTAGCATTTCTCAGCCCTAAACTGGAGGGAGAAATTAGTACAAACATTAAAATAGCTTGCGTGAAGCCAAACTAACATTCATTGCTATGTTTCAAGGGGAAAAGTCATTCTTCCTTCTATTGGGTACATATCACTGTTTGTTTAATATTAAAATATTTAGATGTTAAATTCCTATTCCCCCCTCAAGGCATTATACAGCAATATATATGCAAAATACGAAAACAAAAATAGATTTGCCAACACATCAGCATTTCAAACGCTCATTAACGCCAGGACAAACAAAACACCATGTTCCAGTCCTCTCTACATCATCTGTCTTCTGGATATGCTGAGTATAATGAGGCAGAACCTTAATGTTTGTGGGGGAAGAAAAGTTAGGTTTTATCTTTCGTTTACAACAAACACAGTACAAAATTCCATATGTGGGTTAGAAGGTAATGGCCCTGGCAGAGAGCTCCAGGCCTGGATAATGAGGATATAGATCCAGAACACGGATGCTTCCAAGAAGTTATGTTTTACATATACCTGCCAGTACTTTCTGGTGTTTCCACCACTGGTAGTGGTCCATCTTACTCTATGATGTTTGCTCCTCTTGACTTCAGCCCTAGACAGTCTGGGTTCTGTTCTTCCTTCAGAGCTAATCTGAACATGTTTGTGTGGATGGTCCATTGCCAGAAAAAAAATATAAATTTCTACCAGTGTTTTTCAACACTACTCAGTCAATCTATTTACCTACTGTAACTACTGAGGCCAATGGAGATCACCAGTCAGTGACCAGGTTTAGTCAGAGTGCAGCTTAAGCATATATAGTGTAAGATGCATCTGGACAGTAAGCAAAGACAAGCTGTGTTTCAAGGAGCAGAATGCCCCTCAGCAGCCTGCACATTTTGTTTTCACACATGTTCAAGTAGATTTTGCTGCACAAGTTTTCTAGAAAATATGTGGGCCTGGTCCCTGCAGTGTACAGTTACCGTAACTGATAACTTTAGTCACAAAAACTTATACTGGACTCCTCAGAAATATGAGAAATACAAGAGTAATATGAATCTACTGGAGATAATCTAGTAAAGGGCCACAAAGATGATGGACTGGAACACCTCTCCTGAGAGGAAGGCTGAAAGAGCTGGGACTGTTTAGTCTGGAAGAGAGGCTGTGAGCATAATCAAGCACTGGCACAAGTTGACCAGTGAAGTTGTGGAATCTCCATCCCTGGAGATATTCAAAAGCCATTTGGACATGGTCCTGTACAGCCTACTCCAGCTCTGGGGGTCACCCTTGGAGTGAGCAGGGAAGCTGGACCAAATGACCTCCAGAGGTCCTTTCCAACCTCAACTCCTCCGTGATTCTGTGAATTCAATATAAATAATGAAACAAATAACTAATACTATTTTGGTCTGCATATGAAAAATATATGAAGTATGTTTATAAAAAGTAGAACTCACCAGTCACTTCATTCTCAAGTGTCTTAAGTGTTCTGAGTAATGACAGGTGGAAAAACTTAAAAAGCAGTAACACAATGTACGCTGATATTATTTCAGATTCATGTTTGTGAGGAAGTCTCTGATAGGACAAGACGGAATCAGATGATGAAATGTTCTGGAAACCCTGATTCTAACCTAAACAATCTATGCTGTGAGACCAGGCATTGTGCCAAGCAATCAATTCACTGCTGTCCTTGTCTTTTCCAAAGTAATTCCCAGAAGAGTTCTGTTATGACAGAGTATTCTGTTGGAAAGGTGTGACATTTTCCATTTGTTTTGTGTTAGAATAAACTACATGAAGAAAAGAAAAAACAACAACAACAACAACAAAAAAAGCAGTATAAAATGTCACTTAAAAAATGAGAGGCTGTTTTTTTAAAGAAAAAATGAACGATGCTGGAATGTAAGTTTCCAACTGCAAAAGCAACCAAATAAAGAGAACTGTCTGAATAATATTATGGTAATTCATAGCAAATCACTTTTAAAATATGTAATTAAATAACATTTCTTGCTTTTCAGAGGTACCTGGAGTACTTTATGTGAGAAGCTTCACTCTTTGGGTTTCTTTATTGTGTTGTAAGAGTGTATTTTTTAATGCTGCATCTTGATATCAAGAAAATTAGAATAGAATAATTTGCCTTATAAAAATTTAAGATCAGTAATAATTGCATTGGAAAGTTTTTTATTCTTTCTTTTCTTTCTTCACCAAGACCTTGAGCACCTTTCAAAATCTTTTGTATTTTTCTTGTTTTTTTCCATCTCTTCTATTTAAGAGATGGGATCTGCTTTGAAATCTGACTGCCTCCAAAAGGTTCAGCAACATAGTACCAATTTTCAAGAAATATGTGTGCCATTGAGGTATTTCTTCACACAAGATGCCAGGCAGATGTGTATAAAACTGGAAGTCAAGTGTATGTAGCTACTGCTCTGACTTGTAACCTTTTCTTCATGCTTCATTCCTGTAAATCATTAAATTGTATATGTCACCAGAAAAAATTACCTCCTTCTTAGATCTTTGCCATTCTCCAAGTGCTAAGAGCAGGTGGTGTTTAACTCAAGACAGAATAAATTTTAACTTGCAGGCATGACAATATAGTGATACAGGCATAAAAAGAACCTGTTTCCCATAAGCACCATATGAAGTGACAGCCCTATGTCCACTGACATGCAGCTCCAGCAGTGGCCCAAGGTGCTATTCATACATGTCAGAGATGCACCGTGAGCAAAAGGGTCAGCTGTGCTTGGGTGGTGCACTGCCATTTCCCTGGGGGTATAGACAGAGAAGGAATAACATGTCCTCTTGACATTTTTGAGAACTTATGCACATTTTTATAGAGGTCTACTTTCCTTTTCAGCCATGCATGAGTGTCTCTTCCTTGTGTGTTCCCTAAACAAAATCAAGATGGACCAAAAAGAACAAATCCCCTAAACTCACCATGCACCCATCTCACACTTGGTGAGAATCTGGGAAAGCTCCGGCTTCCAAGGGTGTTTTGCAGCTCCAGCCCAGCCAAGCAACAGCTACTGAAAGGACTGTCTTCTGGTTTTCACCCAGAGAGAACCCCATTGAATTCCACACTGCCATCACTGGCCTTCAAAGGTGTTTATTACCCACATCCATGGCACCAATTTTCCTTTTACTCCAGTGGAAAATCAAGGTGAGCCTCAGAGCAATCTGGGCAGCCCTTCACCGAGAGAGATAACCAGCATCACCACTTGTACCAACCTTTTGGGGATGGCAGCACAGGAGATTGACAAAATTTGTTGTCACCAGCAATTAAAGAATGGAGAACCACAATGTTTAAGCCACA
Source organism: Apus apus (assembly GCF_020740795.1). Lineage (NCBI taxonomy): Eukaryota > Metazoa > Chordata > Aves > Apodiformes > Apodidae > Apus > Apus apus. The sequence continues at coordinate 14,024,886 of NC_067284.1, read as the reverse complement.
TGGCACCAAAAAACAAATTTAAAAACAGTCCCTTCATATGCTCAGTGTTTTCAAATTTGATTAAATAAGCAGTCTACTTTTCTCAAGACATCATGTTTCATCCAGCACCATTTCTTTTCTGTCATATAAGACCCATGTATACAAGACAAATTACAGTGGTTGTACTTGTCTTGGAGAAATCTGAACCACATATTGCACAGAATTTTTTCCTTTTGCTTCCCTTTGTGCATCCAGCCTTTCTTACTCTGTGCATTACCTCTATTATTAATTGATTTTTTAAATTCAGAATCTCTCTGCTGAAAAAATATAGGAGGTTTTAACCCCTCAATCCACATCCCCCAAAGGCAAGTTTATTGGAAAATCAATTCTAATGACATATATCATAGCCACTCTGTGCTGGATTATTCCAGTTTGAGTAATCCGTGAATAAAAGAGCCTAAACTAACAAGTCACTGTATGAAACTGTGTTGTTTAGCATGTTTGATACAAGCTGTAAGAATCTTCCAGATAAGAGTAAATGTATTGTGATGGTAATTTTCTGGTTTTGCCATTGTTGAAAGCTCAGTGAGCCTAAAGTGTGGCTGATGATCCTGCTGCCTGCCTTGATGGTGGCAGCACTTTTATGACCACGTGTCCTGATGGCCAGAATCATTGAGCTGATCATTGCTTTTAAAAAACATGGAAATATATTTATATGTACTAATCTTTCTGCAGGAAACCACTCAGCAAAGGCAGCATCATGTTAAAGTTGATTTCTACACTGGTCCCCTTGGATTAGGTGATTGTAGAGAAAAAGTGGGGTTGTAGAGAAAAAGTGGGGTTGTAGAGAAAAAGAGGCTGAGGGGAGATCTTATTGCTCTCTACAGCTACCTGAAAGGAGGGTGTAGTGATGTGGGAATCAGTCTCTTCTCCCTAGTAACAAGTGATAGTAAAAGAGGAAACAGTCTCAAGTTGTGCCAGGGGAGGTTTATGTTGAATATTAGAAGAGACTTCTTCACTGAAAGCGTAATAAAACACTGGAACAGGCTGCCCGTGGTGGTGGTTGATTCACCATCCCTGGAGGTGACTGAAAGACATATAGACATGGTGCTTAGGAACATGGTTTAGCACTGGGCTCACTAGAATTAGGTTAATGGTTGGACTCAATGATCTTAAAGGTCTTTTCTGTGATTTGGATTCTGTTCCTCCACAGATTAATGAGGCCCAATATGAACAAGAATCTGGCCCTTGGCTGCCCTTTCTCTGTGCAGTGTCTCAATACAGAAGCCTCATGCAGAATCAGGTAAAACACACCAGTTTACCAAGTCCTAGGGCACAACACCGAGTGACTGGTTCATTCAGTGACTTTTACAATTACATAGTTTTAGGCCAGAGATCCAATAGTGCTCTAAATCTGAAAATTGACCATCTCTTTTAATAGAATAAGGTCTCATATTCCAGCCATTTAAGGCTACATCCCCAAAGACTTGCATCCTATAATTAGAATTTGTTCTCTAGGAACTGCAAACATAACAGCCTGGGTCAAACAAAGGGCAAATCTGTGGTCTGTTTGGGATAAACCTGAAATGAGTTTGTTTATGCCAGGATGCAGAATGAATGGAACACAATATGACAAAAGAGCTATGCTGTTCTCACTTGGCAAGATCCAGACAATAAGGTTATTGCAGAGCTTGTGATAGTGGAGTTGGCAATATTGTTCATTTTAATAAATTGTATTACATTAGACCTTTAATCTGTGTAGAACAAGTCAGGATTCTTTCCAGTGAGCTGTATCTTGTCCCTCTAACATCCAAGAGCAGGCAATACAAAACGTTATATACCTGTACATATATATGCATGCACACATATTTATACATCTATACGTCATAGAAACAGCAGTTGGCAGATAGTTGGAATGCCACCTGTGTGTACAGAAGCTTTCCTTCCATTTCTCCTCATTGCTCATCATTCCAGCTTTCTGTCAAATCCTACTTCTACACCACTTATTTAAGTATGTAAACTATGCTTTGTAAGTAAACATATTTAGGTTATCCTCCCCCTCTACTCTGCCCTGGTGAGGCCTCCCCTGGAGCACTGTGTGCAGTTCTGGTCTTCCCAGTTCAAGAAAGACAAGGAACTACTGGAGGGAGTCCAGCACAGGGCCACTAAAATGATTAAGGGACTGGAGCATCTGCCCTGTGAGGAAAGCCTGAGAGAGCTGGGGCTGTTTAGCTTAGAGAAAAGGAGGCTGAGGGGGGAGCTCATCAAAGCCGACAAATATCTAAAGGGCGGGTGTTGGGAGGATGGGACCAGACTCTTCTCAGGGGTGTCCAGTGACAGACAAGAGGCAATGGTCACAAACTGATACACAGGAGGTTTAACCTAAATATAAGAAAATACTTCTTTACTCTGAGAGTAACAGAGCACTGGAACAAGCTGCCCAGGGAGGTTGTGGTGTCTCCATCCCTGGATATACTCAAAACAAGCCTGGACATGTTCCTGTGTGATCTGCTTTAGGGGATCCTGCTCTAGCTGAGGGGGTTTGGGCTAAATTATCTCCAGAGGTCCCTTCCAACCCCTACCATTCTGTGATTCTGTGTGAATCCTTAGGATTCCAGCACTGTCAACTTGTGAATCCACTGCCAAATACATAAAAATTCGTTTTGTTCAAGGCTATTGTTTCCTCAGTATGATGAACATCAAATATTCACAACAGCTTCTGGATCTTGCTAGATCCTTGTTGATCTGAGAGGTAGTCACAATGTGCTAGTTAGTAACTACATTGTGTTTGAGGGATATTGTTTCTCCATTTGTAGATAAAATTAAATGTAAAAAACCCAAACCTCATTTGGAAGACATGGGGAAAAAAAACAAATATGACATTTTTATCTGAGTCAAAGGTTTTAAAAAAAAAAAAGCAGCATTCATAATTTCACCACTTTTTTTCCTTCTGATTAGGTAACAGAAGTTTGAGCAACAAATATAGATGAATGAATTTGACATTCAACAGACATCTGTCAAAAAAGTTGTAATACTTAATAAATGAAAGTAAAAAATATTTTACAAGCAATGTGAAAAAGTGATCTCCTTTGGTAAATACGAAGGGAGGAGCCTATGATTAATAGACCATTTCAAAAGATCACAAGCACTGTGCTGCATTAGGAGCTATGCACTGAGACACACTATATCATGGGGCCTGAAGAGCAAAGCTGGGCTGATGGGACAGCATGTGGTGGACCTCTCACCTCTGCCAGGACTGACCCTACCTTAGTAGGTCAGATGTATGATATGAGGAAGCCAGTACCAAAACTTATCTGTAGAATGACATCGTCTTGATTCATCAATATTAAAAGACTGTATCCAGTAAAATAAAAAATGGTCTAGCCCAAAAAACTCCATCTGTCAAGGGTTGTGGACAGGAACAATGTCTTGGATATCCTTATCTGGTCTAGGAGTTGGTGACTTACAGGTGACCTGGCCATGAGGTTGCAAGTGGGCTGTTGTCTTCAGTCATCTCTGAAAGCTCTACTCTGCAGTTGCCTCCACCTTTTGCTCCCTGCTAATCTGCATCATGGGAAATATTGAGTAATAGTTTTTCATTCAATTTTCCATTCCAGTCACAAATTGTTAGACCATTGAATCATGACCACAGTAATCTCTCAAGTCAACAGGAACCTCTTCAGCCTTTCATCCCATTTAAACTGGAAAATTCACCATCCCAAAAACATGGGATTTCACACGGTACATCCATGGTACCAAGGTTTTAGATTTCACATAGTACCTTGGATTTCATGTTTTATGTCCTCTTTTCCAGTTAAGACTGACTATAGAGCCCACACTTTACATTATGGATGTGGAATCCCTGATACCTTAACACATGAAGTTTTTGATTGAGTGTTTGGAAGTCACCACGAGGCAGTGCATCTACCCTAGTAGTTAAATTCTATTAACTCAAACTTTTCTGCTTCTGATACCTGTATCTGAAAATTTGACACTTCACTATTGCCTTGATCAAAACCAACTAATTACCTTGATAAACACCAATTATCCCTTCCTAAAATTTCTGACTTTCTGATATTGGGCATAAGACTTAGCTTGGATAAGCTATTTTATCAGCCACTGGAAACCAGCCAGTGAAACTAATAATGCTCTAGTCAGTAAAGTCAGAGATGGCTTGACCTTCATAAATTCAGAAAGTGGCCCACTCAAGTTCAGTTGCATTCAGGGCTTTTTTAATCAAACAAATGGACAAATCTACCTAAATAAGATGTGTGTATTCAGAGCAGTATCATGCACTCCATGTACAAATTTAACCTTGTGTGTGTATCGAATCAGTCATTTCTCAACAGAGACCATATCACTTGTCGTATAAAGTATTGAATTTGGAAGCAGTCTTGAAACAGATGTAACAGGGACCCTCTGCCATAGGACATCAATAAATACACTAAATAGTCTAGATGATGTTGTGGAAAGCTAGATCTTCCCACCCATCTACTAGAGGCAGGAAAAAATTCTCCAGCAAGACAAAAGCAAGGAGAGAAAGGTATCAGCTGTGAAAAAGATGTGTTTTTAGCTTGGGTAAGTGCAAGAATGGGAAACAGAGACAGAGCAATTAAAGTTTTCTGATACTTCACATAAACCTTTTTTGAAAATCAGCTGTTACTCTTACTGTTTCTGCTGGTGTCCAGCTAAAGTATTAGCAGCAAAGACAAGTCTTGTCAGGAACACTGGAGCTGGTTTCTTCGGTTTCTCAGAGATAAATTTGTGACACTAAATTTTAGAAGCAATTCAAAGAAGAAAAGATTACTTTTAAAAGTCCCATGCCATGTTGCATTTACTCCTGAAACATCACAGCCGAGTTTCTGACAGCAGAAGACAATATGTACAGACTCATATATTTTCTAAGGAAAATTGCTATTGAAAAGACCTCCCTCAAGGGGACAAAAGCCTGGTCAAACACTTCAGTGTCAAGAGACTTTTTGGGAGATAATTTTGTGATAGCAAGCCAAAAAATGCCATAGATGAGACAAAGTGACTTCTGACAATCATGAAAAATAAAACCTCGATTAGTAAAAAACTGGGCACACAGGGACCACCTTAGAAATTTTTTATTTGTTTGTTAGGCAATAACCTTTAAATTAGCATCGATATTTCTGATCCTCTAATACTTCTTGAGATTGCCTCCTTTAGTTGTTTATTGTTATATGTAAAGTAGCAATAAAGGCTGAGGGATTTGTAACTTGGCTCACTAAGATTAGACATGAGATGCAAGAACCCCTGCTCAGACATATCCTTCCCCCACAGGACAAAGTACAACCCACAGACCTTTCCAGCACCCACTGTCTTGGTCCAGCAGCTGGCTTTGCACGAGACACATGATGTGAACAAGCTGCCAGACAAGGGGAAAACAAATGTCTCACCTGGGACACCTCACATTCAGGGTATAAAAAAGTCCTGCTCACACACTAGGTCTGCACAGTAGGCACCATTGCATGAGAGACAAGAGGAGGCAGATGTGAAGATAGAACCTGTGCTCCTCATTAAAGATTTGACAGGTCAGGAGAGCCTGCAGCTGTCAGAAGGGCTTGGCAGGGCATCATGGATGCTGCTGGTTGGTGTAGGTTCTTACACCTTGCTCTGTAGCTCCCTGGAGCCCCATCTGGATAGCAAAGAAGGAAGAGAACCTATTACTGTTCAGGGAGGAACATGATAGAAATGTCTTCATAAAATAGCGCTTAACTTTCTTTTTTCTCATAGAGGGGCTATTAAAAAGATTTTTTTGTACCTCACTGAGAGTTCCAACTCCACATCTGAGTTTCAGCTTGGCTTTCCATTCAATTAGGCTTATTTAAGTCATCTCAACATTTGAGAAGTTAAGATAATTTATGGAATATGTACTTTTGAGCTCAGTAGATTAAATAAGTTGTTTTTTCTTTGTGAGCCTTATGGATTTGATACTAAAAAAAGGCAGTGTGTCCTACTCAGATACTCCCTGTTACAATGCCAGATGGGAATTTGGCACTAGAAGCTGGAACTGGCAATAGGCAGAAGTCCTGCTTTATAATGTGAAAGGCTAAATGATACTCTAGAAATAACTGTCAATCACTGATAGAGATGGAACCATTTTAGTAAAATGAAGTCTAAGTAGCACATCTGAATAATTTATTGTGGCAGCATAATCTGCAGATTTCAGCTGTGATTACAATATAAGACCCTATTAAAGACTAAAAAGTACAGAGAATAAAGCTCAGAATAAATCAGAATTGTAAAACCACTGTCAGCAAGAGGAAAGAAAAAGTTCTCAATAGAAACTGGCTAGAGCTATGAGCTGCAGAAGTCATTTCAGGAGTTGCTGGGAATTTTATCTGTGAATCCAGATGACAAGGTGGACATTCAATTGGTGTCCTGGTCTTTTTCAGAAAGATGTGGAAATTCTTTGTGAAGTGAATGCAAATACTGCACATTAATGTTTCTGATGATAATCCAAGCATTTAGGAATACAGCTTTCCATTTGGCTTCCATGAAATTTGGATATCAGACTTTGTCACAAAACCTCTGGGTATTTCTGAGGAGAATTGTCATCTCTACCGGTTGTTGGGCTTTTGCTGGACAAAACTAACACAGTAACCCCTACTCCTCACTTCTACCTCTACATTCTTATTGTCAATATTAAATTAAGTTAGATACTAAACAAAATACTGAAGATACTGGGCTTTACAAATGGAGCATAGTTGGACTTAACACCTTTTCTCCTAATGGGAGAGGGGAGTTTTGCATTTTCACCACAGCAACTACTTTATGGCATGAGCCCTAAGTTACCCTGAAATGCTTTTTATTAATTGGACAGCTGTATAGAGCTCATTGGCTTTTTATTAGGGATTTGAAGGTACAAGTGCTCTCAAATCCACCCCCAAAACATAACGTTAGAGACAGCAGCTGTCTCTTTCCTCTCGCACAATGGGGTTCCGGTCAATGATGATGGCTTCTGGGCAGTTTTTGATGAGTATGAATAAAGAAATTGGAACTTGCTGCACCAGCTCTGAGAAGCACAGGACTGAAGGAAAAATGGAAAAGGCAGGGGTCCAGATTAAAACCTGATGGATAGAAATGCAGCAGTGATATTTATACAAATATCTCCCAGTCGAACCTGTCTTCAGTCTCTCCCTGTTAAGGTTGTAATGAATGACATGGAAGGAGCAAAGACTGCGCTGAAGATTCAGCAAGGAGAGAATGTGAAATTAAAGCAAAATACAAAAATATGCTTTCCTCAGCAAAAAGTGGTAGCTAAATTAAACTTCACACTGAGAACAGCTCTAAGCAGAGGGAAAGCTGCTGTAAACAAAGTCAGTTCTTGCAATTATATCTGCATCTTCTGGCCATGGTTGAATCCCCAAAGACGGAGAAGGAGAAAAGAAGTAAACGGATCTCAATATAGATGAAGGAAGCTGAAAGATAATGTAGGCAAATTTGAGCACCTAAGCTGCAGCTGCCTCACTGGGTTTCTTATCTAGCCATATTCATTAACCATGTGAAGAGGCAAAAAAAACCAACAACCAAAACTCGACAATAAAAAAGAATTTAAGAAAATAACTTTATGCTGTAACTCTCAGCAATAAAAACATATGTGTAAAAATGCTACATACAAGGAAACAGTCAAACTTCAGAGTAACCTTGCACATTTTTAGAAGTGTGCTTTTCTGTCACATGTACTTTCAGACTTTTTTTAACTCTCAGCTCTAATGCTGTTTGTCCTGTTCCCTCAATCTTGTGCGCCATGATGACATACCAAAGATTTCTGTGCTGGTATCTATGGCAGAAGCAGCAGCTTTGGGTTTTCCATATTTTAAGGACATAATGCACTGCTGGGTTAGACCAACAGTCCATCCCACCCAATATTTGGTCTCAGCATTGGCAAGAGAAGAGGCTATTTATGGAAGCACATGAGCTTCAACACTTTATCATACTCTTGTTTTATTAGCTCCCTGACTACTCCTGCTAGTATCTGTTTACATACTTGTTGGCCATAAATATGTTTAATCCCTTTTTCAACCTGCTGACATATCCTCAAGCACATCCAGTGACAACAGGCTCTAGAAACTCACCACCTGCTTTTGGACCAGACTTCCTTGCATCTGTTTTAAACCATTTTGCTTTTTTCAGACAGTGTCCCTCTTTGGAATATTTGATCACTACCAATGCCACAGGCAGCACACCTGGGATCTCACTCTCCTGAAAAACCCGACAAACGCCTCTTCAGCCTTCTCCTTCCCTCCCAGAGGAGGTGCTGTTCCAGGAGGTATGGCTGCTTTAAAACTACAGGTTTATTAATCAAATGCTATTTGTTAAAACTGGCAATAATTATATAGTAATGAGAGTCCTTGGAAAGCACAGCAGTCAGTGATATGAAGTGGCATTTACCAACGATAATTACTATATTTCTACCCCTGTGCTTAGCTAAAGAAAATAGCTGTGACAATAGTTGGCAAACCAAGTCCTCATGATATATTCCATTCCACTTGCAAGTCTGTGCTTATTTTGGTTAATTCTCTTGCCCTTGACTGCATAGTACAAGTAAAATTTGCTCTAGTGTGCAGCAGTTTGTAATTTTTCTATCAAAGGTATTTATAGAGCACTAGTCACCGGAGTATTCAAACGGTAGCCTTCACTGACATGTTAGAAAAGAGAGAATAAGGCTTATTACAAGGGACATCTTAAGGATTTTTCTCTGGGAAAAGGCTTGCTGAAACTGCTTCTATAGACCTTTCTTTGAGAAGCTGAAGGCTTTAGGAAAATATTATGAAAGGAAAACTTGCAGTTTCAATGCAAAGAAGGTGAATAAGAGGACATATCTTAAGTTGTACAAAAACACTCCGAAGTAAAAATGTAAATAAAGTCCAGAAACCAAGAAGTATTTTCATACACTGAGAAAGTGATTCAGTATTTCAGTTATTTCACAGTTATTTCAGAAAGTTCCAGTCCTGATCAAAGCACAAGGTCCCAGGCAACCAAGGTTGTGTATTAAAAAGTCATTATGATCAATCAAAATCATGTTTTCAGCTGCAGCACTGATTGTAAAATAAGGTCTCTTACGATCACGATGAGGGAAAAGGTTATGGGGATTAAGGTCTGGTGAGGAACATGAAAAGCCTTTAGGATTTCCGCCTTTGACAGCACCTATCATCCCAATATTCATCTCCTTTGAAAGAGCTGGAAAAGAGACAAGCATACCAAATGACATGGCAGTGGAAAAGCTCTACTTTTAGACTTCTCATCTCCAGACACAAGACAAATGAAGAAATGGGTGTCTGGGTATCTCACAGTGTGATTTATGCGCTGCTCAATACCACCCTGAGTTCAAACTGACACTAGCAAAAACTGCTCGATGGGAGTCAAAGTCTAACCCAGACATGAGGTTAATGCTGTACATCAGCTCCATTAAGGCTCAGAAATATTACATGCAAGAAAGATATATGAGTGCTGTTATCCAGACTACAAGGGCTGCATCTACACATGACAGGGCTTAAGCACTCTCTTGGTAGAGTGAAGAACTGCAGCCTGCCCAACTCACGTTACTCCTCCTGGTGCATCAAGCCCAGCCAAAGAGCAGGAGATACAGCAAGGAGCCTCCTTCCCTCTCCTTTCTGTCTCCAGAGGGAATTACTCTGAAGTCTTTTAAAAGCAGAGGAGATCTAGTATGCATTTAAGAATAAATATATTTTAAAAAACAAGCCCTCAAAAATTAAAACCCGTCTGTTGCTGTATAACAGAAATTCAGATATTACTTATACAAACTCAGTGCTTATGAGGAAAATGAGCACCCAGTGCTCATGAGGAAAAAACAAATAAGCTAATTGCTGATTTTCTTGACAGTGTTGATGTGGCCTTGGGATTAAAAAAACCTGGCTGTTTTCATGGCTGTGCAGCATAAAGTGGCTCATTGTAAGGCAGTCTCTCCTACAACCACCAGGCAGGAAAAGGTGAAGGGTTTGAAGGGGGATATTGGAGTAGAAGCAGACACAAACACCCTACTAGTTGTGGCATGTGAGAAGAAACAGAAGACCATGCTCCGCTGTAACTGGCAGAAAGAAACTGGAGCTCCTTTAGGGAAAACATTGTACTCTGAATTAGGAGATCTTTTTCTAGTGAGCAGGAGTGGGCAAGCAGACTCATGGCATCCTTCCTCAGCCTTGTCAAACTAGACAAGCAGGGTTTTAGCTCCTGCAGCCAAGGACTGGAAGGTGGAATTGCCTGGTGTGGGTACTATACAACAGGGAATGGGAAAAGAGAGGTGACAGGTCTCCCATGGAGCCAGTCAAGATGAGCCAGGCAGGCAGCTCAGCAACCAAAATTACTTCAGTTCACCCAAGACTTTCTATTTATCATCCCTGCAGTAGTTAAGGCTTTTTCCTTTGTAAGGAAAGGATGGGGAGGAAAGGCAGTTCTCTGCATTTGTAAATCCACCCTCTGCACTCAGCAGCATCTGGCCCTTCACAGATGCCCTGCAGACAGCAGCTGGCCACCAGGGTAACCTTGCCACAGGCTGGAGAGGGTCTGGGAAGCTTTCCATAGCAAATCTGTCTGACCAGACAAGGAGAGAGGTCCTTGGTGGGGGCCCCAGGTCAGGTGGCAGAGACCAAAGCTCCTGAGTTTGCTCTTGCTTTCCCCTTTCTTGGCTCCCAGATGCTGATGGCTTTGGTGGCAGCAGCAGCACCCTGGTGCTCAAGGACTGCCTGTTATTAGTTTGATGTGATGCCAAGACTTTCCAGAAAAGCACCAGCGAAAGAAAGGAACAGCAATTTAATGACCTGTATCTGACCTAGGTGTAGAGGAATTTTCACAGGCAGAAGTGGAGAGAAAAAAAGATTACCTAGCTCAAGTGCTTGTCTTCAGCTGCAAATCTTAAAAGCCTGACTGAAACAATGGAGGGTGTTAGACTTTTAAAATACTCCAATTTTTTTTTTATAATAGCATGTATTAGTCAAGTTAAATATAGGGTTAGTATTGGCTTTCCTATAAAAAGACAAGTATAACACACATGGTACTTGAACTGTGAAAATGGAATATTCAAATGGCATTTTAAAAAAAAAATTCCTTCTGTTTAGTTAACAGAAAGAAAAATACAAATGGACGCTATGCTGGCCATTCATTTTGATCAAACAACTTCCTGTGATTTCCTTTTCTTTTTGCAAACATTTTATGAAAAAAACCCACACCAAAACACCACAACCCTGAATAAGAAAATCCCCTCAAGAAACCATTGCAAATGCAGCTCTTGGGAAAAAAAATCAGAAAGTACCAAGAAGGGCAGTAGTAATCCTAAGATTAAAAAAAACTAATTATCAGAAGAAGTTAGAAAACTATTCTTGTAAGCAGGGATTTAATAGAAGTGACCAAAATCATAAATAACTGAGATAACAGAAGCTTCTTTTTAGCTTCAGTGCAGCGGGTTGGATAAGAAGAACACAAATGGAAGCTAAAGAAAAATAAATTTAAAGTAAGCATTAAAAATTCCCCTTTCATCTCTGATAGCAGTAAGCAGGTTAAATGACCTGCTGCTCACAGCTGTGAGGTGGTGACCTTGGAATTACTCATGAAGGAGACTGAACTAGAAAGTGTTGTAAAAATAAGCAATGGCACTAAGTGAAATAGCTTTTACTTGCCGATTGCCATGTTTTCTGTTTTCATAAATGTTTCTGTTTAAAATACCATCTGCCATGCTCGTAAATCTAATATTCTCCACTGTGCTTCTTTCAAACTTGTAAAAATATTAAGTATTTATTAGATTAAGAAAGTTACAAGTTTCTGTAAGAACTGAAGATCTAAGTAACTTGATATTTAGGATGCAGCAGGAGTCATAAACCAATGTAAATGCTGAGAAATAAACCCATAATTTATCTCCTATTATGTTAGTGCTAAAAAGAAAGCTTTTTTCAAGCTGAAAACACTATGTGACAAGATCTTCTGGGCTGTCAGCTTCACATGAGAGCCTGCAAAGGTCATCATTCCTTAGTGTCTCTTTGGTGCACTGGGAACCACCACAACCTGCGTGAAGCAGGTCTGTCTTCATTTGGGTTTCCTGGGGAGCGGTTCTTTGTGGCAGCCATAAAGACCTGATGGCAAGGTTAATTTTGTTTAGCTTTTCCACTTTTCTTTCCTGCTGTATTAATTTAAGCTTGGATTCAGAAAGCTGCTCTGGCTCACGCCTTCAACCCAGCATGTAGGAAGGCACATTTGCAATGCTGCTGAAGCGAGGTCTGAGCCACTGCTCCAGAGCACAGTAAAATCAATGCTTGCCTTGGATTTTAGATCAGAACAATTTCTCATGCAATAGCTGGTGTGGATTTGGGTTTTTTTTCCTACTTTTCCCTTATTATACTGCAGTAATCCACAGCCTAGCATTTGAAGTGGAACAAAAGGACCTGTGTGACTGGGGAAGGAGTAAGTAAACCAGAACTGACTCAGAAATTCAGAAGGAAGACAAATTTCACTCTTGCCTTTAGCAATCAATCTGAGTTCAGGCTGGTGTGATTCACAGCCCAGCAGCTCCAGTCCTCAAGTGCATTGACAGGCCCTCGATGCTGCCAAACATGAGTCAAAGTACACAAGCCTCTGGGAGACAGGAAAGTACCTGTCAGGAGGGCACAGGAGCAGAGCTCTGACAATTGCCAAGTGTTCTTAAAAGGAGGAAAAAGCTGATCTTTCTGGAGTCTCATGTGATGGGTGGGAGAGACAACTCAAATGTACCTGGAAACAGAAAGGCTGCAGCTGAATCCTAACCATACAAATCTCTTTCACAGTGTGACAGGGTCTTGGATCACAGTTTGCTGAAAGGGAATCCCAGAAGCACAAACGCCCATTTCCCAAATGCTCACACTTCTCACTGTGCAGCTGAAGCAGTTTGAACCCTAGAATTGTGATAAAGATCCTTAACAGATGGTCTCTGATACCATCAGGGATTACCAGAAATAGGGTTGCTGTAGTTCTGACATGCTACAGTCATGGTTTGAAAGTTAACCATTAATATGTTTTACAAATATTAAATTAAAAAGTAGTACATACACCAGAATATTTGCTGTGCATAGACCAAAGTGCTCATGTACACCCTACATGAACATGTGAATACCAATACATTCCACATTTGGATAAGTGAAAGACTTGCTTCATTATTTTTAATTTAATTTCTATTATGACACAGCTTGCCACTATAGTAAGAGGGCTGAATTTTTACCATGAAGCAAAAATGGATAGGAACTACTTATACAAAACTTTTGCTTATTAGCAGATTATAAAGACGTAGCCAACCCACTGGTGTAATATGCCACTGTGAGAAAAAAGTTTCCATTGCATAAACACACTTTTAATAACCTTGAGTTTAGGACATTTTTTTCTCAAAGCTACCTTATGTATTAAGGCTTAAAAACAAAATGTGTATGGAGGCTTATCTCATAAAACTCAAGGAATCTTAGAGTCATATAAGAAATGTGTTTTTCACAAAATTTGGTGATGTTTCATTTTAATAAAACCGTAAAGGATACTTAGTTAATCACATTTTAACTGACTGCATGTTCTTCAGGCAGAGAATGAGAATTTTGGGATGAGCGGAATGACTTACAGAAGCTGCTTCACCATCAGAGTCTCCCTTATGCTTCTCTCCTCTTGACCCCACCAGCTCCATCTGGGCATCTTCATGCTTTTCTCAAAGATTAGGCTTATGATCTCTTATCACTCTCCCTTAGCAGTCGTGTCTAGATGTCACAGAAACTAAAGTGTATTTTAGCCATGAGACCTCATGCACTAATGAGATTACAGCATGGCAATTATTTGATAGCATTCATTAACATGAGCCAGTCTTAAAAATAAAAGTGAATAAATACTGTTTGATAAGTGACATTTGACTGTTACAATGCAATCCTCCAAGCACAGTGATTTTAAACGTGGAAGGTTCTTAAGATTTTCCAGGTGTTTGAGGGGGATCTTTTGGTTTTCTGTTTTATGACGGGGTTGCTGTATGGAGGCTAAAATAGAGGTGGTTTTATTGAAAAATGGTTTCCTCTCATTTTCTTGCAATAGTAGATACATAAGAAGTATGGAGGTGATGGTGGAAAATAGAACAGCTCATGTTGTGGACGCAGGCAAAAAGAATCTAATCTTTGATTTCCCACCGGTTTCTTTCAAAATGACCTCTAAAAGTGTGAAATCTTTTTAGTCAAAGTCACCAGACTGACCTAGGAAAAAGTAAGTTTTTTAAAGAAAGATTTAATCAGCCATCTCCTAAACAAAAGACAGTATCGTACTTAAGTTTGGGGTTATTTTAGATTCCATTCTAATTTCACATCCCCAAAAGTTGTCTTTTTCAACAAACTTTTGTCCGCAGCCTGCCTTGATTTAATTAGGCAGATAATAAATGGTCATGAAGCAGAGTTATTGTGTTCTTCCTTTGATCCACTATTAGAAGTGTCTTTATTTACAGTACTTTGATCATATATGTGAAAGTAAAGTCAGGATGCACAGCATTTAAAAAAAGATAAGTCCCTTGTATTTTCTGGAAACTGTCAAGATATCATCTATTAAATTTTTTCTGCCACATAAAAAGTTCTGAAGACCCATTTATTAAAGGTAACTCAGAGAGTTTTTCAGTCAGTATCAAGGAGAGGGCAAGGTATCCGGATTAGGAGCCGGCTCAGCACTTGTTAAGACTCTTTGAAATACTCCTCAGAGATGTCTTCATCTTTCCACATGCAGAAACGCTGCTGAATTTACACTGCTGGTGTCTGTTCTCATCACTCTCTGGGAGCAATATGTAAAGGAGGAAAAGCTCTGATCCGTGAGCATGGCCTTGTTTGGAAAGGAGGGATGGCAGGTCAGCATCCTCCTCCCTATCCTACATTCCCCACTGACTTATTCCACTAGCTCTGTGTGAAAATAGGCTGGTTAGAGGCCTGCAAAACTGCACACCATTCCTCTACGTGTCTTGCTTGGTACGTGGCTCTGTCACAGGCCTTTTGAAAGTCTTCCTTTGAGAGCTAGCAGTCTCCTATTTTTATGGGATTTTTTTGTTTAAAGAGTGACTTGTGAGCAGTTCATGGAATTTCTCATTGCTTCAAACATTTTTTTTTATTTTTTAAAGAGAGAATTACTGCTTCATAATTACCAAAGACATTACTATTGGATTTTTTTGTTTTTTGCTTTCTTTTTAAATGAATAAGCATTTGGTATTTTCCAGTCCCCTTGGAGTCTAATATTAAAGCCTTTATCAACTTGCTAGGAAAACTCTTATAGCTTGGATTAGCACAGCCTAGAAAATGGACAGAAAGCACACGTTAAATTCAAAGGCTTAACAAGCACATCTTCTCTTGACATCTTTAAACTCTAACAGTGAGTCAGTTCTTCTTTCCGTAAGAAAAAAGACTGGGCAAGCCTCTTGCTGGCATCTTCTGATGAAAATGGAGGTGAGGAAATAGCTTTGCACTTGTACTGTGCTCATATCTCCTTTGACTGTCCCACTGGCTCTCAGACTCTCCACCTCATCTCATCATTCATCAATTTCTGCTGCTGATTTTCTCTCCACTGCAGTAAACAGGAGGGACTGTAATAAATGGTTTAGGCAGCTCTTAAGGCCTGTGGTTTTGCTATCACACCGAGCTGTTTAAGAAAACCCCTCTCCACACAGAGAATACAGTTAGTGATATATGTTACTATGCAAGTTATTTAAGAGGAATTTTAAGATATTTTAGTTTATGCTTGAACTTAATAAGTATTCATGTCCAGGTTAATAATCATCCTCACTGAAGTGATATCTGAATTGATTTTGCCTTGAATTTTACAGACATGGAAATGTACATTTTTAGCAACTCAGCCTTTAAATGTGCCATGGGGTAAAGTTTCTTGTTAGACTGTGTTACCAGTCTTCCCTGCTTGTCTGATGTCAGTGTCAGTGGGACAGGCTTGCTGTGCTCTGCTTTCTGCTTTCTCAGTGACCACTTGCTGCGGCTCCACCAACTGCTTCTGTTCTGGTCAAATCCAGAGATTTCAGAAGGCACAGTCCTCCCCTCATCTTTTCCCCTTCCTCCCGTTTCACATTTCTGAAGTCTCTTTTCACTGACAAATCTCTTTGAAGTGACTGCAATAAGGACTGTTTCATGGACTGGTTCGGCAGCTGGCCCACCTGCTCTGGGTCAAATTCCAAATTTCTAAGTCAGACAGGACACCTGTGACCTGAAGTGGGTGCCCTGCCCTCCATGGCACAGGACAGGCAACTTCAAGGGATTGTTTTGACCTCAACTGCTTGCCTGGCAGTCGCATGCTGCATTTTCCATTGCACCATGTGCCTTTCTGGGTCCTGCTCTTCATCCCTCTCAAGCAGGAGCAGAGAGCATCCTGCTCCCTACCTTTTCAAAGGGCTCACGGGTCTTGTTCTCCACAGCAGCTGCTGCTGTCTCTTCTGCTGCAGGACAGAAACAGGAGAATGGGAACACATCCCCTCTGGACTTCCTCTTGGGCCCACTCCCAAAGAACAAGAGCACAGAATCTTTTCACAAGCTAGTCTTAGGAAAGAGAGGAGAAGCAGTTTTTTCTCTGCCCCTATTCCCCATCCATCCCCAGATGTATCCAGATTTGGTTAAAACTTCTCCCCAAAGAGAAAGGGAGAAGAACTGTGTGTCTTCAGAGTAATCTGTGCCCTCCAACAACGTTTGCACGAAAATGATGGAAAGAGTGAAAAGAGCCTTAGGTCATACCTGTCTCATTGCACCTCTAGAAATCTCCATATTTCAAAATTACAAGTTTAAATGAGAAACATCAAATATAAACTTTGACAGATGCTTGCTAATGTTCTTTATTCAACTGTATGAAAATACTATAAACACTTCACTCTTATAGCTTTTTCCTTTTCTTTTTTTAAATGAGAAATGAACAGAGCTCTTCCTGTTTGTTCACAGCAATAAAGAAATTACATACACATATATAATTAACAGTGATTTAAATCTAGAAGCATATGGGTACATGAAGGAAAATATTCCCATATGTGCCTATTTTTGTATTTCAGTGGGTGTTTAGGTTACCTGATAGCATCACATTAGAAAGAGAGCACATATATAGAATTTTGTCAATTCTAATGCCATTAATAGACTTGTATAATAGTACATAATTATGTAATTGGGGTAAATATACTTTGTACTTGCAATATGCAACTATCTGGCAAAATGCTATTCAGAAATGCCAGCAGATTGTGGTGGCACATACAAACTGGTTGAAATAAGGCAATCACAAAAGTTCTTTGTCCCATTTCTTATAAGAAATTCCCATTTTCTACCTGCACTGCACCTTCACCCTTGCCCTTGCTGGTTTGTTTATATTAAAGTTTACATTTCTTTCATACCCACTGTCATCTTCGTTTGTGTTTCATTACTAATTGTTTTCCTCTGCCAAGAGGTAAGACATCAGAAATTTGCTGGCATTTCTGATCTTCTCTAACCATACACCACATCTTATCTAATGTTGTACAGCAAGCCTTGGATTTTCCAAAGGTTTCCATTCATTTTCTGGATGACCATTCAGCACGAGATGCGAGACCAAAACCAGCACTGTCTTGCAGCCTTGGTCTCAGTTCAATAAAGCACAAAAATTGCCCTTTCACTGCAAAGGAGTTATAGTGGGGGCAGGTGTCAAGGCATTGAGGGGCTGCAGGAGTGGACCCTGTAAGAAAGGGTCAGGGGCTGGCCCATGCCAGGCACAGATATTTCCAGCCCAGGGAAGGAGTGGCAGAGAACAGTGGTTATGGACAAATCACAACCACCCATTCCCATCCCCCTTTGCTGCTTGGAAGGTAGAGGATTGGGAGTGAAGGAATGAAGCTAAGCATGGAAAAGGAGGGAGGAAAGGTTCTGGTTTAAAGTTTGTCATTTTCTTTCTCACTAGTCTATTTAAATTGGTAGTAAAGGAAAATTATTTTTCCCTGAGTCAGGTCTGTTTTGCCCAAAGCAGTAATTGGTAGGGAATCTCCCAGCTTTATCTCAACCCATGAGCTCTCTTGTTCATGTTGTTTCCTAATTTCTTCCCCTATCCCATTGTGGGGCAGGGCAAATGTTAGGATGATTGTTCTCTAAATCTCTCAGATGTAAGAGACCTCCCATCAAGCCCAAAATTTCAGAAACAAGACTCAAACCCTGCCTGACCTCTGCTCTCATTCCAGTTCAGTCAAGCATGTCAGCAAACCGCTTAGATGTGTTTGAAGTTTTAACACAGTTTTACTAAGCAAAGCACTTGATCAGGATTTGGGCATTAGTGATTAGAAACTTTCTTCATCTTCACAGATGAAATCTTGATTCAGTTTTCTTTCTGCCAGTTCCTGGAAGGCCTCCAGAAATGCAGCACATTATTCTTACTTAGCTTTTTTTCTCAGAGCACTAAACTGGCCCGTATTTCCAACTAACACACAGCACTTTTTATCCCAGCATGTTCCATCTGATCCAAGGATTGCAAAAACTTCAGACTCATGTAAGACAGAGACTATTCTGTTCCCCTCACACAGCAGAGTAACACATTCTGAGCAGTTAAATGTTGCAGTTCAAAAAGTACACGCATTCCAAATTCATGTTTGAAATACATCTTTTATTTGCAGGCAAAAAAAAAGACAATTCAGAGCACATCACAGAGTAAGGGATGGGCTCTAAGCTCCTTAGCAGCTGCAGTCAGCTGGGACAACATTCATGAATTTGGAAATACATTTTAAGATATTTGAGGTACGAGGGCTAATTTGGCTCTCAGGGTGTTCACAGTGCAACTTCCCCACTTCTCCTCCATACACTAATTCAGCAGATGCCAGGACACACACACAGGTGAGACACAGGGCACTGGGAGGGCAGCATCATTTATCTCACTGTCCTGCCAGATCCTCTCCAGGTTTGCCTGAAGTGAAGAGGAAGGCAGGTGCTCCGACACCCCCACACAAAGACACAGGACAAACGTACAGAGAGACATAGTTAACCATTGAACAGCTGTTAATGGGACCATTTATTGTATGATTTAAGACTGGTTTTTAGAGAGCAAAAAATTCTACTGCTGTGTTTTCAGGTTTGCTGATTGCTGCTGTTCTCAGGGATCCAGGATCCAAGATCTCTAGTTTGGGGACCTTTGCTCTAAAAAACTGTAGGTTTTAATTCAATACAGAACTCTACAATTAATTATAAATCTCATTAAGAGAAACCAGGCTTTTCTGTGTAATAAAATTTTAAAGAGAGAGTGACATATGACAGGCCGTGACTTCTTAAAGGAAACACGATCACCTTTGCTCTGAACCTCGGGGAGTTGCTCTTTAACATTGTAAGCACAGAGGGATTGCAAAAAATAATGGTTTTTTAGCTGCTTCTGCTGTGGACAGTCCTGCAGCTGCAGATTTTTACAATGTAATATATGAATTTGTTCAGTATTTTCTTAACTCAGAAGCCTCCGTGCTCTTTTAAGATCTGGAGATATTCTTGAAAAGGATGGCATTAGCAAGTTTGACAGGTATGTGCAGCAAGCATGCCCTGAGTACAATTTAATACAAACATTGTTAACTGTTAACTTTATCAAATAAAGTCATCATCAGGAAGAAGTACATGATGCAAGAAAGTAACTCACATTTTCAATCAGCTTCATATAATACTTATAGATTTCTAATATACATTTAATTACAGTGATTACAAGCCCTTATAAATTGGAAGGCAGGTCTTTGGGAATATCACTCCCTTTATTTCACTCTGCTTAAATTTAGTGCTCCTAAATAGAGGACAATTATCATTTGCTGCCAGCTGCTCCTCAAACACACTAGAGAAAAGGGATTTTTTTCTGAAGCTCTTTTTCAGTTGTTTCTTCTTTTATCTTTTTTTACACAAACATACTTCATGTACTTTCTTTTTTAGAACAATGGACAAACTTGTCTTAGGGACTCCTAGGATGGTCCATTGCAATTTTCTGAGTCTAGAAGGACTTCTGGTGAATGTCAGTCTTGGCCATGAGGATCCAGATGACAGTGAGCCAAAGCCTGTCCAGGTCATTAGCTGAGGTATGGGGCCCTGTCCCAGAAACTGGGACCCTTGCACTCATCAAATAGAGCAGAAGGAGGGCTTATACTGAGACAAGGGAAATGAAATGTTGATGTGTCAGAGAGGACAAAAAAGGAGTTATTTACCTGACTTCATTAATGAGTCTTCCAGTATGGTCTGCTTTAATACAACAAAGAGTAATAACATACATATACATCTATTTATACCCTAGAATATAGAATCATTGAATGGTTTGGATTGGAAAGAACCTTACAGATCATCTAGTTTCAGCACCCCAGGCAAGGACACCTCCCACTAGATCAGCTTGCTCAGAGCCCTCATCCAAAACGGCCTTGAGCACTTCCAGGGCTGGGGCATCCACAACTTCCCTGGACTACCTGTTCCAGTGTCTCATCACCCCCATACTAAATAACTTATTCCTAATGTCTAATCTAAATGTCCCCTCTACCAGTTTAAAGTCATTACCTCCTATCACTACATGCTCTAGTAAAAAGTCCCTCCCCAGGTCTCCTGTGGGCCTTCTTCAGTTACTGGAAGGCTGCTATAAGAGCCTGCTTTTCTCCAGGCTGAACAACCCCAATACACATGTATGTTCCATCAGTTCTGTATTTAATAAAAAAGGGGAAAATTAGGCCCACATCTCCAAAGATGCAAAGCTTAACTGCAGGAAGTTGCTCTACACAGCTATAGGTGACATGGGAGTATCGTGGCCCTACCTGGGCCGGGAGGTGAACAAGGTGCAAAGGGGCTGAATGTAATGAACCTCTATCAATGGGGCAATGCAAACCATGGCATGAGACTTATTTGAGCCATGGACCAACACCTGACAGGAGTACATGATTGAAACCATCAGAGAGGTGTAGCAGGATGTCATTGTGGCCAGAGAGACTGGTGGCCAGTGCTGACACATGGATATAATAACCCTTAGGGCTGCTGACAAGGGCAGCACTGTCACACCAGGTAGCATCTGAGCTGGCACTGTCATGTGCTGAAGCCAAACCACTGCCCAAAGCTCACGGCTGGGAACAGCTGGAACAAGCATGACTAACTCATTGGAGAGATAAGAGAGGAAAAGGTCTCAGTTGATGGAGGTGTCTGAGTGCATGAAGAGCTGTTTCTGGCAGAGCCTGTCCCTTGCTTGGCCTGCTAAATTAGACTGAGCTTTGCAGCATCACGTTGTTTGCTGTTCCTCTTCTTCCCCTTGGAATTAGCTAGAGCATGTCATAAAGATTTGCAAACTTGAAATATTCATTAGAAAAAGATCCACGAATATCTTATCTTTGTCCTAGTAACAATCCTAACAGAAAATGCTTCCTACTGAAGCATTCTTATTACAATTTTAAACTTAAATCAGCATAAAGGAACAGAAAGAAAACTGAAATAGCCACAGATACAATCTCATTTAGAAAAACAGGGCTGTGGCAGAAGGAACACTGCTATCAGCCCCCCTCAGGGTAACAGGCAAGGCTTTTCATGAAGCTTTGTTGACACAAACATGACTGCTGTGAGTGAAATAAGGAGAGAGGTAATGAATCAAGCTTAATTTAACATTATACGTTTCAGTGCTCTGCAAGAATCAGAAGTAGGTATCAGACAGCAGGACTGTGACAAGCATCTTTACGGCTCTTGTTAAAGACGCCTTTGGCAGAGGACAGAGAGCAGAGCACTGTAAAACACTGGACTTTCTACAGTGGATTAAAATCCATCATTGCTTTTAGGCAGAACATAGTTGTTTCCTTTTGCTTGCAGTTGATTTTGGTCAGCTAATCCTTGGAAGCCTGATTGAATTTATTCTGCTGTTAAATGCATAGGAAATTGCACAGACAACCTGAATGGACTTTATTAGCAGAGTCTTAATGATTCAGGTCTATATTAAGGAGAAGAGAGGAAGGCATAAGGCATCATTTTCTCACAAATATACAAAATAATCATGCAGCAGAAAGCTGGACTCCCTCCCTGTAGCTTTAGATGTTCATGTCCACCCCCTGCCCTTTTGCAAGTGCATATCTGAAAAAAAAAGGTAGTAGAACTACTGATAAGGGGAAAATCCAAGCATTTCAATATGTTTTTTAATCTCAGGCTTGTATCTCTGAGACCATGGTCCTGTGATCACTAGTGTTTATCAATGTGCCACCAGCAGTATAAATATGACCCAGAGCAGGCACAGGCAGATGGTCATATAACCTCCATGACCAGAGGGGAATTCATTTCAGCTTTATGCAATCAGGAGCACTGGCTGCAGAGGACAGCTGAAACCTGATCTTGTGTAAAGCTTCTCAGTACAAAGTTACCCCATTCAACTTCTGGAACAAATCTGAAACTGCAAGGTGAGTTCATACCATGGCAAACTACTGCATCATTTTGGGCCAAGTATCAGAAGCCCTACAGCCAGACTTCCCATGCCATGCAACCACAGCCTTGGAACCAAATTCAACCAAGTCCCTTGGCAGTCCCAGAAATGTTAATTCACTCGTGCCTGAACTCTTTAAAGAGGGTGTTGTCTGTGGACTCCAGGCTAATCATATCAACATCAACCAAAGCTAAGTCAAAAGTTAAATAGGCTTCTGATATATTAGCACTAAAACAACCAAGATTTCTGATGTACCTTATGCAGCATTGCATGCAGCCCTGCTGTATGTAACCAGCAAGAACAGCAGGGACTTTACAGCCTGGACAGCAATGTGAGCCATGATGTCCTCTGCATCCTCACACCATAGCCCCGAGGGTGGAAGAACTGAAATCTCCAGCTCAGGCTGAGGTCTTGCAAGCCCCCACCGTGTTTTCATTGTATGCTGGGCTGGTGGCAATCAGGGAACTGATGCAGTTACTGGAGCCTGAAATGTATCTTCTAATGTTTAATTACAACGTTTTAGGTAAATACCATTCCTGCATTCCGTGGCCTTTCATGGACTTCTGCTTTTGGATAGGTAGCATGTATTTGAACTTTCCTTGGCCTTTCATCACTGGATGATGCAAGATTGCTTGAGGGATGTATTCCATTATACTTATATGCATTTGGGGAGAAATTCAGTTAGCACAGTGCCTCAGAATGGCAGATTTTACTTTATAACCCAAAATTGTTCATTTTAAGAGCAAAACAGAGACACAAATGCTGCATAACACTCATGCCAGTGTGACTTGTATGGCTCTCCTGCAGCTGATCTAAGCTGTGCAGCAAGCGTTCTGCAAACGCTCCTCAACAGCAAGCACAAGCCAGTTCTTTACATTTTGCCTTACTTCCCTCGTTGGCTCCTTTCAGCAGGCTTTTTCCCAGTTCCAGGGAGAGCAGAGATCAATAACACAAGTTAATATCAGTAACGTTTTCAGAAGAGCAGCATCCACAGGCATGCTCCTCACGGTCAGTACCCCTGAGCAGCAGGCAGCAGCGCTGGAGTGTGAGGGACCAGCCCCCAGGATCTGAACTGGAGGGAAGTGGTGTCAGAACACCATTGTAAAGCCTCGAACAAAGCCTCGTTTGCATTCCAAAAGGACTGCCTTAGAGGATGGAGACTATGACGATGGCCTGCACATGCAAGATTGAGATAACAGTGGAGGAACAGAGGGGGCCAAGGTCCACTCCAGCTGCTCAGGGGTGATATTTCTCAACCATGGTTCCTCATCTTTGCAAAACAATTGCCTAATCAAAACAGGACTACAAAACGGAGCAGCTGTGATGTTGGGCTTGAGGAGCCTCACTGACACCAGCCCTTCCCTGTTGGCTGGCCCAAAGCTGGATCATGATTGGTCATTTTCTACTCTAACTTTTCTTCTCCTGTTCTCTCTCTCTCTCTGTTCTCCTTCCTAAAATAATTTAGTAACCCAAGGCCTAACCCAATTTTAATCTGTGACATTTTAATCACTCTCCTTGGAAGGGCCAAGTCTGAGATTAAGGTGGGATCCAGCTGCACCCAGGGTCCTCTCTGAGAAGGAGTTCAGAAAGCAATGGGGTCCAGTCTGAGTCTCCCTGGGTTGCCCTACCTGGGTCATGACATGGGTGTACAGCTCTGGCTCACCCACTATTGTGCACCAGGGGACCTGAAACCTGGACTCTCAATCCCTGCTTCCAGCAACTGTATCCCTTGCAAGTAATTTGGAAGAAGAAAAGGTGTGTAATAACATTGATGTGATGACTTTCAGTTGCTGGTATCTTAAGGGTAGGTTAAAATTATTCTCAGGGTTGAGAATAATATTTCTATATTGTTGCAATGCCTAAGGAGCTACACCAGCTTGAAAATAAGCTAGATATTACTTTTTCTTACCTGTGGATGACAGTAAACAAGTCTGATGATAGGAAGCTGCAGTTTGCTACACGATCATGGAATTTTATGGTTCTCAAAGTGTATTTTGAGCAGAAATATTACTGGCACTCTCATCCTACTGTACATGGCCAAGTATGTTTAGTATTTTGCAGGTTTAATATCCAGCCACAAAAATCACAGAGAGGAGACTTCTGCTCCTGTCTGCAGGCATCTCACTACTGCCAAGCTCTAGAGAACTGCATTTTCAAGTTACGACCATTAGTGAATGAAATGCAAAAATGGCTTAAAATCTGTCTTTTTCATCTCTTGTTTCACAGGAGAAAAAAACCAGTATTTTCACACAGAGCTTTGAAATAGCTGTATAATGCTATGACAGAACTAGTAGCCAGATGAGCCAGGTTATTTTTTACTCTATCCAGTTTTCTATGAGACAGTATCTTCCATCAACACCCTTCTTAACTTCTTGCCAACTTTACATCCACTTTGCAGGTTTCAGCCCTACTTCCGATGCTTAAACATTATTTTATACAAATAGCTATTTCAGAAACCACAAGCAGTAACTGATTTCAAATCAGTTAATCAGAGTTTGACTTAAGGCAAAATGGCAAATAAAATTATAACCAGTACTGTCTGGTGACAAAAAATAAATTGAGAAAAGTCATCTTTTAGGGTGCTGGTTAGCAACAAAAACTGCTGTTTCCGGAGGAGACTGGCAAGGATGGAAAACAAAAGCCTTCCCTTCTCATACACCAATTTAAGCCCAGAATGCCTAGGATTTTCCAATACACTGTGGGAGCTGGGGAAGTGGGGGACGGTAAGAAATCTGACCTTAAGTGCCATTTTTAAGTTAAAATTGACATATAATATACAAAAATAATGGAATCTAAGTGGCTTCCAAGAGTAACCTCCAGTCAGTGAAAGGATACTGACTGAAAAAACATTTTCTAAAAAACAGATGCTAGGACTGGCAGGGAGTCTGAAAGAAAGTTTTGCAATGACTGTAGCCAATTCAGTGGAGAAGGAGAAGCTAACTCCACCCTTCTCATCCCTTTTAATTTGAAGAAGGCAGGAATGATAGACAGCATCAAAGGACTAAGATGCAATCAGAACAATCTGAAGGTAGCTTCAGTTAAACCTGCCATTCTGTTAGCAGCATCCAGTATGAGACTGGGGGGAGTGAAGATGGAAAAAAAACAATAATCTGCTTCAATCTTCCATAAGATGAGAGGAGAAACCTCTATGGGGCTGAAATCTGCATTTCCTTTATATACACTCACAAGCACAAATGGGTGTATATAAGGAAATGCATATATTCATCTCTATTTACTGTATTTTTCCACCAGATACACAGAAGGTAGGGGCAAATAGTCCTTTCTTTTCATAAATCCTGTATCACCCACTAGCACAGGCAGAACCTTGAAATATAGTGGAATGCATTTGATTTCCAAAATCTCTATTATATTTGCAATAAAATTACAGAAAGGAGAGGCAGAACTGCCTGTATGCAAATAAACGCCGAGCGAAATTGGAAGTTTTTTAAATGTATTTGTGAAATGCAGAGCAATAAACCTATGTTCACATTATCATCACCACTCAGGCACTTGAAGGTTTGCTAGGCACATTCACCATGCCTGCGTCTTTTCCTTTTTTCCCCAGTACAATCTCATTAAATGAACAGGAGGATAATATTTCTGAAGTGTACGTATAACAACGTGGGGTAATACAATTCTCAGACTATTATTCTGAGTGTAAATATTGTCACTTTTTAGTTTCTCATTTGTATTTTTAAGAGGATGGATTGGATGAAAACACACACAATAGATCTCTTTCAGTGTGCATAGGGCACAATATAAAACATACACCAGTACTGGAGCACAGTACAGATAGAGGCTGAGGGAGTCCTCCAATCCAAGCAACAGTTCTGGAAAAGGCTGCAGAGTAAATCAGGGGCCTTGCCCAAAAGACTAGCAGCCATGCCAAGGAGAAGCAAACAGTGAGGAGCAAGCCAGAGGAGGACACTGACTTTGCCAATGGCCCTTGCCTGTGCTCCTGCTGTATGAAGGCTGTCCCCTAGCCAGGCTGAGGGACCTGGTGGATGTTGGTTCAGTCCTGAATTAGGTCTTCGACCTGGATGATCACCAAAGTGCTCCCCAACCTATGACACCCTATGGGCCCAGGTTGATGGCCACTGATATTTTGCTACTGTCTCATTGGGTTTTGAAGAGGATGTGGTGGGAAGGAAAAGCAGGGTAAGCTTTGGGCTCTGGAAAGGGCTCACAGATAGTTGTAAGCAGGGAGGATCCCTAATCCTGCCAGAGTAACTGGGCAGTGCTCTCTTCATCTGAGGCCAGAATGCATTTTTCACGTGGTTGCTCTACCCCTTAGGCCACACCTTTCTGGCCAGTGCACTCGGGCACAGATGCCTCTGTCAGACATATTGAGCTGCACTGTCAGAAACATGACCTTGGCTGCTGAAGCAGCCCTTTGCACTCCATTTGAGCAGCTATTGCAGTCACAGTCACTGAGTTACCAGGGTTCGAAGGTACCTCTGAAGATCATCCAGTCCAACTCCCCTGCTAGAGCATGATCCCCTCACACAAGTAGGTCACACAAGAATGGGTCCAGATGGAGGTTGAACATCTCCAGAGATGGAGCCTCCACAACCTCTCTGGGCAGCCTGTTCCAGTGCTCTGTTACTCTCACAGTGAAGAAGATTATTCTTATGTTTAACTTGAACCTCCTACTCTCCAGTTCATGCCCATTTCCCCTTGTCCTGTCACTAGACATTGCTGTAAAGAAACTGTCTCAAAGAGCACTCTCTAGGAAAGGGATTCTCTCTCTTTTATCTTCTGGGCTGGGACACATGCCTGGGACCTGCAGCAGCACTGCGAACACCACGTTCCTAACATCCTAATGGGATTTCAGAAAGCCTCACAGGGGACAAATAATGCTTTTATTTTACAAACAGCAGGCAGGGGCATGGAAAAGTGTCAGATCCCAATTCTCTAGATTTCTTATTCCCAATTGTATCAAATCAATTTCTTCAGCGAGCTACTGTTCTTAGTCTGCTCTGTACTGGAGCCACCAACCCTTGAGGTCCCAGATTCCCAGCAAAAAAATATTCTGCAGCCCAGATGTGCTCGAGCTTTAAACTATACAAGCTGAGCTCCTGATTCACCTGCTGGGAAACCTGCCCATAATTGATCTGCAGCACTTCATCTTGCTGTGAGATTCACTGTCAGCTTGGGATATTACTGAATTCCTAACAATAATAAAGAATTTATATTACTAGTTCTGTATTATATTTTCTTAATGTTTCTTTAACTTTCAGAAAAATCAATTCTGCCAGAGAGAACATCATCATAACTGCCACAGGAAGGGAAATTAAGATGAGGATTGGCCAGCACATAGTGTCTGTAGGTAGATTCTTTGGATGAGGAGGGGAACAGGGTTATTTTAATTCTAGAAGCAATTTGGTTGCTGAAGCTTGTCTTCATTTACATTTAAGTGGTTATTGCATCCGACTCATGCATTTAAGACTGTTGTTTAATTTCAGGCTCCCAGATAGTCTGTAGACAACCTTTACGCTTTTTTAATCAAAGATTTCTGGAACATTTTCCCTGTGTTCTCTGTCCTATAACTTAAGCTTCAGTGTTGCATATCAGTTCAGGACACCGCTTTTCTGCTGACTGTTTTTTTTTCAAGTCTTCTTGCACATCTTTTGATGCTTTCACAAAACCAGCCAGCTTTCTTTTTCAAAGGTTCTGCAGTCCTTCATGGGAGTCCAAAAAAGAGGGTGTTTCTCTCTTCTTTGCAGTACAAAAACATTAGCCTTTTTCTTCAGTCTTCTATGCGGTGAAGATCCCAAAACAAGTATAAAGTTATTTTCCTTAACAGCCCTACAAGCCTAACATCAAAGCTTTCTATGGAACAGCTCTCACTGGAACAGATTTATATAATCCTCGGGCCTCAAACAGATATCTTGCCATTACACCAAATCTTTTGTGAGAAACTCAGGAAGTTTTAGTGCATCGCTGAGCAGTTAACATCTGTGATTTCCTACTGAGTTCTGAGGTTTAAATCAATTAGCAGTAATTGGGACTGTTTACAGTGGCCTTTCATGTGGAACAAGCATATGTTG
Organism: Apus apus; assembly: GCF_020740795.1. NCBI lineage: Eukaryota > Metazoa > Chordata > Aves > Apodiformes > Apodidae > Apus > Apus apus. Next base: position 13,996,462 of record NC_067284.1, on the reverse strand, counting down.
GAATTTTCAACTAAAAATTTAAATTCCTGCACCAAGTGACCATACGGCAATTTTTAAAAAATATTCTGACCCTATGTTGTGCTGTTTGTTTAGTTAGTAACACCTTGTTCTTAACAGAAGATATTTTGGGGCTTTTAAACAAAACTGAAATGATGTTTGGAGAAAAAAAGAAGTAATTTTATTTTTATGTGCTCCATTTCTCGATATCTAACTATTTATGCTGCACTAAAATCACATGAACCTGAATAATTAAACGTAAGAAAACAACTAATTTTGCATGGAGTGGTCTTGAAAATTTTCTCTTGCCTATTAAGGTACTAAACCTACCACATCAAATTACACTCAGAAGGGCTATATACAGTTTTTGTAAGGGATCAAGGCCACAGATAACAGAAGTTAGTTGTGCAGAATTATACTGCTTAGTTTTAAATAAACTTGTTGATCTTTTAGTATGGAGAAGGTATCAGTCAAATCAAGAAGTTAGCTGAGAATTTGTTGTGGTGTGTCCCTGGCAGCAAATTCCCCAATTACTCCCTAGCTAGTGCACAACCAGGAGGGAAGGAGCCTTCCAAACCTTCAAGTAAAGAAAACTAGGTGTTGTTGTTTGTTTGTTTGTTTGTTTGTTTGTTTGTTTTATTAGAGTCTGCAAGTTCTCAGCTTAAGTGGATTTACCAGTGCTCACACTTCAGAAAACTGTCTTCATGGATGATAATAAAAGTAGGTGCCAACCCTGCACCTGCAGGGGAAGAGAGGTGTCATTTATACCTGTTTAGTTAATGGGAACGGGGAACTACTGAGAAGCTGTGATGCAGAGAAGCTGAGAGACACATCATTTGCACTACTGATGCTGAGGAGCTCTTTCACCTTTACACTAAAGGGAAAACTGGACAGTGGCTGTCAATGTAAAAATGACTATTGCATATTAGAACTGAAGCAGAAAGGATTAGTACAGATGCTTATTTCCACACTGTTGTGTTGCCAGGGAAATCTATAACAAATAAAATCATTACAGGAGAAAGTCAGTTAAATGGAAAAATGCTTTGAAAGAATTGGAAGTTGAAGGGAGACACAATTATATTTTGTTCTGGTCAATAGGCACTTTCAGTCAAGAGGACAGTTATTGAACAGCAAACAAGAAGATGCAAAGCCATCATTACTCTGTAATGAACCAAGCCTGGAGCTGGTTTAGCAACTATAACCTGAGAATGCCACCATCAGCCATTTGTCAGGGATTTTTTTAAGCTAAATAAATGTTTACATGGAGAAAAAGCAGGGGAGGGTGGAAACGCACAGAACTTCTTTGTGATTATAGACCTGAATTTTCAGAGTGCTCTTTGTTATCATTGCTTGCTTTGCAAGTCTCCTTCCCTGGGACCAGGACTAGATACAGGGCTTGGAAAGGCATCAACCCCCACAATGCCTTTGCAAAAGAGGCAGTGCTGAGCAGTGACAGGCTGCAGCAGGGCCACTAGACTTTTCTCCTGTTGTTGCTGCTCAAGGCATTTTCAAAGCTTCTTGTCACAGTCAGGTTTTCTCCTTTTCCAAAGACAGGAGCCTGCATGTCAACCCAGCTTTGGTAGGTGCCTTTCCTCCCACTTTCAGACAAACATCCACTATAACTTAGCCTTTCCTCATTTGCCCTGTTTCTCCTGCTTTCTTTGGTCCTCTGTATCCACTGGCCATCCCACCATCACCATTGCTGCAGCACCATGCTTTGGTTCTCTCTGCTCTCACCATTTTACAGTCAGAACACAGCCACAAAGGGTTTGTAGGTTAGAGCAGAATGTCTTCAAGCTGAAGAGTTCTCCTAGCTTTGCTTGGGGGGGAGGGGAGTAAACGCCAATAATGCTGTTACTCCAACAGTAATGAGCTGTCCTCACAGAGTCACAGAGTGGTTGAGGTTGGAAGTGACCCCTGGAGGAGGATCTCATCCTAGAACCTGTTGCCCAGGACCATGTCCAGATAGCATCTGAATATGTCCAAGGATGGAGTCTCCACAACCTTCCTGGGCAACATCTGCTAGTCCCCTGTCACCCTCACACTAAAAAAAGGGTTACTTCCTGATGTTCATACAGAGCTTCTTGTATTTCAGTCTGTGCCCATCCTCTCTTGTAGTGTCACTGGGCACCACTAAAAAGAGCCTGGATCTGTCCTTTTTGTACCCTCCTTGCAGGTTTTTATGCTAATTTTTAAGATCTCCCTGACTCTGGCCCTTTGCTGGAGTCTCTCCAGTATGTCCATGTCTCTCTTGTACTGGGGAGCCCAGAACTAGACACAGCACTGAAGGTGTGTCTCACCAGTGTTGAGCAGAGGGGAAGGACCATCTCCCTCCACCTGCTGGCAATGCCTCTCCTAGTCCAGCCCAGGATATCATTAGTCTTCTTGGTGGCTAGGGCATATTGCTGGCTCATGGTCAACTTGGTGTCCACCACAACTCCTAGGTCCTTTCTGCCAAACTGCTTTCCAGCTGGGCAGAGCCAGCCTGTCCTGATGCATGGACTTGTTCCATCACAGAGGAGGGACTTTGCACTTCCTGTGTTGAACTTCATGATGTCCTTGTCAGCTCATTTCTCCAGCTTGTCCATGTCCCTCCAAACAGCAGCATAACCCTCTGGTGTATCAGCCACCCAGCCCAGTTTTGTGTTATATTCATCATCCTGACCTGCTTTGCCTGCAGGAGAAGCCCATGACTGCAGCCAAACCTGGGGTCCAGCCAGGAGCCCCACTCCCAGCTCTGCCATGGGGAGCAGCCAGGTGCCAGCAAAACCATCCCTCATCACTGCTTGGGCTCTCTCCAAGGGGCACTCCTGCTGCAGAGATGGCCACAGGAGATTGTCCTCCAGAAGGCCATGTCCCTGGCCCACCAGTGACCTGAGAATGACTATTTATTTCACCCCATGTAACTTGAACCATTTAAATCCTGCCTGCATTGTGCAGCATGTGGATGGAGGCTGTTTGTGTAATTATCTTCCTGTAACCTAATTCTGCAGAACGTGGTTCTCATCTACATTGTGTCTCCTTTCCACCCCTCTGACATTGCAAAAAGGAACAGGCAGCTAAATCCACTTCAAGAATCTTTGATCCAGCAAATACAGCAAAGCGAAGGAGAATTAAGCTTACAGCCTTCCAGAAATCTGACTGCATGTAGTTTCTTTAATTGCAGGAGCCCTTTCTTTTTCTTTCTTCTTGTGCTCTACCTTTGTGAGTTTTTTTCCATCCTATCTGATCTCATACCACTCACTACCATCCTTCCAGATAAAAGGCAGGTGATGCCAATTTAGAAATTCGTCCTTCCAAAACTTGTCACAGTCCAATTCTTTCACTATGTTTTTCATTTCAAACCCAAAATATCTCTCACTTGAGGAGCTGAGTGGTTTGTAACAATTAGGGTGATGATAGACCAGGAAAACTGATATATTTTTTTGTCTTGACATTTCATCCCATTCTGATTTAAGAAAAACCTTCAAATTGCCTTTAAATATATAGCTTGATATTCAGGCTTCACTGTCTTTACATTAATATAGGGAAATTGCAATGCTTTATAATAATTTCAAAATCTTTATTTTCCACTGAACATCACAGGCTTTGCATTAAACAGTTTCAAGAGTATTTGAGAGACGAAAGGTGACAGAACTGGTAATTACCTCATTTCTCATTAAGGAGGACTTAGTACACCAGGGACCCATATTAGAATAAATATTCTATCTCCTGTTTATTAACCTTTGTTCTTTAAAATGGCGAATGAGTGCTGATAAAGCTATCATTATTGTGTCTGCCTCAGGAGCTGATGATGCTTCCCCAGCTCCTAATATGATTTGGAGTCACCTTACCAAAAATAAACAGAACCTGACTCTATTATGCTCCAGACTGTCTGTATTCCTAACACACACTTTAAACCTAAACATACAGGCAATATCAGCTAACGTTTCACTATGCAGTATGAATAGTGCTGTAAGTCTTGCATAGTTTTATATATGCTAGGCTGTAGTGAAGCAAGTGCAGAAATACAGTCTCTAAGTTTCCTTGGCCAAGGTTTATTTTGGAAGGTGAGCTCTTTTCAGTAAGAAACAAAAACTTTCTTATGCTGCATGAGAATTGTCATCTGTCTTGTTTCCAACAGTAGCCAGAGCAAGCTGCTTCAAAAGAAAGTTGCCAGAATCCTAAATTTGGCTGTTATAGAGCAACTGATTTGCTCAAATCCAAGACAAACGTCCTGACCAGGAGAGTTTATACTGCTTCATTAACTGATAATTTTAGATCTGGCAATTTCCCCTTAATGCCAGCACTAATGAAGCATTATTGTTTCAACTGCAGAACCTTAAAAGAAACAGAACAAACAATGAGGAAATAGAATAAGCATTGATTTAATAACAAAGCAGGACTGTGCCTTGCTGCAGAATAGGCAGCTGCAGTCAAGAAAAGATGTGGAATATCTGAGTGCTCCCATGTCATTTGGGGCAAACATGGAGAGAATAATTCCAGCAAATATAAGAAACTGGGTAACTGGAATCAAGGGGACTAAACTCTCAATGGGCTCAGCTACCATTTTCAGAGTAAAGTATCTTGGAAGAATTTATCATCCTTGTGCATATTCATATTTTTGGGCTCAGGGAGCAGACAACAAAAAGATGTTCCTTCATAGTTCTATCATATTTGTCTTTGCATAAAACAACAATTTATTTTATTTCCCCTCCAAAAAAAAAAAAAAAGGTGACAAATTGGATGTCCTGGAAGGATTTCAAAGCTACCAAAGAGATTTAGAGCTGAGTTCAAACATCCTGCTATGGATGCCTTTCATGGACACTGATATTATTTTAGTCATTACCTGTCTAATAAACCGTGTCCAAGGACCCCAAACAGTGGATGATTTGAATCATTCACCAAGTTTCTAAACACTGCAAGGGGAGGTGGAAAGACCATGGTTCTAAAACGCACAGTCTCTAGCTGCACTAATGGATCTGGGCAACAGCAAGATTTCACTGGCATTAAAAAGTCTCTGGAGAAAAAAAACCCAGCTTTTATACAGCCTCTTTACTTTTTGATATAAAGATCCCCAGGAATGATGACAACCATTTTTTATAAGAACTAGAAGATAAACCTAAAAGTCAGCAGCACTGATTGCTTTGTTACCTTTTAACTTCTCTGCCTGATGGTCACACTGACAGGTTTGACACTTTATTTAGTGGGGATTGGTAATAATATCTTCTTGGCTAGACACTTGACACCTACCTTGCTTTATTATTTTCCTTTGCATCTCCTGTAAGGGCTGATTCATTTCAGGAGCATTTGTTGCAAGCAGAACCCATTGGAGCACAAAGTGACAGATGAGAATATGAAGATTTCCAGTTATCCAGCTCAATACTCATCAGCAGTACAGGGAGCCATGCCAGAGGCAGGTAACCAGGACATTTGCTGAAGTCCTTCAAAATTGAACATGTTATTGAGTTTGGAAGGGAACACTCAGCTTTCCTAGTTTACTTACTAACTGAAGATTATACAATTTGAAACAAAACACAATCGATCCTCCATTTCTCTGCTTGAGAGACCTAGCCAATTCTCTTAGGCTGCAGAATCTCAGTCTTACTGTTTATGACAGTTATACAACTGAAATGAGCTCGGTATTATTAACAATTTTTTAAAAATTACAGTGGGAAATTCATGGCAAGAGAAGAAAGTACACATCTTATCTTTCCAAGATGAGCATCTCAGCTATGGGCAAAACACTCTTTCTGAAGCTCAGGGAATATTTTATGGTTCCATGAGATGCTGGTCAACTCTAACAGGTGGGGTCCTAATGGTACAGCTGGGTCAGTTCAGTCATTTAGGATCAAGAAAGGAGGCCCTGCACTTCAGCACCTTTGTCTTCCTCTTTTCTCCCCTTTCAGAAGAAACTGAAGCAACAAAACCAAGGTGAATATCTTCTGTTTATTGAATCACAGCAGTCTGCTCTGGTGGTTAGAAAGTGGTTAGAAAGTCATCAGAGCTGGCATGGAGAAAATGCAGGACTACATGACGGGCACAGCAGAGTCACACCTATCACTGAGCTATTAGCTGAGACTGCTGAGCCAGCCCCACGTTTGGGAAGAGCCCTTAGATACCCCACGTGCTGATGATGAGTCTATTCCTCACACAATGATGGTCAGATCTCCTCAGGCAAAGGTGGGATCTGAATCTGCACCTTCTACAGCCCAGGGAAGTGCTCTGTACACTTGGTTGGCACTTAAAATTTTGACTTTTGCTTTTCCACTCCAGTTAAAAAGGAAGCAAATTTTTTAAATTATTACTTATTTATTTAAAAAAAAAATAAAGTAAAGAAAAAAAAAAGAAAGAGCATAGCACTTAACTCCAGGAAAGGGTTCAGAGTTGCTAAGATGCAGGAGCCTGTCTCCCAAGCACCTCCTGCTTGCTAGCTCGGGTGGCTGCCTGCATTTTTCCCATCCCTGCCACCCCTGGGAGTGCAGCCCGGTGGGGCTGTGCACAGTGTGGGCTTGATAACTCCACAGGGCTGCTCCCCCAGTCCCACACACCCCAGCATCTCACTTTCATTTGTCATTTGTCATTTGTCACTTTCATTCACTTTCCACGTGCCTTCACCCTTAAAATGGTTGCCAGGGATTGCTGCTTTTTGCTTGGGCAAACAAAAAGAGGAATGTGGAAAGAACTGGGTAAATACTTAGGGGGGTGCCTTATTACATCCATGTCTTTGTTGCCTTGCTTAAGGGATGGCAGCAATCATTCCCTTTGCTGCTTTGTGACTTGACAACGGGAGTATGATGCTAACAAATATTCTGACATGACTGCTGCTAAACTTCTTGCATCCCCAGCAAACCAGGAGATGCTCATGAACAATTAAAGAAATGGAGAAAGAGAAGCTCACCCTTAAGACAGGGATTCAGTCTTTCAGAGAGGAATATGAACACAGCATGGCTCAAGTGCACTGCTGACAAATTCCCTCAGGACCACTGGGATCCAAGTATGCTCACCAGCATCCTGCTAAGAGCCTGGGTAGCAAACCCTCATTGCGGGAAGAGGTGACTCCCCCTCCTCATCCCTAAAAGATCACCTCCCCAGCTGCTTATTAGGGCTGCAGCAGCCTTAAGCAAGGAACATCTTGGTTTTAGGCAAGTGCTTTAACTCCAGCTGGGTTAAAGCAAAATCCAAGGGGAGCGTTTATTTACAGCATCTGAAAGAGTCATCACAGTAACAAAGGAGTTTTAAGGAATAAGAAAGAAGGCTGTGCTCAGCCTTCTTACAAGAGAAACTATAGAAGGTCCTTTTTATTCAGCATCCTGCTGGTTTGTCACAGGTGCTCTCCTGGTGTCAGGGATGCTGTCTCCCTGTATGTCATATGTCACAGGCTCACTTTTTAGAGAAAAACCTTTCCTGCACACCAACGTCTATAACTAATCTCCTTTCCAGGGACTCTGAGCAGATTCAATTATTCCTCTTGAAACTTTCTTTCAATCTGAAACTTACTTCTAACTTACTCAGCAGATGATCTTGACACTTCTCCAGTTAAATTAAGAAAGTCTCACTCACTTCTCTGGAGCTGCAAATGTCACTTTGTCAGACCAGCTGTCATCCCTTGTACTTTACTAGCCAACAAGCACTTTCTTGACTGAGTGCCACTTTACCTGTTTAAAGTGTCCTTGCCCTACTATGGTGACTCAGTTGCTTTTAAGGTGAAAGTGTCTCCAGGCACTGAAGTTTGTATTTAAAATCAGCTGGAACATTCATAAACACCCTTGCCACAAACATCTAATGCAACAAGTGAACACATTGATTATCATCCCTTGAACGAGATGGTAACTCTGGGCTTAAGGCAACTGAAGGAGACAGAGGGAAAAACCTTTCTTCCACATATGCCAGGAACACATCACAAAGCATCAACAACATAACAGCCTTTAGCACCTATAACAGATATTTTCCTGAAAAATGACATATTTTTAACCTGCAGTAACTCTCTATGGAACAGAGGGCAAATCCAGTACAAATAACAATCAAAGGGAAAAGTCCAGGCTATTTTGCATGTACATTTGAATAAGGGTCACTTTTATTTCAAGAGTCTGCTCTTGGGATGACCTGTTTTCTTTTAAGGCTTTCAATATGTTTCTGAACGGGATGACAAGCAAATGACAGCAGAGCTGACAGCACTATTAGCTGCAGAGACAGGATGGGTGAACACTGTGTTGTATCACCTCTGGATAATGAGCTGGACTTCTGAATACAACCCAGATTCTTGCAGGACAAGCCCCAACGTGACAGGTTAGTGGTAGATGAAGCAACACAACCTGAGGACTTCTTTTATATCCTGGGCCTTTACTGACATACCTACTATATATAGTGCAAAGAAGGCAAGAAAAGTCCTGCAAAGGAGCTCTTGGCTCAGCAGAAAGCAGATTCCAGTTACCTGCAAAAGGCTTCGTGGGAAGCCATTGAGCAAGAGGCTGTGGGTGTAATCATCCCAAAGTTTCCCCCTGACAGCACTCCATCCTAACGTAGGGGTTTGGACTAGATGAACTTCAGTGGTCCCATCCAACCCTGATGTGTCTATGACACTATTTCTGCAGGTCAGGTTGCTTATTCCTCACCTTTCCCTTCCCACTTGCACCACAGCTCAGGGTACCGGAGGTAGTGTCTGTAGGGATGCAGAGAGGGTTGTTGTCTCAGTCTCTACTCCAGGATCTTTCTCTTCTCTCATTACGAAAAAAGAAAGGCAAGACAGGAGTCCCAGGGAGGAGCCAAGCTCTGTTCCTACATCCCACCTTGCTGGAGGGGTGGGAACATATCCTTGCATAAAGGCATCGGTGTGTGATGATCAAACACATTTATACCACAGCGTCTCAGTCAGAGGTGTTTGCCTACAGCCAGGAAACTCTGCTTGGGAATGACTGGTATTCAGTGCATTCAAACCAGCTTTGTTTCTCCCTAATTAAAACACACACTTGAATCATAACAAGCTCTCCAGACACGGGCTGTTGCTAGGCTTGCCTGAAACATTGGCAGTTGCTCTTGTTTGTCCCATCTTGCTTCGTTAGCTGTTGTAAAAACCTGTTTCTTCCAAGTTTTTCCAAAGAAATGCTTAACTGTGGAGAAACTTCTTCCCCCATTTTTCCTTTCTTTTCCTGTGAAAAATGTTGTAAATAAGAAGGATTTAGAAGAAGAGGATGAAAAAAATTAGAAATACACAAAACCTTCAAAACACCAATATTTTTGTTTCTATTCTGAAGTGGTATCGAAGCAAGAGAATTATCATATTCCAAGAGATATTTAGGCTATTGTATTTCTGGAAAAAACCTTTTTCTGTGGAAAGGTTTTAAAGCTCTTTTACTGGGTATTTAATATATGACAAAAGTCAAGAAGGGAACAGAAAAAGGCTATTATGTGGAAGCACAGAGACAGGCGCACAATAGGCATAGGGACAATATTGTTTGTTCTATTCCTAACTCAGATCCTTGTCAGTGCTGCAAGGGAGTGAAAATCCTTGTAGGATTGTCTACATTCTTTCATGTAACATTTTTCAGGACCTGTTCTCTCCCTGCATTAAAGAAATCCACACAATCAAGTAAAATAAAGTTATTTCTATTGTTTAGTTTATAACTTCAGTCCAAAACATACATAAGGTCCTCCATGTGCGAAATGGTGAAAATAAATGTAATGGGGAAACAAGAGATGCTACTAGTTACTTTTTAACTCTTCTCTTATTAGGTGTACTAAATACACTTCTTAAACATACTTTCAGATGGAGAGTACTGGAATTGCTGTATCTCTGCAGAGAAAGAAGAGGGGGGAACTGCATGTTAATCTGAGAAAAGCAGATATGGAAGGTGATTCCTGGGACTAAAGAGTGTCAAGAAACTCTTCAGAAACTGCACGACATTAATGAGATGTATTGATTTAATCAGCCAGCATAACATCATTTATCATGGTAGCCACAAGAGACATGCCCATAAAAGCTAGCACTTGAAGGTCACACTCATGTGTAACATACCTACAATGCTACACAAACGTCCAGCTGTAGAGATCTGGTTTACTTAAGACTTGCAAAGAAGTTACTTATAGAAAATTTTGAAAAGCCTCCATAGGAATAACACAATCTTATATGTTGCAATAGGGTCCATTCATCCTCTTAATAATCTGGAGTTTACAAATTCTCAATGTTGAGTGGATTTAAATGTCAGAGGTAAACACTAAGGGCTTACTTAAATAGTGGTGTCTGTAACAAAGTCAGAAGCCTCAAGTTGCAGGACAGTTCATTGTTTTAAAATGGCAGGTTCACGCCTGCCAGTTTTTCTCCCTATTGCCTCTGCCTGTTCATTAGGCAAGAAAGAACTTAAATAATGATAAGGCTCAGAAAGAATTCTCAGTAGTAAAAAGCTTCTTAAGAATTCATGTAAGGTCTCAGTTAAATAGGGGTAAGACCCAAATACCCTGACAAAGTGAAAAGAGTTCCTGGGCATGCATGCCAGCATAAATGAGAGCTTAATTTGGCCCTAAATTAGAAACTTGTTGTCAGCTGGAGGTTCAGATATCCTATAGCATCCAGTGCTGCCCCTCTAACACCAGCTGGTTTTATGTCTGATTGGAATTTCCTTACCTTAGTGTGAAATTATTAATTATTTATGAATGAAGCTTTTAACATAATTTACTTTTTCATTTCTGACTTACAAAGTCTGTGAAAAGTCCTTTGCAAGTGTTCATGTTTGTTTCAGCTTTTAAGCAGTGCATGGAGCTGTTAATGCTTTCCTAAGCATGTATTTCTGTAATTAAAACTCCTACTTAATAAAAGGTATAATATGACCCATGTTTATTAATTTCCTCATCCATCTTCCCACTAGGAAAAATTAGAAAGGCAGCCCCCCCAGGAGCTTACACCTTCCACACCCTCTCCGTGCTGGCCTGCCAGCACAGCTTCACTCCTGATTACACAAACTGTAGGCCAGGGGAATCTCAGATAGATTGCAACAACAGGGAACTTTGCAAAGCAAAAGCCCTCCTGCATTCCAGGGGTTGGGAAAGTGTTCAGCACTAATATCTACACAAGTGACAAACATGGGGTTGGACTGGGCTGCAGTGACTTCTGCTTGTGCACGTTTCAGATGCCTCCGTCTTGAACAGGGATGTTGGAAATTCGAGCCTGCTCAAAAATTTTTCAGTAAGTCTGTTTCTGAGATATTTAAACTTCTTTTATGGTGGCTGCACAGGAGAACCAGTCTGAAGGATGCTTTCTGCTACAGAGAGATGGGAGGTTTTCGTCATTTTGGCTTTGTTGCAAGCAGAACACAGAGAGCTGAAGTCTTAATACAGCTCTTCTCTTTCTTCTCTGTCTCCTTCACCCCTCCTTGTTATATTTTAAAGTTTCCTCTCAGTAATTTTAATATTTTTTTTTTAAAGTTAGTGCAGTAATAAAGGACCATTTCTAGCACAAAATGACCACAGTAATTGCCTGGGAAAGCTAGTGTTACATTCAGAGGTTAGAGGGCAACATTCCTACTGACATAAGAGATACAGGTTGCACAGACATAGGGGTATTTGTAGACTGCATTAATAGCATGAAAGGAAAAAGCCTGGCTAGTAGGTTTTTAGTGAGAATGCAGCATTCATCAGGGCTCACTGTAAGAGTTCAGCCATAGCTTTCTAGCCTGTTAAATGTAATATTAGCTACTCTTCAGGTGTTATTTCTATTGTGGTGTACTCAAGTAGCAAGAGAACATTAGCAAGTATGTGAAATTTTGTCTGATACTGTGTATGTGAAGGACAGGGCATTTCTTTGCCAGCACCTCCGTTAAGCCTTCCTGTATTACATATAATTTCCAATGACCTGTAGGATGGTCTACATAGATAATACAATGAAACTCAGATTATACAAAAATAGCACATACTTGAGAAGTCACCTCTTACTCCTCAGTCAGCAGCAACAAGGAAAGATAGCATCCCTCTGGGGTCTTAGCAGCTGCCTGTAAAAGAAGGGACACCCCTGACAATTTGTCTGAGCATCTGGAGTGCAGATTTTCACCTTTGGAAAAGGGACCTTCTAAAATCCCTGGTGAAGACAATATTGTTCCCCCTTTTGCACGGCAAGCATTAGGTCTGAATGGCAGAGGTGCAATTACATCTTTAAAGGCTAATCCTTGCTCCTTTATCCGAGGCAGGAAATTCCAAATCTGCCATCAAGGCAACACACATAATGCATAACCCATTTAACTTGTTTTTCAAACAGATGGATTAGAACCAAACAAGCAGTGCACATTTTAAGAAGGCTGGATACTATTAACACCAGCTCTGAGAGAGTATAAATAAGATGCTGCAGTTTAACAGAAAGCAGAATTTCCTAGAGTAGCATAAAACTAATGGCTCATTGGCTAAAATAGAGCTGCAGTCTCCGTTTGCTGGAGAAGCCCAGCTGCTCTGCTGATCTCAGGGTAAGAACAATTTCAACTACAATAAACATCTCAGGATCTTCAAAAATATGAGAAGATATCAACTGCTGTTAAACAGTGTAGAAATAACACAGTAGTGAAACTAATAAATAAATACAAAGAGGTTTAAGGCATCATTTTTAGAAACACTTTCCTATGGGTTAAACATCTGAAGATTCAGCTTTTAACAGTTCTGGCACACATTTGCTTCCTCTCCCCTGTGTAAGAGCTTCAGTTCTTGTTCTTGGCTACATAAATCACAGGCAGGGTAAATACATTACAAGTTAAGAGATGGAAATAATATGATCTCCTAGCAGGTACTGGGAGCAACAGCTTTTCACATGCTTGCCAAGATGCCATGCAACTATTAGAAAGGAACACAATACACCTTCTTTTACAAACAATCTAGAGAAAATTCATATTTTATCTATTAAAACCTTGACAGCTTACCTGAAAACTCAGTCTTTAGCACATTTCTGCTCATAACATGTCTTCTAAGTCTAGACTCTGCTTACTCCCATTTCACATGTGCAGATGAGAGACATAGATAGAGATAGGAACAGATACATAAAAAAGAACTAGGTGCCCAAACCCCAGCATGTCAGCCATAAAGCCTCAGAACACCAGTAACTGGGAGAAAACCAAACCACCAAGAGATGGAAAAAGTCTCTGCTCTAATACAATTTGACAGCGAAGAAGCATTGACTGAGTCCATAGATGCTCCTGACATGTAACAACTCCCTTGGGATAGTGGATACGTCTGAAAGTGGAAGACAAACAGATAATACAACATCGACCACATTGTCCACATTTTATGATCACAAATCAGTTTTCTGTTGACAAGGCTCATTTTTCATGGCAGCATCTTTGTCTCCAAGCCTTTCCCAAACAGTTATAACTTCATCAGTGCACTCAGGAATACATTTAACAAAATTGCCTTTTCAGAAGTGAGATAGTACCAAAGCAACACAATTCTGAAAAACAACACAGAGGGAAGGAGAAAAACTATCTGGAAAAACTAGTGAAGAGGGCCCTCAATCTCTTAATAAAATACCCCAGTGCATTGTTGCTTGCCTGTTATTCTCTTTATGAATTACAGTAAAATGAAATTACCAGAGTTTTGCAATGTGTGCAACACCATTTCAGTAGGATAAGTTAAAATTGTGTTTTATTATCAACAAAATATCTCAGTCTGAAAACTGCTCATATGTGACCTTTAATCTTGAATTCTTCATGAAATCAGATGTAGAAGATACTATTATTGTTCGAACAAGGGAGCCCAGTTCTTGAAGTTGTATAGGAGGCTGTACTTAAACACATAACAACCTCAGAATTCCTTAATGCTTTCCTTCAGGTAATCAAAAGCCTTTGCACATACATCATCAAGAACTTAAACCCATGCTTAGATTATGTGACAAAAATCTTGTACGCAGAAAATACCAAATGCTAATTGATGTGTGTTCTTTTGTGCATTACTGTATCATTTTTGATTAGAGGATCATATTAAATTAATCACTACTAATACTCTGGGTTACCTTCTGCAGCTGTATGTATGGCAATCTTATGAAACTTCTGTGTGTGCATGAGGGTAGTAAAGACCAAGATATGTTTTAATACAGAAACCATATTGCTAGTCAAAGATTCCTGCAGAAACTCTACTAAGTCATCCATCTTAGGACCATCCAGACAGTCACACCACTACTGTTAGTGGCCTTATGACTGAACAACACTAGCTTGACATGAATTGTTAATTGAAACAGACTTAAGCAAGAAAAAACATCTCTGGTTGGTGGGTGGTAGGCAGAAGAATGCAGAACATCATGGTGACAGGGCAACCAGCCTTTGGCTGATTAATGTAGACTGCATTTTAGAAACACTACTAGTGACAGGGTGAAAACTGTGCAATGTACACTCAATCAGCAATTTTTTAAAACAGAAGGTGGGTGCAGGGAGGATGGAGCCAGACTCTTTTCAGTAGTTCCCAGTGACAGGACAAAGGGCAACGGGCACAAGCTGGAACAAGGGAAGTTCCATTCAAATATAAGAAAAAAATATCTTTACTGTGAGGGTGACCAAGCACTGGGACAGGCTGCCCAGGGGGTTGTGGAGTCTCCTTCTCTGGAGATACTCAAGACCTGCCTGGATGCAGTCCTGTGTAATGTGCTCTAGGGGATCCTGCTTTAGCAGAGGAGTTGGACTGGATGATCTCTAGAGATCCCTTCCAACTCTGACAATTCTGTGAATTCTGAGAGCTTGATAATAATAAAGTTACTTCTGACTAGATTTTGTTAAAATATGTCAATGACATGGCACCTGCTGTCTGCTGCTGGCTCATGGAACTTTGAATTAAGTCCACGGTCCCAAAGTCCTCTCTTCAAGAAACCTGAAAACCTGGACTCAGGATAGCTATCCACACTTTGCACAAAAAAACCCAACCTTTTCCCAGTGGCCTCTCCAGTTTGGAGGGACATCACACAGAAGCTCCAGACCGCGGCAAACCCAAGCACCTTCCCCTCCAAGGGACGCTTCTGTCACATGCCTCTTCGCCCAGATACACCAAGCAGGGCGCACATGTAACAGCAGCAAGTGACAGCTCCTTGCTCACCCCCACCAGGTCAGAACAACGGGCACATTGCACCTCCCCTCTGCAGGGAGAAAGGATAAGTCACACTTGAGAGGTGCCACCTGTGTCACACAATGCACAAAGCTGCTCTGACACCCCCGTGATGACAAACTCACACCACATAGAACAGCAGGTCTGAAGAATTTGTAGTTTAAAAAAGCATATATAGGGTATAGTGCATTATTATTAGCCTGGGATATAACAATATGTATGGAAAAACTAAAGCACAGATCTACCAGAGATCTGTCACATCTCTCTGAAAGCTTATACACTGAGTCAGGAAAATTAATCACGTTCAAAATAACACAGCAGTAAACACAGACAAGTTGAAGTGGACATCTGATTATTTTATAATTATATAATACCTGATGAGAGACATCCAGAAATATAATTACTCTAATTCCAGATTTTAAGATGAGAAAGTAGGTGAAGATTGTCTTAACTCCTTATAAAACATAAATCTTATCATTTCACCTATTGATCTCTGCATTGGACCCCATAACTTGTGTTTTTCTCATCTCTGTCTTCCAGAAAGGCACATGTCTGTGCAGATTAATCTGTGCATTTATTTTTATCAACAAGACTCATTCAATCAAAACACAATATGGTCTCATCTGAAAGTATTTCTCCATTTCTTTCCGTTAGCAGCTACTGGAATTTGACCAGTGTGTTGCTCCCATTAGTATGCTTTGGTCTCAATTTATCACCAGGCTTTGTTTGGTATTCACAGCAGAGGGGAGGGAACATAACTGTATTTTTACAGGAGCATTTGGTCACTGGAATTACATTCTCTTTGTACCAAACATTAAAATTAATGAACAGCTCCATAATTCAGTATGGACAAAAAAATTAAAAGCATCAAATGGACCAGCAACAGAGCCCTAAGTAAGAACAAGATAATCTGCAATTTTTACCTAATAACTGAAATATATAATACACGAACACCTATCTACTGCATGTGAGGGGACTTGTTCACTAGAGCATTTTTCTTACACGTATGGTCAGGAACATGTATGGTCCAGTGAGTGTCAATCACAGCTGAAGGGCTGATTCTGCTTGGTAGATTGGAAATGGCACAGGACTTGGGAGGATGGCATTGAGATCCTGACTCCTGCTGAGGTCTGAATTGAAACCCCAAGGTTCAATCTGTCAGCAGAACCAGAAAATGAAGTAACTGGCCAGAGGGAACAGTAGCTCTGTCTACAAGCCAATCTTATTAAACATTTTCACTGGTGATCACAGCACAGTGACATGGTCCACTAGAAATGTTTTAAGAACATTTGCTCATGTGACAGTCAGAAGCATCATAAATAAAGATGACAGTCAGGAAAACTAAGGAAAGGATCAAAGATAAAAGGCACAAAGTCACGCACGTTTGGAATAATCAGATTTTTCACTTAGAGAATAACAACATTCTTTAGGTCTCCACAGTTAGAAACAGAAGGGAAGAAGAGCTGGGGTGTTTGCTCTAAAACACCAGTTTGCTGCAGATGTGAAAAAAAGAGAAGCACTCAGTAATGCATGAAGGGAGGTGTTCCCAAAAGAAATAAGGAAGCATTAATGTCACTTTGCTTAGACGCACATCTTGGGCACAATTTGCTCACAATCTCACAAGGGAGATTAATTCAAAGTAGGACAGACACAGAATTTGGTAGAATGCAAATGATGTATTTGGGAAAGAAACCATTAATGAAACGAACACTGAGGATATGTGATTGTTCCCTAAACATGGGATGAGGTTTAAGAAACCAGGAAGAAAACTAACAACCTACGTTAGAGAAATGCTGTTGGCACAACAACAAATGGGTGTAAATTAGCCATGGATACACTTAGCCCAGAAATCAGAAGCTTCCTATCAGAAGAATGAGGCTCTGGGTCAGGTTTCCAGTAAGGACAGCAGGACAAAAAAAAAAACCAAAAAAAAACTACAACCAAAAACCTGATTAGATTTAGGGTGGTCCAAGATATGAAAGGAGTCATGTGAGAGAGAACCATGTGGAAGACTGCCAGCTGTAACAGGAGATTGGGTTTAAGGGATGGAAAGGTCTTACAGGCTCTGAATTCCAGCTCTCTTGAAAATGCTTTAAAATCATGTTACATGGCCAAAATAAAAATTATTAACACTAATAACATAAGATTTGCCTATTAGAGTAAGAAGCAAAAATCCACTTTAAAATTTGAAATGATACACAATATAACAAATAGCCCATGTGAAGTCTTTTTACCTACTAGTATTATGGTAACTAAAACAAAAAAATGCCACTAGTTTCTACTTTAAATTAAATATTTTCCAAACTTGCTGAAAGCTCATACACTCCTGTGTAATGGTGACTCTTGCTGAGTATGTGTCAAAATCTAGAAAAGGAGGAAGGTACAGATTGTAATACATACCCTAGTAAATCCACAGGTAATTAGAAATATTTGTAAAATAAATCAGCATTACTGCATGACAAGATGTTCATTTGAGTCCATGTTAATAATTGAAAAAGCCCAATGGGCTAGGAAATATGTTTTCATTTGCAAATTATGACGCCAATTCCAAAATCCCCAACCCACCAAGATGTTACTTCATATGCCTGCAGCAATCTAAAAAGCACTTTAAAGTACAGGAATACATTTCCTTCAGGCATGTTGTTAATATATTTTCCCTCTAAGCACCTTAGAGAGTCCTCTGTCCCCCTCTGCTCCCTGACTTCTGTTGGGCTCATCCATGTCTTGTTTACTTACCTATGCAGAGAACTGGCAGAGCTGTGTTTGCTGGCTTGGAACAGACACTGCTTTTTGCAGTCTTGAGATAAAAGCTTGCAACAATCAAACTGTGCTTGTGCATCTCAGCCACAAAATATCATCTTAATAATTACTGTGAATCAACTAAAGCATCAATTCATTGCTTCTTCTCAGTAATCATTAATTTAAAAGTCACTCTTAACTTTAACATTTTCATTTTGCTCATGTGTTTGAGAATATCTATTCCAACAAATTTACAAAACCCCTTTTCAGCAACAAAGCACAAGCTGTAAATTTTCCTATAACTCTGTTTTCTTTCAAAGCCCAAACAAAGGGCTCTTCTTACCCTTCACTTACTAGGTCCATATAAATCAAAGCCTGGTAAAGGGCAAGCCTAGTAATCTGAGCAAACACCCTACACTAACTATAGGATTGATTCGTTACATGTCATGCTTCCCATTAGTCACAGACAAACTTTTGACAAAGTTTACAAAGAAGTTGAGAGCAGAGCCATTGCATCAGGGATGTATTCCATAAGCCTATTAATCTAGGACTATCTCATGCAGCATTGATAGGGCACCGACTGAATTTCTCACTCCCCTCTTCTTGTTTACAGCCAATGTCTTGCTACTGCATTTTCGCTTGTGAGCTGTGCTGAGCCCTCCTGTCATGATGGCACCATGATGACAACTGGCTCCAAGTCTGTCCAGATGTGGTCTGAGGCCTTTCTCAGACATAACCAGTTCCATTTCCATACATGTGCCAACTCCATTCTGTATTCTGAAGTGGGACTGACAGTGGAAGAAAAGAGGATTCAAGACTTCCAGACTCTCTTGTCCACACTGTGCATCAGTGACTGATGTAAATGAGCAATGGCTCCATTAAAGTCAGAACAGCTGCAGCAGTTTTATTGCATCTGGCAGTCTGCCCCTCATCTGTATAACTCAACTTATGGCCACACAAAGATTTTTTTTTCACAGCTGTACTGCTGGGCAAACGACCTTGCCACCAATGGGAGAATCATGATCCTTATAACACAGTCATAGTTTTAAAAGTGAGGAAAGACACACAGGTAAAAGACAAGATGGCCAGCCACTTGGGGTTGTAATTAACTGGTGTCAGTAGTCAAGGTGTAAAGTGTGTTCTACCAGCCTCTAGCTGGTGGAGCTGCCAGTGACACAAACACATGGTAGAGCCCACCTGCAGCTCCACCTTCCTGCCTGCACAACAGAAAACCCAGTCAGTGCAGAAAAAGATAAATAATGAAACACAATGCTTTGCAATCTCGAGAAGTGATTAACACAACCTGTTAAAATGACATTTTGTATTTTGAAATAAACAGAGTTTTCCATTGTTCACAATGACAAATTGATAGGCATTTATATCACCTCTGAACACATGCAGGTAGAAGATGCATCTATCAGTAAGGAGGCAGTACACAGACTTGCAGACGATCAAAGGGGAATGGAGCATGTACCACTGGACACAAGACAGCAGTGAGACAGTAACATCACAGCCATGTTTAGAGAACACCACCTGAACATACTGAACCACAGCATGTGGATCTGAACACAGCAATTGCTGTCCACAGTAAAGAAAACACCATGCTTTAATGTCACAAGCAGTTATCGGAAGACACAAGTGTTGCTCCTGAGCTGTTGGCAGGTGGACCTGCAAAATGCCTGATCTTCTGTGAACATTGCCTGATGCTCCACAGTGTCTACTATGAGGCAATTCAGCTTGCTCTGAAAGAATAAACCAAAGAAGTCTATTAAAGACAGAGTTCCTCAATGCTCTGTAATTTGTCCATCAGCAGATTTTGCAGAGCTTCTACGACAGTGATACAATGGTGACAAGAAAACCTAGGGAGGAAAACAAAAAAGAACAAGGCCGAGAAGCTAATGCAGAACCTCAAACAGGTCACCTGTCATTTATATTGGAGCACAGTTGGCTGGGAGAGACATGAAAGAATGTAAAGTCTAAAATTGAAAGCACAAAGTGATGTTCTGGAGGAAATAAAATGAAGGCAGCAAGCCAGAAAGAAAAATACTGAAAAGCATTTGCAATTGAACACAGAATGCTTGAGTGCAAACACATCCATTGTAAATTTTAATGAATGTAGCTCCTTATATGTAAAAACTTATCTACACAGAAAAATAGAACAGAGGAAAGCTAGAACTTGCTCTTCAACTCACAGGGTAACACCACTGTAGGTCTCTGATCAACCCATTTGTTATCATTATTCTGTTTATCCTAACCTACTCTGTCAGGGACTTAAACTAAGCTAGAAAGCCACCCTCATTCTGGAATTAAAATAACTCCACTGGGACTCAATTTGGTATGCCAATTTAACTATCCCAGTTAAATGGTCAAGCTTGTTTAAAAGAAGGAACAAGCCCTACACTAATGTAATTGCTATGTGACCCATTAGTGACAGGAACAATATCGTTGTCTGTTTCTGGTAATGGAGAGAACAGTACTGGTCTGACAGAGAGGCATGGTTTGTGCACCACACCACTAGCCATCTTCACAGCTTTATAGCGTATTAGAATTAAAGCTGACATTTTTAATATCTTCTTCTTGCTGTACACTATTTGGAAACTGCACATTAGGAAAGGATGCACATCTATCCCCGTTAATGTGAGTTGGGGACTTCTTAGTGTCATTGCTGATCTATTATTAGTACTTTAAGACTAACACTGTGCTTGGCACTACAGAAAGCAAAATTTAAGACACTTTCTGCTGTGAAAAATGCAGAGTGTGACAGACGCAAAATTCTGGGGAAAGGGGGGAAGCAGTAAGTAGGACCAAACATCTAAGAGTACAGCTTCTAGGCTCCTATCTCGGTGAACACTTTTTCATCTGCACAGAGATAATTCCTGCAAACTTCAAAATTAAACAAGCTTTCTGTATCCAAAAGTAGTATTTAGACTAGACCAAAATGTAACACTAACTCTGGATTCTGAGAAAATAACACAGTAACTAATTGTACTTTGTACTTACACAACTTTTCAACAAGCAAACAGCATCATGCTATTCAAAAGACACAGAAACGGAGGCAAAAGCAGTGACAGGCAAAGGTCAAGGAAGGAGCCCTGAGGGGAGCTCAACAGGTTTTCTGAACCCAAGTACACTGTTCATGACAGCCCATGGTTCACTGCTAAGGTAATACTGAAAAAATGGCCAAGTTTCTCTTTTATAAGGCAGCTGAAATGCAAGACAGTATCAAATTAAGCTGTCACACCTGTAATCTACTTCTGGCTCAGTAGGAAAGACCACGTAAGAAACAATAGAGGAAAAAGAAGCCAAGAAAGTTGTCTTCAGAAGCTGGAGTTCTGAATAATGTATTGCCTCCTACCTGGGAAAGTATCAAAACCTTTTTTTCTGAACATGGCCAAAGAAATCTATTTTCAAATGGAAATCTGTCTGAGATGTTTTAGTAAGTGAAGGAAGGAGAAAAAAACACAAACACAAACCAAGTGATGCAAAAGGAATAACTTATCACCTCCCACACGTGGGCCAATGCCCAGCTCTCCTCTGAGTGTGCATCACCTTGGAAGACACCCCTCTCCCCTTTCTTCCTCTACCCCCAGGTTTTACTGCTGCACATGATGCTGTATGATATAGGATTTCCCCCTGGCCAAGTCAGGTCAGCTGTCCCTGCTGTGTCCCCTCTCCTAACTTCTTGCCCATCCTCAGCTTGCTCCCAGCCCGAGTAGGAATTAAAAGAGAAGACCTTGACGCTGCACAGGGCTCAGCAACAGTCAAAACACTGGTGTGCTTCAGCACTGCTGGAGTCACAAATCCAGACCACAGCACCATACAGGCTGCTATGAAGAATGTTAACTCTACCTCAGTCAGACCCAGTAAACAAATGCACAGGGTATGAAACAATGGAAAGCTTTAAGTATATGTAGGCAGAGGGCAGGCTCCTAAAAAGCTTAATCTTTGAAGTGTACACACTGGGCTTAATGCTCTCTCGGGATTTGCTTCCTCAGCCAGCAGCAGCACATAGTAGAAGCATAACCATAACTGGAGCCATTAGGACCTACAAGTGACTGATAGACTAGACAGGATGAGATTGATTTATGTTTCATCTCTGGAAGTGTCTTTTTCCCTCAAAAATACACTCCCAGTGAAATGTGTGCTCTCATCATTCTGGGACCACGTGTGTTACTAGAGGCAGGTTAGATCTTTATGGCCACAATACCAAATGAGGCAGGACAAGACGGAGACTGAACCTCAAAAGCATAAATACTCTCTGACCTAAGATTGCTCCATATATGCAAAATCCTAACATAGGTAACTTAAACAGGTTGGAAAAGATATTAAAGTTAGAGAATTTTTGTGTGATACAAATGTCTTCCATCTGTAACTTGCTCAGTCATATTCTGGGAACCTGAAGCTGTCATGGAAATTAAGCAGAACAAACAGTAAACCAATTTAGAAAAAATATTTTATTCTAAAATGATTAAACATTGGCACACATGCAAAATATATTAGAAGTAGAAAATTTAGTCCCTGAATACAAAACTCAGAATATTTTTGTTTTTCCTTGAATACCGAAAACTAAAATAATAACAGAAAAATAAGATGATATCCAGACTGGATGCTGGGGGGCCTCTGCTACTTGTCTTTGGATGTGTACATCTCAAAGAAGGTGTCTGGCACTTTGTAGTATCACTTCCTTCAGTATGATCATCTCATCATCAAATGAGTAAAGGGCATGTTAACTTTCTTCAAAATTCAGGAATACTTAAATAACTCCTCTTACGAGCATATTCCCTCCAGACTTGATTTTCTCAAAACAAAGCTGTTTTACAACAAAGTAACATCTTCTTATTTTAAGACTTTAAAGATAGAGTTTGAAAAAGCCAACCTCCATAAAAAGGCTCTCTTATCTTTTTTCCTCTTTAGATACCTTTTTGTATACATTTTGAGAACATAAGAATTGTCACACCAGGTCAGATGAACTGTTCCAGTACCTGACTTTGATTTGCCAAGAGCAGGTGTTTAGGGAAAACTGCAGATAAGCTGGGCAGACATGGGATAAGACTTTGGAGGGATGAGGGATCCAAGAGAGGTTTTGATATTAAAGGATCACCTCTTTCTAGCTCAAGAGCAGTCCATCCCAATGAGCAGGAACTGAGACAAAAATGCCAGGAGGCCTCTTTTCTGCTCCTTAGCCTGTGCACTTAGACCATCTTATGCCTCTGGATAATGGAAGGCAAAGATTGCTGTCAACTAAGTGAGCAATCCACTTGGAAATCAAAAACAGTAACAGCTTCTGTGTTCCACAGAAATGCACTGTTGCTCCCCTGGAAGGCAGCTGAGCATCCACAACAGAGAACGACAGTTCAGAGTAGCTGTATTGACTTGCTACAAGAACCTTTCACCTCCAGCAGTTTCTGCAAGGCCAGCCTTCACACGTTCTTTTTTGAAGCTGAAGGAACAATTATTTCAAGTAATCATAAAAAATGTATTGATTTAAAAAAATTATACATGAGATGCAGGAATTCCATAATTGTCTTCCTTCTCTCTCGAGAAGGAAGGTAAACCTTAATGTGGAAACAATATACATAGTAAGTACATAGGTTTGACAAAAATCAGATTTTATATTTTAAAGCTGGACCTCTAACACTACCAGAACAAAGAAAGTAAAGAACTTCTGTTAGTATTCATGATGTTATATATTTAAAAACCTCTCTTTGCTACAAGTTGTGAATTTTCCTGAGGACATACAGGTCACTATCAAACACTGTCTGACGAAGGTCGTTTCTTTTTGGCAATGAGATCATAACAGTCACCCCAGCTGGATGTGATGGGAGTGACAGGTAAGTCACTCGTAAAATTACATCTAAGAATGTACCAGATGCAAAACTTAACTTTCTCTGTCTTTGGTTTTGAAACACATCCAGATATGAAGAATAATACACCATACCCCCAGTTTTCTTTGTATTGCCAGTGGATTTTTTTCTAGAAGTCACACCATTGGAAGTTATCTGTACATTTCTGCTCAAAATGAATTGGAGAAGAGTTTTCAACACAGGTATCTGCGTTCTTCACATCTTCAAAAAGGCAACCTGTAAAAGGAAGCAAAACCAATCCTGTGATTAGTCTTAACACTGCTGGTAAAACAAAGACGTTTCATTGTATTAACTGACGTTATATATTATAATCATCTTTTCCCTTTAAAAAACAACACATTAATAAAATGAACGAGCAGATGCTATATTTGAAAGCAGATACTTTCTCTTTTTGCTCAAGCACTGCACACATCAAAAGCTGTTTTCTTCTCTGACTAACAAAGCAGAGGGTGTTCACCTTGTCTAACCTAAAAGGATATTTGATAATACTTTGAAAATAGCTTAGATTAAATATTTGATACACTTCCAGCTATGCCCAAATATTCACTTGTTTGAATAGTGCTGTCTTTATAAATGAAATTCTGACTCCAAAATCAGGATGAAAAGTCCAAAGTCATAATGAAAAAAATGCCTTACATTTTCAGATGACCAGAAACCAAAATCCCACCCTAAGGGAGAAAACAAATAGTTGTATATGATCAGAAGATAGTAAGTGATGTATTTCTTCTTTTCAGTGCACTATGTGGAGTCCCAACCCATATGCATTTGGCACTTTCCCCTGCATGGTTTTGCTTTTGTTTAGCCTCCTTCAGAACCTGCAGGATACTAACTCAAAAAGTTAGCTGACTGGAAACATAATCACATATCCAGATTCTCATCTGCCAAGGAGACTGCTCCATATATTCAACTGGGAACTTTGCTGATGAAAAGGACAGAAAAAAAGATGGGCAGATGCCACCACAGAAGGACAGGGGAAAAAACAAAACCAAAAGAAAGACTGCCAGGTTACACAACAGTCTTCTGGTCTTCTGAAAGTATAACCTGTTTCTCCTACCCCATGAAAAACACACAAGATAAAAACATTTAAGACAGATGGTTCCCCTTTTTTTCTCTCCAAGACCTTTCAACAATCACTTAAGTGAAGATTCCAGTTACTATCTATTACTACTTTGGATTTTCAAAGCTGACCCTCAGTCACCAGTCTACTTGCTACAGTGACTAAAGAACGCATGAAGTGTGATCAAACAGAAGGAATTGAATTAAAGCATAAAAGATCACTGAGTGTTCAGAGCAGAGGGCAAATCAAAGAAAAAACATTTATTTTGCATCCTATGTCCAAAGAATATTTAAGAAAGTTGTATGTCTCCTATATAGGATGAAAAAAATTAAGCAAGTTTTAACATATCTAAAAGGCTTCTCAGAAAGTAATTCATGAATGGGACATGACAGTAGCAATTCTTGATTAAGAATGGAAAAAATTCAGTTCTCATCTCCTGAACATCTCTTTTGCTACACCACCAGCAGTAACCTATTAGAATGCTGCAATGTTACAAACCTTACATGGAAGGGTTTGTACAGATAAGACAATCAAGATCCCCAAAAGCCTCCACATTTCTGAATATTTTTTTTTCTTCTTTTAAACTAGAACTAAAATTCAAACCCAGGAATTTTCATGTAGAATGTAAATTTTCAGAAACATTTGCAGGCAAAGCTGGCCAGCAAATAGCCAGCTAGCCAGGGTGGAAGGCTTCCTGCTTTCCCATCAAAATCTCACGTCCTTGATATATTCCCACTGAGCGTTTTCATTCAGCTCAATCAGCATTTTCCAACAGGTAAGTTGCTATATCAGAAACATTTCTGTCAGCTCAACCAAGGAGTGTGGGGGGGTTGGAACTAGATGATGTTTCAGGTCCCCTCCAACCCAAACCATTTTATGATTCTGTGATTCTTACCTCTATAGACTACTCATCATGTAGCAAAATTAATCCACTAGGCCAAAGACTCCACCCTCAAAGTCATAAAATGAAGGGAAAATCAATATCTCTGTCAGCTTTCTCACTATTTAGTCACCCAGATGAATAGAGATAGATGAATAATTAATAGCAAATGTAAAATCTTACC
This sequence comes from Apus apus, assembly GCF_020740795.1. Classification (NCBI taxonomy): domain Eukaryota; kingdom Metazoa; phylum Chordata; class Aves; order Apodiformes; family Apodidae; genus Apus; species Apus apus. The sequence continues at coordinate 13,970,705 of NC_067284.1, read as the reverse complement.
TATGCAGAAGAATCCTAAGTAACACAGGCTAGGGATGAAACCCTGGCACCAATTAAGTCAAAGAAAAAACTCACATTGACTTTAACAAGGTGAGAAATTTGCATTCCTTGTATTGCAAGGAAGAAAAAGAAAAATCAAGAAAAGTAATAACCATCTCAAGACACAAGATTCAAAATTTTAAGCAGATTTTTCTACCTGAGATAGCAGGCTCCTTTTATACACAGTTTGGAGGTATCATTAGAGTGGATATATTTGTTTAATTCGACTACTTGCTGTATTTTATAATGCATGAAACATGCTTTTTCACTCCTTTGAGAGGATTATTTGCAACATGTTTCCCTAGACTGCTAGGCTCCCCTACTGCCCAGTAAAATGAAAAGCAACAAAAGGAATAATTTATCACAGTTTGTATTTATATTTACTAACAATGTGAATGAAAAGAGCACATTAGATCATTCCTACAGTTGACAGAGCCAACAAAAAAAGGATAGCACATGAGAATCATAAGCTGTTGAAAAACACCTGCAACACATGAAGATGTTTGAGAACAAAACCAACTGAAACTAAGCCACTTATGAAGTTCCACCTTATTAAAAGTTCAATATAAAACATATATAGTATTTCTTTATTATAACTGCTATTATAGTTGGTCTTGGATCTTTAAATAGCAGTACATTCTATGTTCACAAAAAAAATGAATTACTATAGGTTGGGAAAGTGAGACTAAGTGGTTCTCCTCCAGTTCTCCATCTATTAGGCAAGTTGACAACTACTGGCCTCTCCAAGTTCTAGTAGCGGCTTTTTCAGCAAAGTCTGCAAATTCAGTATTTCAACTCTACTAGTGCAATTTGAAAGAAAAATGATGTGTCAAAGCACTATCTGATCTACAGACTAAGGCTTATCACTAAATTCAGAATAAAAGTAAGTTATTTGATCAGTTTATTCCAGGGTTTTTGTTGACCTTATCTCAGCACACTGTCCCCTTCTTAAAGCACTCAAGATAGCTAATATTAACCCATCCGTAAGAACTTACATTTGTATTCCAGCATCCTTACTTATATGACAAGATTTGTTATTTTTTCATTTTCTCTCAATTACGTGTGAAGATTATAATCTTAGTCTCTCTCAGAGTACCAATTGCATCTCAGCACTACATCAGTTTCCCAAGAACCAGAGGCTGCTAAGACCTCTGGATAATGGACAAACAAACCCCTCATCTTCATGTGGTTTAAGAGATATCAATACAGAAGGAACACTAGAGTACCACAGACATACAAAATATGTATCTCAAAAAAATCACTTCTCAAGTAAACAAAAAAGCAGCAACAACAACTTTGTTGAAAGCAATAGGAGCCAGGGAAAGTTAAGAAATCCAGGTAGTGCTGTTCAATTCTAGAAGCTGTGCTGTCTTAGCTTTCCCAGGAAAAAGGGAAAAAGCAAAATGTCAAACTGTTAAGCATGCTCCAGACTACACTGGAATGGTACTGAGGACTGAAAGCATCATCCTGACAAAGACTGTACTTATGTGGTGAAACACTGCAACACGTTGCCCAGACAGGCTGTGCAACTTCCACATGTCTTTTGCATACTCCAAACCTGACCAGAGACAGCTCAGGGCACCCCGCTCTGGCTGACCCTGCTTAAGCAGGGTGGAAACTCCACTAGTGCTGGTGGAAACTCTTTTACTATAAGGTACAAAAACAGTGACCAGCAATATTCTTTCCTCAGTAGGGAGGAGGCAGTCTTGGGGTTATAGGTTTCAGTCTCTCTGAAACTTTCCAATAACATTTTATTTTATAGAGTGTTTCATCAAGCTGTGCCTCAAAGCATTTTCCTGACTTCATACCATCAAAACCATGCAACAAGCAGAGGTATGTATTTCCTACTGAGTTAAGCATCAGTCAGAGTCAAACACTGAGAAGTAGCAGGTGAAAGAAAAAAGTTGTAATTTCAGAAAAATATTTTTAAAGCTATGGAGAACCTAATGAACTAGGGAGATAAATGGCAGTTCCACATGGCAAAAGCTGCTGGAAAGAAATCTCCTCTACCCAAGCAGCAACACTGGGTGAGCAGGCAGAAGGGGTGACTGCAGTAAGAGAAGCACAAGCATCACTAGAGGCAGCTAAATAATGTATTTTAAAGAAATGTGATCTGCAAATCCAGTGCATACAGTCTGTCTTGTGGAGCTGACAAAAGACAGAGAAAACGCAGCACTAAGGGCAAATTATTTTCTCAGCTAAGCAAAGGAAAAGCAGTTCACTCTTTCAGTCAGCTGCAAGAATGTGAAAAGAAGCCAGATTCTTATTTAAACAAAACAGGAAAACAACCTGTATGCCAAAAGATGCATTCTCATGCTCTAACACAAAATTTTAAACTGTTCTATGTTTTTATTGTCTTTAAAGGAGACGAAGTGAAACATGCATAAAGATCTCTGTGTATGTCTCTCAAAGCTGAGGACACGGAATTTCTAATACCTATGTCTCTTCCAAGAGTTAAACAAAAGTAGGTAGATTATATACTACAGAACTTCTTTTCAGTATTAGAGAGGGAACTGCTCTTCTGGTTACTTGTGCATAATTATAAAAGAAAACAGTGGGTTGAAAGTAGTTATATATGCTTTAGTTTCAACAGAAGAAAATTAACCTATTAAACCTACAACCACCTCCTGCAATACGACTACTCTGGTTTTACTTTTCCATTGCACAGCAAAGAACAAAACTCCACCAGCAGGCTCAAAACTGAAGCTTAAATGCATAAAAGACATTTTACTGTTGTCTTCTTTGAACATCAGACCAATTTTTACATGCTAGCACACACAGTTCATAATGTGACATTATGTTTTAGGGCTATCTTAAATCACACCCACTGCAAGCAGACAATCTGGACACAAGCAGAAACCCGTGCTCTAATCCTGCACATGTGCTAGTGTGAAATCAGGCATGATTGAATGACTGCAGAGGAAATGTTGATTATACACCAATGAGGCTACAGCCTACGATCAACATCAAATGTGGTATTAAATTCCACTCAAGGCTGACAGGTACTCAAGCAATGCCACACCATCCATGCGTGCAGGACGGGAATAACTTTCCCAAAAAGACGCGGGCAGCTGTGGGCAGACCTCTGCTCCCAGATCAAGCTGGGCTGGCAGAAGGCATTTAACTTCACATGGCTCAGTGGTATCCCTGTTCCTCTCTCCCCATAAAAAGTCATTTCAAGCTTTCTACCTGGCTTGGTGAAATCAGACCGGTATGCTAAACTCTGGTCTGCATTCACTGTATTGTTTTATCCTAGAAAAAAGAAAGGGAGGGCTCGCACAAATAATTCTGCTGGTACATCACAGGAGAGAAACTAAGCTCTGATGGAAACAAGAGTGAAAAGCTGAGAATGGTGTTTCCTTTCACAGGTACAGCTGGATTTGGAAGATAATGTTTAAGCAAAGCCTCAGACCAAAATCTAATTCACATAGATTTGTATTGCCATGAATGCTATGGCTAACTGTTACGGTGTAACCCTTAATAATTACAGCTAATACAACTGCCTGCTTGGTTGCAATTATAGTGCAAATCAAGATGCCCTCTACATAGAATACACCTCTACTTTAAAAAAAGAATCAGAGGAAGTGATACAAACACATTTGTGTGAGTACAACTGAGCCTAAGTGTATTTAATAATGCAGCAGCACAACTACAGTGACAATGTGCATAAACACAGTGAAGGGCATAGTCCTGCCTGATGCATTTCTCACTGCTGTAAAGACAGACCAAGGAGTGGGATGATTATAAAATATTTGCATCATGTTCAGGTCTCAGCTCTACAAATACCTGGTTTCTGATAATCTCAGCTCAAAAGTCTGATGTTCCCACAGCTGCTAAGGAGGGACAGAGGAGCCAAAGGAATAGTGCCTTCTATGAGACACAGCAGCGCTCTTCCCATTCCTGCACCACCATCAGAAGCCGGGACCACTATTACTCTGGGGAATAGCAACTACTGCCAATGGCTGGGTGTAACCAGCCACATTAAAACTTAAGAGTTCACCTGCCTACCCATACTGCACAGTTTACTTATTTGCTCTCACCTAATGGTTAGGGACCATGTCTGCTGATGCACAAATAACCCGTTCCAGAAACACATTTTGGCACCAGTGTGAATGAATGGACACAAAGCAGATGGCATTAGATAAGAAGAGATGTGAGAGAACATTAACTGCTATATTTACACTCGCCCCCACTGAATCCACAAACCCATAAAAAAGCAGCTGTCTTTTCCAGACTGAATGCTACCAAGCTGTTGCATATTACCAATACATCTCTGAGGCTGCTACTGGGAAGTGCAAAAGCATTTTTAGAGGAAATTGGACACAAAGGCAGCATATTCACTACTCTAAGAATGGGAGGATCCAGAGATGTCCCTACCTTGACAGTGTAGAGTTTACTAGCCTTAAGAAGGCCTCCTGGTAGCCTGCAAACTCCCTAGCTGTACTTCAGCTGCAATGTTGCCCTCTATTACACTGATATTTATTAATCTTTTTTCAATACTCCAGGCTTTTGGGATGATAGCTGAACATTACGTCACCTGTTTCCTCCATCCCACAGAGAGCAGCGAGTAGACTTGGCTGCTCTAATTTTACCTCCACAACCAATTAATGGCAGCCACTTATCACAACATGTCAAAAATAATTGTTTCAGGTTCTCTCAGGTAGGGAAAGTTTCCCAACATGTCTTAAGTGCCATGCAGTGAGAAGTCTGGTTTTGAGTATGCATCAGAACATGAAAAAGTACTTATGTAATTAACCTTCCTTGGTAGCTTTTGACTAAGCAAACCAAGGAACCACCAGCCTGCGCTCACAGCAGCAGTACTTCACACAACTAGGCTGGTAAGTTTTACATACTTTACTATGGAATCTAAACAGTTTCAAATGAAAGTGTTGCTAGAGGAATACGAGTCCCTTGAAAAGGTCACTAAACCAATACTACAATACTACAGATTGTCTGAACAGATAAAGTTGGATGAGTTTCAAATATTTCATCAAATAAGAAGCTAAAATCTAGGGTCACTGTAAAAGCCTTTATGACTATTACTATCATGCTTGAGTTCCAATGGAGACAGAAAATAAAATACATCCAGAATTCTCTGGTGAGAACATGGTCGCACTATGCTGCACAGGACTATGGGGTGATGGCAATAATGAAGTCAACAGAAGCACAGGTTGTGGAACTATGTTATCCTGACAAGCTAAAAACCTGCAAATTGTCTTGAAGAGTAAGGGTATGTGGAATGGCATCTCAGCACTCTGACCCACTAACCTTTACAGGGCTCAGAGTTGGATGTAGAGGACATTTTGTGAAAAACTCTTACCTCACTCATGCCACATGAGGTCAAAGTTATTCTTTAGTGTATGTATCTACAAGGAATTTCCCATCTCAAAGAGAAGTTGTTTCAAGCAGCTCTAAGGTTTCACAGGAAACATATTTTTGGTTGGTGATACCTTACTACAGAATCAGGGGAACACAAAAGTTGGAGAACTATCATCTGAACAGCCAAATTCCCTGGCACTTGTGGGAGAAGGCTGGGGAAAGGCTTTCCAGTCTTCCCTGCAGTAAGAAATTTATTAAGAGAACATCACCCTGATAAATCACTTTATTCTTCTGTCCAAGCTGAGTAAGATATAAAACGCAACCAAAACAACAGAGCAGAAAGAGAATTAGATTCCTTTCATTCAATTGCTAGTAAAATTAATTGTAACTAAAGCAAGGATTAATTTTTTAAATATGATGTCTCAATCTGGTAATGTCCCTTCAGGATTTACAAAATAAACCCATCTATAAATCAGCATGTATGCTTTCAACTAATCCCTCCTAAAACTATTATTTTCTTATAAGAATGAAGCTGGATTTGAAACGTGACGGTGATAAATGAGAAAAAGCAAGAGATTCTTCCCAAGACCCAGATTGTGCACGTGCACTGCAAGCTATCTCTTTGCTAACAGAAGAGTTGCATGCTGAAGCTTGCCCCAGCTTTAGAGGGAAAACGAGAAGCAGCTGCAAAACCAGAAGAAAATAAATCTCTGCATGTTTTTATAATATATGAAGACAATCTTGTATATATATGTATATATATATATATATACAAGCGTGTATATATATATTTAGAACAAGTAGTTCTTTGTGTGAAAAAGAGAAAAGATGTTTTGGGTTGGTTTTTTTTTGAGTGAAGTTAGGAATGCAATTAATATTTTTTTTTTATTATTTTTTTTACATCTAGATACAAGAAGCCCCAGAATTCTTCATGCCTTTATTTTGTCTCTTGCCAAGCCTCCTCATTAGCCTATACTACTACTTGTATTTCCACTGCAGACATTAATGATGGGTACCACCAGAAGTAAGAGAGGCACAGTTATTATTTACCTTTGTTAGTCTTATATACAGTTTCTCTCTTGAATGCAAACCACAGTGGGGGGTGGTGCTTAGTACTAACACTGCATTGCAATGACTGATCCAAAGCAAATTGAGCTACAAACCCCACTAAATTTAGGATTTTCTTAGTCAACACCAGATGATGTTTGGTTTTTACTGCAGTAATTACCACACCAAACTTCACACTAATTGGGCAATCCAAGCAGCCTGTATTTTTCTGCATCAAGTGGTTTTAAACTGTTGTAGAAGACATTTGTTTAAGCACACACATGTATGGGCAGTTGGGACATACACTTTAATCTAAAACAAACAAGGCACTGCAGGTTGCTGCATTAATTTACAGCATGCTAATACCACCCTAAAGCTAGAAACATGACTTTCAGGAAATCAGTCTATGGCTCTGCTGTGTTTTTGCAGCTCTTGTACTTTTAGAGATCTTTGGGAATCTGTTTCAAATTACCAGCACCACCAATACCCAAGCCCGGTTCTGTCTTCCCCAGAAAGGGAAAGCAGTGACACACTGCTTCTCCTGCAGCATCCAGCAACTGCACCTCTTACAGTATGTCAGCAATGAGGAAAAGAATGACAAAAGCCCAGAACAAGGCACCAGGCATTGTCTGATGTCTCTTAATAGAAAGGTCTAGATAGAGAGATACACAGATGTATTTTGTTGACTATGAAGCAAGAAAATGGTACCTAATTAATACTGAACTATTAACCACATTAACCTCAAATCTTATTTCTCCTACTTTTCACCACTGCCCCTAACATTTCACACCAATCAACTCATTCCCTAAAACCACACAATAAATCCTTCAGTCAGGATTTACCTCCAGCTTGTGCTATGGCTCATATACTACAGTAAGAGACAAAGTCCCCACACAGTCTTGCTCACACTGTTTTGCCAGAAAAAGCAAGATTACTAGAGAAATAATTATTTGTTTCCCAGCTCCAGCACCAGGTAGAGTCTGCAGGCCAGAATCCCCTTCAGGGTCTGGCTGGAGAGGCCTGTTACTTGCTTTTGTCTCTTGTCTTCCTCTGCCCTTACTAGGAGAAAAAATAGCAGGTAAGATTATTTCAATTTAAGAAGCAACACTGTGGAAAGCTAAAGAGAAAAAGGAACTGAACTGGAACCATAAGGAGAAAAGAGGAAAAAGCAGTACCTCTTGCTAAAACCTGAAGTGTAGACAAGCATTCACACTAAGTAAAGCAGATGTATAATTGCCATGGTACACTATCACGGCCATCATACAAGTACCAACCAAGAAAATGACATAGTTTCCCTCAAGCTCTTCACAACTCTCAGTGTAATAGCAATACAGCTATATGCAGGATTCAGCACTGGCAAGACACCAGAGCCATCAGATAGTAATGTTTTAGGTCAGGGCATTTTTTTAACTTTAATGAAAACCAATTTTTCTCTCTTCATCCAAATTTAGCTACCTGTTAAGTCTCTTGGAGGCCACTCATAAGACAACCTTCTCATCTCTTACAGCAAGATGCTACAGAAAACCCAACAGACAGGTAAAACTGTCAAAAAACTACAGAGCAGCACCAGAGGTCACCTGCTCTGTCTTCAAACTGACTGTCAGAAAAAGCTATATTAAAAACTACTGTGGTAAAGTGCCAGTCACTTCTAGTTAATACTCCACCTGCTGACAGCCTGGCAGGAGATGTTCCAGTTTATATTTGCTTTCATCATCAAACTGTTTAATTTATATCCAAAGAGAAAATCTGCCTAAAACTGAAAGCTAAGAAAAGGTCTGTGATCTTGATTTCCTGCAATGTTTAGAGTTAGCAATGCCAAATAAACCAGTACACAGATGTAAACTGGATTTGGAAGAGTGTCCCTTAGCAAATATTACATAAGCAGAGCACATCATGATGTCATGTTGAAACTGCTGAGATATCTTGTCACACAGATGATGTTGCCACAGGGTAAGGCATGCCCATCTCCTGTGTGCACACCATTTTTGAATATACCAAATCCAAAGGCTACCTGAAGTACCATTTGAAACACCAAGAAGATGTGGGGAGGGGGAGAGCGAATTATGACACAGAATGGATGCATCAGAGAACAACAGAAGTAAAATATATATTTTAGTGAGAGGTGTTTGGTTAGGAGCTCATGTTTACATGCAATTAATATGGTCCAAACAGTCAATCTACCATGACTCAAAAGAACGAGGTAGAGGAGATTAAAGGAGAATGTGGCAATGTTTAGTAACACTTTGAAACTAGATAGTTTGAACAGGTGTCTTCACTGGGTTATCTTTTGAAAGCTTTATGGAAAAAAGCAAGCTTGAAAAATTAGCTGCTTAAATCTTCTCTTTGCTTCCTGGCAGTTAAAACTGTAATGAGAATAAATACCTCCCTGCATGAGGTATGAAGATTAATTTGTTTGTGTATATAAATGGGTATTTAAGAATCAACTACTATTTTATTTTTAACACCTTATTGGGACTTCTGCATTCCTACCCAAGTTCAGCTTTTGGCAAGAGATTAGGACTGAGTTAAAATGGGAACAGGTGTTTGGAAGATGATATGGCTGTAATAAAAGCACTAACCAAGAAGATTAAGGGAAAAATAATTTAAATATGGCATTCATTTGTATCCTGTGAAACTGAGAGACACCCAAAGGAAAATGAAAAATCACAGCCACTAAGCGATACTCAGGAAAATGTCTTTGCCTATTCATTCCCAGGGGACAGTCTGAGCAGGACTGTGCTTTTGGACCCAGGCCATCCTGTTCTTGTATAACGTCATGATGCCTAGTAAAGATAAGGCATTCAATAAACAACACTTTCATTCCATAATGCTGGTTGGGTAATAAAACATTTTCAAAGCCTCAAAAGGAGGTAGGAGTTTTAGGTCACTGTCAGTGAGATTTGAGCTCCTAAATTATATCAGGTATTTTTACAGTGTGGATTTCTGGCCTCTAAGATCCCTGCAGCCTTTACTAGGTCAAACTGATATTTATTTCTAGGGACTGAGCACATTCTTTTGCCAGCTGCACTCAGAAGAAAAGATGAGACTATACGTTTCAAGGCTCCAACCCATGAAAACAGATGGTTTCTTAGTAAAAAGAAGACTTATTGACCTTGAAGCTTTGTAAGAAACAACAATATTCACAATTTTTAGAACATGTGTCCCTCAACAATAAGATAATTTAAAAGATTTCAGGTGTTTTTTTGAAAGCACAGTGTGCTCAACCCGCAATCCTGTGAGTTAAACCTGTTTGCATCAAGATGTGATATTGATTTCATACAATAGGAAAAGCAAATAAAGCAATGTTTTTAAAAGCAAAGGTTGGGAGGGAAGCTGTTTCAAGATGCATGGTGTGTTTATTATTACTTTGTTTAATGCCACACTCCATGATGGTTTCTTAGAAGTATAGGACATAATGTACAAAATAAATAAAATGCAACTATGGAGGTACAGGCAAGATTCTCTGTGTGCAGCAAGGGTCCTCAACTGTGGGAACTCCCAGGACAGTTGACCCTCAAAAGTCAGAAGTTAGACTCAGAACACTGTAAGGAACTAAAATGGTTGTCTAGAGTATATTGAAGTCTCTTATATCTTTCACTATGAAAAAGCTTTCCACTCTGCAGGCTAGACATTTATTTTGCTGGTATGAAATGATCTTTGCATTTTAAGAAGTTTTAATACAGTTTAAGAAGTTTTAACCTTTGACTTCAGTACATTTAAGGTGCATCCCTTCTATTTTTTTGTCAGTAGTTACCCACAAGAGTGGGTAAATGTATTAAATTAGCAATGTAGTAAGGAAGTTTTTAATATGACTGACAACAAAGGATTCTCTCTTTGAAAACAATACCGAAGAAAACGATTTTGACTTGAGACAGATTCACACGTCCTTTTGATTCTAATGACTTCATCAACAAGATGGTTATTCAGAAACTGATCCTGGCCCTATATCATTGATTCTGCACACACATTTGAACAGCTCTGAGCAGCTCCATTAACTTGATTGTCCAAGGGAGGCAATTATTCTGTGGTGAAATGCTTATGGGAGTCAAATCTAGACTCATAAATGGCATATGGATTTCTGCCCCTGACAGGCATCAGAGAACTCTAAATATTCACTCTTTATCAGGAGAGAAATGGAAAATTCTGATGAATGCACCAGTTAACTATAAATTCTGAAGCCACTAGAAGAAAATGAATTTGCCTTCCAAAAGGAAGGGTTGTACAGGGAACCAAAGAGATTTTAAGAGAAGCTTGTCTAATTGATAATGTTATCTGCAATAGCAGGGGACTAAACTTAATGAAACACAGGAGTTCCACATGGCCCTAGTTACAAACCACACCAATTACTGCAAGTCTGTGGGGTAAAAACTGGGGATCACAAAAGCTAGGACAAACATCTGACAGTATAGAAAACAGAGTTAACCCTTTCTGAAAGAGTCTTTTCATAAGATCCCATCCCAGCCTGTCAACAGGGCAGCAACACTGGGAAATACAAGTTAATGCTCTGCAAGCAGAGGTCAGATGAATGACACTCTCTCTGGCACCAGGACGGTAACCTCCACTGCAGGTGCAGGACTGACCTTCTGACACAATGACCTTTTACATACTCTAGCATCACCAGAAGATTTTGAGCCTCAGAACCCTGATGTCCTTCCTTTTAATAAGCCACCACTACCAAAACCAGGGGAAAAAATATATACGCATTTAATAATTCAAAACCAAACCCATCATTCCAAGCACAGCCTTTTTTTCTCACCAAATAAAATGTCAAAGATTATAGAAAGAACCCAGTAGCCTTTACTATTTTCCCAGAGAAATATGCAGGGAAGACTGAAGGGCTACCTTATACCAGACCAAATAGCTTGCTGCTGAATATAAAAACTTCCACCCTTGGTATCAGAGCAACGGAAGATAACGTAAAGGCCATTAAGTTAGTCAAAATAAAGGTATAGGCAATGTCATCTTCATGAACACCGAATGCACATAGTATTAAAATGTCTGGAAATACACTCTGAAAGCAGCATGTCCTGTAGACAGCTTTTCATGTCATTCAGTCCTATCCAAAGGAGTCCAGCAATAAAGAAGGCCTCTTTATCTATTATATCATATTCTGTCACTTTTGAAAGTTACCTTCATGTCTGATTTATCATGGAAAATATAGGTGAGTGATCCCATTTGTCCCCCCTGACCTCTAAGTGACACTGCATAGAAAGAGCTTTGCTCTCTCCAGAGATCCGTATTATTTCTAAACCATGAGGAAGAGTTCACATCCTTCAATTGTGAAATGTAAAAAAAAGAAACAGAAAAAACTCAGGTATCTTCATACATTTAATCAAAACCACCAAACCCATCTCCTAGGAAAACTCTTGGAGGTTTGGATTTATGAAGTTGAGTGCAGGTTCATCTATGCAACAGTGCACTCTCTCTTCTTCCATCACTCTTATTTATCTACTTAATTTCAAATAAGAACATAACAGCTCTGAAGCTGAGGGCTGTGTGTCCATCACCTACTGCAGCATGGATTTGCACTGTGATGGAATCAAAGGCCTCAACAAGAAAAAAATTACTGTCAGCAACAGTCATCATGTCCCTTCACAGACAATTTACGCTGCTCTTCCAGTATTTGTCTTCTGCAGCCTCCCTTTCCTGCCCATTTTTGCCGTGCTTTGATTTAAATGTGAAAATAATCTCCTTGGATCCTGCACTGTGCTTTTAATTTTTCAGCCAAGTGCAATGCACAGCTTTTGTCTGTAATAGTAACAGATTGCCCAAGGACGCACACAGCGAGTCAGGGAAAGAGTCAGGATTTCCTGGCTCTTAATCCGATGATCAGACAAGGCCTCTCATGTTTCCAATTTTCAGGGGCTGGCAGGTGGGGGGAAGAGAAGAGAAAGGAAGAAAAAAAAAAAAAAAAAAGATGTAGAGAGACTTTTTTGGATAAGCAAAATAGACAACCAGAAAAAAATCCACACAAGCTCTTTTCCTTCTCAGTTTCAGATGACTGATGTAACAGTAATCACAAAATCTGCTGAAGAGCTTAAATCCGGTTTTAAAAAAAAATGTAATGGATAAAACAGAGGAAAAATATTAATGGCCAGCAAAACAACACGAAAATGCGACACTCCTTCAAGGAGAAACAAAATAACCAGTTCGTTCAACAAGCCTGGGGAAAAAAAAAAAAAGAGACATTAACTTGGATGCTTTCAGGGCAAGGGGATTTGAGAAGGTCGCTCCCCCATGGGAGGGTGGGTAGCAAAATTAGCATGTGCCCACCTCAGAGCTGTGAAAAAATCTGTGGGCTGTGAACATGCAAGTAGGTGACAGGAATCAACTCCCACTTGAACACATTTGAAAAACACTGAGTACTACACTTGTCCATTTAACTTAGGAAGCTGGCTTCCTCAAGATCACCTATAATTAGCAAGAGAAAAGGAACATTCAAGAGGCAAATATAGATTAGGCAAAGGTGATGTATCAGCAGCCTGAAAATAATTAATATCCATCCTAATAATGTCACCTACTCCAACAGACTGAGCAACAGTGTACAAGACCCGTGGTGTCACAAAGGAACAGGAAAATAATTTTTCATCCCTGCAAAAGTAGGCCACCCATCATATTATGAAAAGGGATCCAAGCAAAAAAACAAATGGATTTTGAAACAAGTTGTACCCATTTATCTCTGCTAAGCACAGCTCACATGTGGGCTTTGGCAGCACTCTGACTAACTGGTTGAAATGAGACTCATTTCAAAATAAAACAGATGTTAAAACACTGGTGTCAGTAAAAAACATGAACTGCAATTACACATATATACACACATGTATGAGATATTCAGGGACTGCTTGTCTCAGTGTGCTGGGATAATGAGATTATTTAGAGATTAATGGCTCAGGATACAGGTAACTCAAAATCCACACATTTTGCTACTATCTGTATTACAGCAACAGCAAAAAGTCTTGCTGTTTTTATGACAAATATTTGCACTCACAACCTAACCCACACTGAAGACATCTAAACCAACATGTAACAGGTACAGTCAACCCTACATTGTGGGAATGGAAATGGCCTCTTCGAGTCCCTACACACTCTAAATTATTAACTGCAATGACAGTCATCACCATGATCAACAAACTACTTTAGTAGAGGATGAGATCAAAGTGAGCCAGGAGGTAGTTCTTCCCAGATATTCAATGAGACACAAGCAGTAAGTAGCACAGCATCAGCCTGTATGCTGCCAGGGGCCCTACAGACAAAGGACACAGAAAGGCCAAGGTACTCAGTGCCCTCTTTGCCTCAGTCTTTACTGGTATGACCAGACTGGAGGAATCTCAGGACCCTGAGACCAGTGGGCAAGGTTGGAACAAGAAGACTTACCCTTGGTAAGGGACCAGGTTACAGAACACTTAAAGTAGACCTACTCTGCATCAGAAAACGTGTTGTTAGCCACTTGAGGGCTTCACCTTAACTCAGCACTGGTAAAGTCACAACTGGAGCACTGGGTCTGGGCTCCCCAGAACAAGAAAGGTACAGACTTACTGATGTGAGGTAAGGTTTAACAAAGGGCTTAGAGGAGACCACAAAGATGACTAAGGGACTGGAGCATCTTTCATATGAGGACAGGTTGAGAGCTGGGACTGTTCAGTCTGTAGGAGAGAAGGTCCAGGGGGATCCTATCAATGTGTATGCATGTATGTATGTATGTATGCTTGTATGCTTGTATGTATGTATGTATAAAATACCTGACGGGAGGGAGTGAAGATGAGAAAGCCAGACTTTTCCCAGTAGTGACCACTAACTGGACAAGAGGCAATGGGTGCAGATTCAAGAGAATAAAATTTATTCTGAACACAAGAAAATAATTTTTTACTGTGAGAACGAAGGAATGCTGGCATAGGTTGCCCAGGGAGATTGTGGAGCCTTCATCTTTGGAGATATTTAAAACCCAACTGGACATGGTTCCAGGCAACCTGCCCTAGCTGATTGTACTTTAGCAGGTAGCTGGCCTAGTTTATGTCAAGAGGTCAGTTCCAACCTCAATGACTCAGTAGTTGTGTTAACTGTCACTCTGTAAACATGTTTCTGCTGCACACATTTTTGAAGTGAACAAGCTCATTTACAAAGATTGGTCATTAAGGCATCCTACAAGTCAAACCAATGTTTTGCAAATCTTCAAGCCAGATTTTTTTCGCTCTACTCTTTTTTTGAGGGCTTTAGGTGCAGTGCAAACTTCACTTTTCCTCTTCAGTTTGTTCCCCAAGCTTCCTTTTATACATCAACTTCTTTCATTCACTTGAAAGATACTTCAGTCAAACACTGGACAGGAAATACTTCTGAATTAAAATTATCTTGCAGTTTTGATTGACTCACCTTCTCCTTCCCTTCCCCTTCACACCCTCTTTTCTTTATAGTCCAATATAGTATGAATCTATCCTGCAGCTCGTAGTTCCATGCAACCCATATTCTCTTCAAGCATCTTTTTTTCCTCTCTTTTTCTTTGCGTGTTTTTGAACACTTTCCAGTTTCAGATGAAAATAACAATCAGGTTTTATGACTATGAGACCTTTTATTGTACTGATAAAAGTCTCATGCAAAAGAAAGCTACCACGATTTCTTTAACAATGAGATTTCTGTGTTCATTTTTAATCTTCTTTTTAGAAAACATTAATGACCTTCAAAAACAATCCATTTTCTGGCTTCTTTCTTTACATTCTTTTTCTTTTCTTTTTTTTTTTTTTTTGGTAATCCAATTTTACCATCAAGGACAAGTATATAAGAACAAATCATACGCTGGAGTCATAGCT
This sequence comes from Apus apus, assembly GCF_020740795.1. NCBI lineage: Eukaryota > Metazoa > Chordata > Aves > Apodiformes > Apodidae > Apus > Apus apus. The sequence continues at coordinate 13,955,500 of NC_067284.1, read as the reverse complement.
CCCTTGAGGTATCATTCTGGATTACTGAAACATCATTATTATAGAGCACTAACCTGCTCTAAGACTTCCAAAGCAAGGCCACTAAAAATACCCTGTTGAAACCTAATTCCTTGCATTATTAAAAAATAAATAAATTAGCACTTCACAAAATGCAATTAATGAAAAATAGCACGAGTTATTAGAAATTTAGACAGATCAAGAATGTAGTTAGAAATGTGCAAGATCCAAAATTGAGGATCACAGCATGACCTTAAGGTCTGAGTGAAATAACCTGAAGTTGCTCAAAATTTTATCAGCTTTATAAGATAAACATCGAAGAACTAGCAAAGACTGAAAGTAGGCACAACATTTCTGCACAAAAACCTTTGATTCAATTGTACTGAGACAGTGAAAAAAAGAAAATGGAAAAAATGTTTGCCTCAGACTTTGAAAACAATCATTCTCCTGGACTTCTCACACTAAAACACTTACTGCTTCACAGACAATTTGAGCGGATAATTTTAATTCACTTGGAATGTTTGCCACATTTCAGGAATTTTGTATCTTGAACTTAAGCATTTTAAACAAAATCCTATTGTGCTGCACAGACAAAAAAATCAAAAAAGACTAATCCCAAAAGGGACCCCAAAACCCTTATATTCCTTAGTAAGCCAATTAAATGATCATGGTTGTTTGCATGTGCAAAGATTATTTTTAATCTGACTGAGCCTATCTACCCTTAATTATTGAAAATCATTTACCTTTAGATGACTTTTTAAAATAAGCTTTTTAGTCTTTACATCTCAGAGATCATTCCAAATCCCTAATTTTTTTTACATTACATACATTTTATGCACAGTTATAAATGTTAATTGTGTGTTATACAAATTTCAAGTAAAGAAAAAAATGCTTTGCATTTCTTCCTGTGTTTTATTTCTCTGAATGATCATCTCTTCCCAACTATAAAACAGAAACAAAGCCTGTTTAGAAGACAGACAGACAGACAGACAGACAGACAGACAGACAGACAGACTGAAAGAAAGAAAGAAAGAAAGAAAGAAAGAAAGAAAGAAAGAAAGAAAGAAAGAAAGAAAGATACAGACCTTGAACACCAGAAGCAAAACTAAATTAGTTAACTGCTAGAAGCATGAAACATTAATGAAATAGAACTAGAGAATTTTCCCCTAATGAGGAACATTTATTCAGTGTTAATTAAATTCTTCTATGAAAAATCCATACTTCCCAAGTGTAAAAATATTACATCATCTCAACAACTGCAGAGTGTAAGCAAGTACTACACTGTAAGCATCTTTTTTCCCCATCTAGTGGAGTGAAGCCTTTAAATCATTTATACTCCTTGAAATCTTTGAAGAAATGACAAAAAAAGCAACAGAAACCCTATGCATGAACCAGCAGCCACATTTATTAATTTATGTGTCTAACGAAAAGCTACTCAAGACTAGCTCCAAGCATTTGCTTGCAAAGTTCACATGCAATAGTGTTAATGAGGAACTTTCAGAGAGTCTGAAATAATTATTTCCTACAATATATCCAGCTGGCTGGTTTATTCATTTGCAGTCCAGTTCTGCTTCACTGAAGCCAAAGAGAGTTTTGACATTAACTTCAATAGGTTCAGGTCCTTGCCTACAATGTTGAGCTACCATCACAAATGCTTCTGGTGCATTTCTATAATATGGCACAAACTAATTAAAGCAAAGCTGCAACTACTAAGGGACCTTCTCTAGCACTTTTAAGCTTCTAAGATGAGAAACAGGCTTCAAAATCTTCAGGTGGATATTCTAAATAGATTGCCTGACTTTCAAAACCACTCAGTATTTGTTAATTTGAATGAGAACTCAAGGTAATCCAAAGTACCAGCATTTTTTATAGGAATGGCCAAAATTGGACTAGCAAGTCACTTTTCCATAAACAGTGCAGCATGCAAAATGAAGATAACGACTTCACCTGAAATTACTTTTCTTGTGACTTGCATCTTCTTCAAGATTATTACCTTGTAAAAAACTATTATGGATTGTTTTGAGAATGATTTTGGAAGATGTAATTAGGTGTTCCGCTGCTTTGTAAATTACCTGAACATAGGTTGGGAAAGGAGTATAATCCAACAGTGACATTTTCAGGTGTCAGCATTTGCACTTAAATAAGTATTACTACTTTAACAAGTATCAGTACTGTTAAAAAAGAGCCACATTTTACTTGTGCATTGTTTTGCATTAAGAATGCATGCTTCGTCTTGACAGGAAAGGCTGACATAAAATTATTTGCTAGTAAGTGTCACCAGGGTTTTCTTCAGCTTCTGAGCTACACTTAGAAACATGTAATCAGTGTCTCACTTCTGAGACTTAATTTTAAATACATCGTAGGAGCACAGTAATTTCCAGGTAGCATTGGAGCTCTGCTTCTTCATCTAAATCTGGTGGTGTGGATACAACCTTGTTGAATGCTAGAGTCCTTGGAAGATAGTCCACAAACGAGGCAAATCAGAGAATTGGAGTAGCTTAAAAAACTGTGAAACAAGATTTTATTCAGTAGGTCTTTAAAAATTGGTATTAGCATTAAGCCATATAGCTCAGCATTTCTGATTTGCATACATCAAAATCCCATTTCATTTCAAATCTTGACAAATTTTGGCCTCACCAGTATCCTGGCTCCTCCTAGGACAGCTCAGAGCAGCAGTACACTGCTGGAGCATTGGAGTACTTCTTAAATTCCAGTTCTCCAATAGCATCAGCACTTGGGCATAGAAAACTTTGTTTGAAATTCTTATTTACTTACACGGTTATATGTCAGTCCCTGAGGATTTATTAGCTACGTGGCATGTCACATGGATATAATTTTATTTACTGTTGAATCAAAGAACTCTAGGTCAAACATTCAAACTGAAAAAAATCCTTAACCTTGTTCACTGGTACAGGATTAAGTTCAGATTTTAGAAAGAACACTTCACGAGAGCGAAAAATCAGGTAGAAAATAAAGAGGAGAGTAAAAGCTTACAGAACAGAACACTAAGTTTTACAGACAGTCACATTCTAAATATCAGCTTAAAATATAAAAAGCAGTCACTTAACGGAATATATCCCCAGGATAACCATGCAGAACAGACACTTCTGATTAATTTCACTGGTCAGTAGCTACCACTCTATAAAAATACAGCTGAAAATGCATTTGCTTTCTATGGAAGCAGAGAAAATAACCTGAAATATGAAGGTTTCTGTGTGTTCAGCAGACTTTTTTTTTTTTTTTTAAATAAGAAGCGAGGTTGATTCTAGCTTCTTACAAAGAAGGAGAGAAATCTCCATTGTTCCCCTCCCAATTTCAGTTTTTCTACCTTAGCTGAAAAGAGGCATATTCAATTTGATAAGTGTAAGTACTAAAAGTTCGTTTCTAACCAGTATAAAGGTGTAAGAGAATTACAGGGCTGTCTGCTCATAAATGGTACAGAAACAAAGTAAAATGGTATCTAACAGAAATGAGAAAGTAACATGAAAACTCATTAGAAACAAAGAGGAAGACAAGGCAGACCTAGAATTTAATTTCAGGAAAGCTGGCAGATGATGGATGGAATAGACTTTGTAAGAAAACATGAAATAAAGAGTAAGCAGCAGGTTCTCTGGTGAGCTAAAAAAGAAATGGGTTAGCTAGTCCCCCATCACACAGTGATAGCCATTTTATTTGATTCAGTGGGACATCTACATATGAAAATAGAGTATGTGTCAAAGACTGAACCACCAACACCAAAGAGAACTTCTATCTGAAACTCAGTTCTGCATGTAAATAGCTACTGATAAGAAACAGAACTAGGATCAGTGGTACTAGTCACAGAAAGTGAGAACATCTGAACAGTCCAACGTTCAGTCATTTTCAGGATCACATTTAGGGATGCAAAGCACACTGGAAGAACTTGGAAGTAGACTAAGCAGACAAAATAGTCAATAAGACTAAAATAAGTTCTTCATTGCACAAGTCTGCAGATAAGGTCTTTTTTCACGTAGCCACAGTGCTCAATACTCATTTCTTTCTATTTTCCTTATAAAATTCAATCTCAGTAAAAGCAACAAAAGGAATATAGCTCCCTGATCTGTTTCATCAATTTACAATGCCACAGCTCACAAAAATAATGAAGATTGGGAACTGGCATTTTTAATTACTCTCTTTCTCTACAGACTTTAATATTTTACGTTAGTGACATGAGAATAGTATTTTTTTTTCCATAAGGCACAGTCACTTCCTATTTTACTTGTCAAGTTGCCAGAAGACAGATAAAGAAACATTAAGCAGAATGCCTGGACAAAAGTCCAAGTAGCAATCACATTCTGCCCACCCAACACTTCCTGTGAACTCACTCGGCTACAGCATCTTCAGATTCCTGCAAGTTTTTCTGCACAATGTCAAATGGTTGCCAGGTTCCACCTCAAGGTATAGCAGCTTTCTGTTGAGGGCTAAATAGTCTCAGTATTTCAGTAGGCTGTGTTAATGCTCAGATACCCTTTTGCCCTTCTCTGTCTCCTCCTGTAGGAGTATCCCAAATTTTATTTTGGGAACACTATAAAATGCTAAGATAACCTCCCCACACACCCATGTGTAGAAGAGCTTCCTTTAATTCATAAGCAGAGCATATATTACAAATGAATATTCACACAGCTGATCACTTTAACAGTCAAAGCAGCAAGCAATTTAGATGACGGAAACCATCCTGCCTTCTTTGAGGTTTGTCAGAATTGTGCTAGAGTATGTCAATGGGAACAGCAATAGTTTACTAAAGACTAGCTGGTCCATCCTACCTCCTACACATCCCTTCAGGTCTTTCACTGCCTCTGGACAGACAGAGATCTGACTTGTTTCCCCACATCATCCTCTGTCAATTCTAGCTTTCTTAAAATCCAAACCTAAAGTTTTCTTCCTTAACAAGCAAGAGCTTTCAAGTACTTTCAAGTACCTTTTGTCATCAGCCACCACCCACAGATCATAGATCCATGATTTAAGCACAGAGATTCAGAACACAATGCTCTCTCTACTGACATTGCAACAGAATGATGGACTTTGGAGGGAAGGCAAGCTGTATGTTTCTCACTGAAGGCATTATAGGCTTCTTCACCAAAAGATCCATTCCAGACTCATTTTCAACTGACAATAAAAAAAGGATAACTTAACAATCCCCTTCCTTTTCATCCACTGTGTACTTTATCATAGTCAAGTCATCAATTCAATTATTATGTTCTGGCTTTGCAGACTTCTGTATATTTGTCCGTTTGTCTCCTTGAAGACATCACTGCAGTTTCCAACTGTTGAGCACATACACTCTTGAACTGCTTCGAGTGCCTTGGCAAGCTGCCCTGTCTGCTAATACAATGCAAGACTTCAGTGACATTTTCCTTCAGGATCCCTCAAAATTTTGTAATTTGTGATAATGTCACATCTATTCCAGCCTACTGTGGCAATCCAGTAGGGTCAATTCCATCTATTTTTAAAGCACCCTTTTCAATATATTTTTTTTTTTCTGCAGAACCTTCTGGACTTCATAAGTAGCTTCAAAGGTTCCATCCAGATTCTTAATGGAAATGAACAGCATCATAGTTTTCCATAACAACACCCATTCACAAAGAACAGAGCATAACAACATGAAACTTCAAGGAAAAAATTCCATTATAGAATCATTGTTATCTCATGACTCAGTATTATTTTCAAAGTAACAGCTGACTATCTACCTTTACACAGCTGATAACCAGATTTTTGTACCTTGTTGGCTAGGAGGTTGAAACTTACACCTCACATTGGTCAATTTACTAATTATGACCTGAACAGAGCTAAGATGTAACTAAGAGAAATCAAGGTTTTGCAGGGAAGCTACCCTACCTACCAGAGAGACAAGGTTCCCCCCACTGTAAGTGAAGATAAGGTTTGTGACCATCTGAGGAACCTGAAGATACACAAGTCCATGGGACCTGATGAGATACATCCCAGAGTCCTGAAGGAACTGGCGGATATAGTTGCCAAACCACTGTCCATGATATTTGAAAAGTCATGGCAGTCAGGTGAAGTCCCTGGTGACTGGAAGAAAGAACATGTTATGCCCATATTTTAAAAGGGTAGAAAGGAAGACCCTGGGAATTACCAACCTATCAGACTCACCTCTGTGCCTGGGAAGATCATGGAACAGATCCTTCTAGAAGACATGCTAAGGCACGTGGAAGATAAGGAGGTGATCCAGGAGAGCCAGCAAGGCTTTACCAGGGGTAAATCCTGCCTAACCAACCTAGTGGCTTTCTACAATGAAGTGACTACATCAGTCGACCAGGGAAAAGGAGTGGATGTCATCTATCTGGACTTCTGCAAGGCCTTTGACATGGTCCCCCACAACATCCTTCTCACTAAATTGAAGAGATATGGGTTTGATGGGTGGTCTGTTCAGTGGATAAGGAACTGGCTAGATGGTTGTGTCCAGAGAGTAGTGGTCAATGGCTCTAAGTCCAGATGGAAAAGAGTGACAAGTGGTGTCCCTCAGGGGTCCGTGCTGGGCCCAGTGTTGTTTAATATCTTCATTAACGGTATTGATGGTGGCACTGAGAGCACCCTCAGCAAGTTTGCTGATGACACCAAGCTGGGTGGTGTGCTTGATATGCCAGAGGGACAAGATGCCATCCAGAGGGACCTGGACAAGCTAGAGAAGTGGGCCCAGGTGAACCTCATGAGGTTCAACAAGGCCAAGTGCAGGGTCCTGCACCTGGACTGAGGTAACCCAAGATATGAACACAGGCTGGAGGATTTCATTCTTGAGAGCAGCCCTGTGGAAAAGGACCTCGGGGTACTAGTGGATCAAAAGCTGGACATAAGTCACCAACGTGCAACTGCAGCCCAGAAGGCCAGCTCCATCTTGGGCTGTATCATAAGAAATGTGGCCAGCAGATGGAGAGAGGTGATTCTGCCCCTCTACTCTGCCCTGGTGAGACCTCACCTAGAATACTGCATCCAGCTCTGGTGCCCCCAGCACAAGAAAGATGTGGACCTGTTGGAATGTGTCCAGAGAAGGGCCACGAAAATGATCTAAGGGCTGGAGCACCTCTCTTACGAGGACAGGCTGAAGGAGCTGGGGCTGTTCAGTCTGAAAAAGAGAAGGCTCCAGGGGGACCTCATAGTGGTCTTCCAGTACCTGAAGGGGGCCTTCAGGAAAGCTGGGGAGGGTCTTTTTACAGGGGCTTGCAGTGAGAGGACAAGGGGTAACAGTTTTAAGCTGAAAGAAAAGAGGTTTAGGTTAGAGATCAGGCATAAATTCTTCAGTGTAAGGGTGGTGAGACACTGGAACAGGATGCCCAGAGATGTTGTGGGGGCTCCATCACTGGAGGTGATGGGGCTCTGAGCAGCCTGTTGTAGTGGAAGGTGTCCCTGCCCATGCAGGGGAGCTGGAACTTGATGATCTTTAAGGTGCCTTCCAACTAAAAAAAATTCTGTGATTCTGTAAAAAGATAAATTACCTACAAACAATATAAAACAGGATGATGGTTCCTGTTGGTAAAGTACATAAACTCTCAGTTTGTGTTTAATAGCACATTATGGACGCAAGTACTGGATAATTAGGATGTAACATCTATACTTTTAGATTTCAAAATGACTCAGGAAAAGCAGAATGTTCAAAAAAGAAGCAAGCAGGTAATATAATGAGTAGTATCAATCTGTCACTTTCATTCCTAATTAGTTCTGTCTTCACCCCTTTTAAGTGGTTAAGAACATGGGCTATCCCAAACTATCTAAACTGGATTTCTGCAATCAATTGTACATTCATGTCTAAATGGAAAATGATATTTGAGCATGTTTTAAAAAACCCCAAAACTGCTATGAAATGTATGACCAGATGTTGATGCTACAGGTGGCTGTTACCAGATTCCAGGCAGAGGGAATTGCATGCAAATGAGTTGGTTCCCCTGGCAAATCTTCCCTCTCAAGCAGCAGGGGACTGTATTACCAGAGCAGGCACTTGCCTCTGTGCTGCATGTAAGCTGCTTCTCATTGGGAGCTCCTGGGGGTTTTGTAATTAAATCTACTTTTGTTTAGGATATGTCCAGGTTCACTCTCTCTGATTTCTTCTCTATTGGAGAACTGTCTTGGAAGAAAAGAAGCATTTAGCTCTTCTGAGAAACTGATGATAAATTCTGAATCTCAGTTAAGATTAAAAATCTTAGTTAAGCTCTGTTCTCCACCAATGAGCACTGAAGTAATAATAAAATGTTGTGCTTTCACAAATATGCTCAGCCTGCATTTTTCCCATTCATAGATTCAGTTTAATTTACATGGGATTGATTTTGTTGTGTCTCAGGCCCATATAAATGGGCAGCTCCTTTCCATTAGAGGAAATGCAGCCATGACACATATTAAGTAAGTGAGATAATACCTTCCCATCAGCATCTCCAAAGCAGCATCAAGTATCACAAAACCATAGCTAGAAGTGACAGTCTGTACTGCAGATATGGATGAGTCATATATAGGACACATAAGGAAGTACAGGACATTGCTTCATATACTCCAGCATATCCAGAGCTGGATATATCTCTCAGCTAGGAGATACTATGTTTTAATAAAGTTTATGCCAAATTAATAATATGATACAGCTTTGGTACAGGTTCAACAAAGACTTCAAAATCAATAATTATTGTTAAAGAAAAAAATGTTCCCTTTCAGCTTGAAGTCCTGAGAAGTAACATTCAAAGTGGATACTATCAATGTTCAAGAAATGCAACTGAACGCTCTATAGGTACTTTAAAAAGATAGCTTACAGCAAACACTGAGTGAAATAACCTGAGTGGCATAATAAAAATCAACTTAAAGAAGGATAATTCTGTAGCAGACAAGAAAAACAAGACAATAATCTCTTCACTAAACCTAGAAATCTCTACCAGTCTGCAAAGAAATACTAAGATTTCTCTGAAACACACTCGCTTAATATCACTTGCTTTTGTCAGCATTTGCTCAATATCACTTTATAACTTCTTTCCTAATTATTCAGTGTTTCAACAGATTTATTATGGCTTTTAGTAAATGTAGGCAAACAAAACCCCCAAGTACACACACAATATACCTTCTTTTATTTTAAATGTAATTAAATATTTGTATGTGTATTTCAAAAAACTGCATCTGCTTTCCAAGGACTACATAAGGCCTAGGTACTTATTTGCTATTTAAAATAAATTGTTTGAAATCAAACTTAAAAACTTCCACATAATCATGACAATAAACCAGGAAATTAATGGATCCTGTGTCATCTTGGCAACCTAACAGAGTTAGTCAAAACTAGGAAAGGCACCTAGCAGGCAGTTTTATCCTAATTCACAAAAAAACAAGACACCCTTAGTTTAGGGGAAATAGAAGCAATGGAAAGAGACCGACACTAATTACACTTGGTTTCCTCACTATAGTTTACATTTTGTAAAATTGGTCAGTTAAGGGAAAAACAAATGACTGTTTTTCAACTGACTGCAATGCATTTGCAGTGGCTTCTCCATATTACTGTCAACATTCATTCAGAAGTTTCAAAGACCTAGGCAGTCTGAAAGACTCAGGGAAATATTAAAAAAACCCTAATTGTAAAAAAAAATCCTATGACATGTAGGAACTGTTGTCTGCAAAATATTACAGAATATGCATATTCAAAACTATAATTAATTTTTTGGGAGATCCTCAATAAGCAAGAAATGCAATTTTTAAAAAAATGTTTAAAAATATAATAAGCTATTTTACTGCATAAATGGACTTCTTTCTTTTTCCTCTCTGGGATAGTTTAATAAAAAACACCATATTTTCAAAGCTGTATCACTATTTCCCAAATGATTTTGAACAAGAGTATCTTCTTGTCCTCTCCTTGATGCTGTTTGACACTGCTCCAAAGGACTGGAGTCCAATTTAAAAGAATCTGTGCAACTTCCCCAGCTCCAAATGCCCAGAAGGAAACAAAAGGAGGAACTGAGCTGAGCAGATTTTTATATATTTTACTTTGCTTCAAAAAGGACTGTCAGAAAACAGGTGCATCTGCAAGTGTCTTCTATCTTAGGCTAGCTCCTTTTTGTGATAATCAAGTTTGAAAGTGCTTTTTAGATATATATCTATAAACACATACATAAAAAAATAAAAGTATCAATATTAAAAATATCAAGGCCCACTTTACTTTAGACCATGTGTAGACCTAAGAGGCAGCACTAATTTTGTATTTTGTCTTCCATGGGTCTTTTAAGTACTTTTGATGCTCACATATGAGGGCAATTAAACTATAATAAATACTGTATTTATCCATTCTTATGTTTTCTGGGCAACTTATATCTAAACCTGTTGCTTTTAGGAAGTTTTCTGCACTTGATTAGAAGACTTTAAAAGACAAGAGAATTTTATAGGCTGCTCTATAAGAAACTTTTTGCCTTTCCCTCCTTTTTTTTGGGAGCAGAGTAACTGCAAATGACTTTTTCTTACTGCAGCAACATAATAAATGCTTGCTATTTCTTAAGCACCAGTTTGGCTGCTCCTAACCAAATGGATAGTGTGCTGACAAGCTACTAGTGGCACTGGGCAGAGAACCAAAGAAGATGAAGGGCTATTTCAAATAAAATTTTGAAACCGCTCGGCGGTTCTTAATCACAATCTTATTTAAATTTCACACAACTGTAGAAGTAAAAATAAATCTGCTGTTTCTTTAACTCTGAGAACTCTTGTTACAGTCTGAAGTCTTATTAATAGTGCCTTGATATGACAAGTAAAATGCCTGGTTTCCCACGACAACAGCAGTGAGAGAGCATATACTGAACAGCTCCATATATCATCATAACAATTCAATATCCAGGACATTTTCTGTTCCCTGTGCTTGAATTCATAGAAAGATGAGACAAGGTTAGCAAAACACAGCAGAGATTACTTGTCACTTTAAAGCACCTCTCTGTGTTAACTGTTCTGTGTTGTAGGCTCTAAAGTACCAACACATCCTCCCAGGCTCTGCTGAGAAGTAGCAGCTGAACAGTTCAGTGATAAAGTACATGATAACTCAAGTGGGTGCTAGCTACAAGTGCTTGCAAGTATTAAGAATAATATACAAAGGAAAGCAAAGGGCTGACAGATCAGGTGGGTGGAGAGCCAGACAGATCAAGAGTAATAAGGTAACACAGTTTTCCTTACAGTGTAACCGGCCTGAAGAAAGAGGCAAAACAATGCTCAGAACAAAAGCAAGTTAAAAATTATTTTAATCTTTTCTGGTAGCAAACTCTTCTCTCCCTTCTTCCTGCATTCTCTGTTGCTCTAGGATAAATATCAAGTGCTTCAGTCAACCCTACTCCCTTGATCCAAGACAACTTTAGTATAAATAAGGGATTACAAGCCTGGAAAGGTGAAAGTCAGGGCTGAAAACGCATGTTCCCCAGTAAAACTGGAGGCAGACATCAACCAGCAGGAATTTTTAATATACCGTGTCAGTGTAACTGCACAGGTAGGACAAGAGATGAGCCTAAGACAATCTAGCACCTAGGATCAACACCATGGGAAGCTTAAAAGCTGGCTGCAGTGAGCACCAACTTCTTAAACTCAGCAGAGAGCTATGGAACATAGTCTGCTGCTGCTGCTGCTGCTCTCCTCCAGGCTGCTCCAGCAACGTAAATCACACTGAAAGATATTCACAGAGTCAAAATGGAATTGAAAAGTGATTTCAAGTATTATGTTACTAAGCAGTAGCACACTGTTGGAAAATAAAATGTAATTTACGTCTCAGCACAGATACGGAGTCTGCTAATCTAATCCCAGAGAGCATTTCTATAGCACAAAGCAGAACAGAGTTTATTACAGAGATGATTAGCAACTAAGCATATCTCCTTTGCATGTTTTTTACAACCTAAACATCATCCAGTGCATATGTATACCAACTAAAATTTTGGCTTTTCAACACTGCTATGTTGTAATATAACAGAGAGGGTAAATTCAGTCTCAAACACAAAGGTAAGGCTGAGATCACCTTTGTCTACCTAATGACCATCAATTTCATGTTTTACAGCTACATTGATATGATCTCAGGAGTTAAACTGTAACTTTTAGATCACTACACATACAGCTACCTGTTGGATGCATTTTAAAATAATGTATCAGAACCTAAAAAAATGTGCAAATGGAAACTAGTGGTCCATTAAGCTCCACACCAGTAGTCCAACAGCAGGAACACTTATAAACTCTGGCACTTTCTGGGGTCATTTCCTCTTCTACTTCCACAAGCATTCAGATGCCAGAGTTCAGCTGCTAGAGCCTGGCCTCCTGTTGAACAAGAGTGCCACTTGTGGATAACAGGAAACTCTGCAATTGTTTTCAGTTCAAATACAAGGATTATTCTGATATAGAAATATTTATTTCCCTAGATCACTGCAGGTCTACCGCAAAAGAAAAAAACACTAGTTTTTGTCATTTTGCCATTACTTCATTAATGCACATGAAATACCAGTTTTCAATTAGTGCCCTTCCCTGTTTGACTCTCAATCTCTGCTGTTTTGGATGCAGAGGGAACTTACGCTTAGGCAACAGCACAATTTAACAACATTATTCAAGCTCTCCACAGATCTTGCCAACTTACTGATTCATATCTTTACCAGTTCACAGTCATTTATCACTTCTTATCTCTACACAGACACACAAATCAAAAGAAATCCTAAGTGCACAACCTGGGACTGAGTACAAACAGAAACGACAGGACCACACAGCCTCAGTATACAAGTGAAGACTCCTGTTTAACCTATCATGGGTAAGGGAGAGAAGGCTTTACCACAGATTACTTATAATGTAATGGACAAGGAATACATCCTCCTGGATTAGACAACCGAAATGTTAATTTCTTAACAGGAAACATGGACTATTCAGCTGCAGGATTATTAGTACCAGCCAATCCTCGAAACCTGTAATTTTTGAGATCTCACTCTCCCAGCATCCAGAAGACTCTTCAATTTTATGGCCTCCAAATGTACAACCCACTAACAATTCTGACCTTGGGTATTGAAATATCATGTTGAAATTATCAATGGCTGCTGCAGTACCCAAGAATTCACCATAAACAGAAACCTGTTTCCAATCTCACAAGAAGCAAATGGAGCTGACAATTCAAGAGCATATTTATTCTCTAATATCTAGACATGTTTTCAGCTGTTGTACATCAGTATAAATCTATTAAAATCAATTACCTGATTTTGGCTTATGACCCTGTTCTTTCTGGCTCCAGAATTCTACAGTAAGATTATTTTTCAGTAAACATAACCCAGGAACACTAATTAAATGTGCCTTAACTGCAAACTGGGAGTATGGACAAAATAGAAGCTACTGGAATTCATGCTGTAAACTGTTTAGGACACTTAGACCCACTAGGATGATGATTCTTCTATAGCTGTCAAAAGAAACATAGATTCAAGGTATGCTTCCTGCTCAACAGCTGGTTCCTTTGGCTTTACATCAATACACAACGGATGGAGTAAGTAATTCCGAGGGAAGACAGAAGCATCATAAAGAAGTTGAGTTGATGTGTTGTACCATCAAGAATTGAGATGGCTGCCTATTTAATTTGTAAAAGTCTCAAGTCGTCAGACACATGATAAAAACAAACCACAATTTAACATACCTGCAACAATGTTTTCTTAGGAAAATTGCTGTTACTGCTAAGAACTTCAGCAGTAACATACAAAACGCTGAACAAACCTGTGAATAATTTTACAGGTTTTAACTACTAGAAATCTTTATTTTTAGCTAAGCTTTTTTTTTTAAGCCAAGAAGATTTTATATAATGATTCTAGCTACTCCAGCCTAAATTTGATGAAATTTTTTAAACAGCTAAATTAATTTAAGCAATGATTCACTGTTTAAAAATCTAATTATATTTCCTGCCTTGATCTACATTTAATGCAATGGAAAGAAACTGAGGACTACAAGAAGTTCTCCATTGCTATATTTAATGTAACAGAGAGTCAGGCTACTACAAAAGATAAACCCTTACTCTGAAAGCCCCAGGGATCTCTCTTTTTTGTAAATAACACCTTTATACTGAAATAACATCTGTTCCTTACCTGAAAAGAGTTCATGCATCGAACTGAAGGTGGCAGCGAGGTGGTACTCAAACCCAGTATCAGAAGCAATTCCAAACATGTTTCTGATGGAAACTTTAAAGAATGAACTCCAATATCATTTTCCCACGCATCAGCCAGGCTATGAAGTTAAAAAAAAAGTAACACAACAAAATAAAAAACTTTTTAATTCACTCTAGAACCCAAGTTTCAAATAAGAACTCAAATGTGTCATAGCATTGTGATAAAAATATTATCTTCACATTTTCCCTATAAAAGTCACAGATAAGTCTGTTTCACCAGAAACACAGGGTGTGCTTAGAGTACCTTATCCATACCACCAATCCTACAAAAATATATGTAATATTCACGGAAAATCTAGCATACATTAGAACAACTAATTCATGTTTCTAATTTAAAGCTTTATTATTTCTGAATCAAACTTCATCTGCCACTGGCAACTTCCCATCATATAGTGTTTTCACATATAGAGTATTATAGGTAGAACAGATTCTCTCCACTGTTTTCTTTGTTTCTAGAAAGAAAAATGTCCTTTTGCTCCCAAAAAGATAGGAGGTCAGGCAAAATTTTCAAAATTGATGTTTATGATGCTCTCACTGGAACTTCACGAACAGTCTATACAAAGCAAAAATCCCAGTTAATTTTATACAGCTTTCTGCTTTAGATGAATTAAAAGAATTAAGTTTTCTAGAGCTAGTCATAAAAACAACATTCTGAAAACACATTTCTATCAACAGTTCCCGCTACCGCATGCTGAAGAACAAGATTAGTTCAACAAGATTAACTCAGACCACAAGAACGTTCCACTTCCTATTGTTCAGGCTCGATCCTTCTTTAATGCACAAACTGTCAGACTGATCAGTGACCTGGTTAGTTTAATAATTTTATCTGAGCAGCTAGTATCAGATACTCCAGAGCAAGATAATTCTTAGCAGATCTGAGACCATCACTTTGGAAGACAATGCTTGCTACTCTGCCATGTCCAAGACTTCACAATTTCAATAAATAATTTTAGCATTAACTTTCACTTTTAAATTCTTCCAGCTCTTCTGGAAATACATTACTCTGACTAAAACACTGCTTGCAAACATATCAGATTGTTTTAATTTCCTGTCTAGAAACAGCTGCATTTTTAAAAGCACCTAAGAGTAGGCATCATCCCAACATTCACTATGGTGAAAACTGAGCAAATACTCTCTTCACAGTATCTGTGTCCTTCTGGATGGTTCTCATTCTTTCAAGTCTCCCAAACCCACTGATTCTCTGTGAAGTCCTGCTTCTTTGAGACAGGTTTGCATGTACAGTTTTTGTACATATGCTTCCATTACTAACTGTAATATTTTCTTGGCTTTTCTAGAAGATGTTCTACTTAGAATAACTGACACATCTTTCTTCAAAGAGTGTGTGTATTTTCACTTTTTTACCTCCATTTATATGAAACTGGCCTCTTGAAATTTAACTGTTTATTTATTTATTTATTTTTTCCTAATCTTTACATTTTTTCCTCCCTCCTAGTTATCTATGAGTATGTGAGAATCCTGCTCTTCTGTTTCAGTACACAGAAGTGAAACCCATAATGGATGTAAGGTCAGAGGAGCTTCCATCTCCCTTAAAAAAAATAGTGCTTTCTCACACTTTTTTTTTCTTAAATCCATAATAAAAGATAAATATGATTATATCACTTTGAAATTACCAAATGTACCATGTGTTTTCTCAACCCTCACCAAAGTGGGTGGGTTACTTTGACAGAAGGTCTAAACTGTACGTGGTAAGGAGAAGGAGAAAGGTAGTCTGGGCTAGGCACCTTCTGGGACTTCCAATGGCAGTTCATCATTTAAGGTCTCCACACATGGCTGAGACCAAACCAAAGGACAGAGACCAAAACCTGCACCACAGTAACAGCCTTCATAATATGTAGTATATCACTGGTCTCTTATACTGTGCCAGATGTATCAAGGAAAGCTGTTTAAAGCTACCACAAAAAAAACATCCGTGTCTGCTAGGACAGGAAGGTGAGCAGTTTAAAAGATGCCTTGGAGTATTTTCACTATTGAAAGGTACAAGCCTCTAGTTAAGCCCAAAATACTTTATCTACATTGAAAGGAAGCAGGATTCTTTTAGAAGACTATGCAAGTGGCCAAACCCACGAGAGGCAGCCCTGACTGGTCCAGAGATTTTGTAAATGCTCCAGGAGGAACATTTAACTTTAAATGATGAGCACTGAGCAGCCAGTAACCAAGGAGTCTTTTTAATTGTGATCCAGAATTGAGTTTTAGATTTAATTATCATTTGGTAACTTCATTTCCACACATAATTAGAAACCTATCTTTATTTGTTCCTTATTAGGTTTTTTTACTAGGTTTTTGTTCTACATTAACAATCTTGTCTGGTGATACAGGCAAATTTAGTTGAAGTTAGCAAAACTGGGACTTTCATTTTTTCAGATAACAGCAAGTCTAAACAAAGCACTGTGCAGGCACCTTCAAACACAGCTAGAGAGTTTGGAGACTGGAGGTGATATGCTAAGGTGCTGGGTCTTGGGGAGGTGTTTCCACAGATCAACACCCTCTCTGCAAAGAAACTTTTCAGAACTCCAAGCAATATTCAAAACATCACAACTTACTTCAGTACCCTGATTCTATTATTGTGTTTTTACTTGAAGACTTCTTGGAGCTGTCTCCTTATTTTAAAGTCCAACTCTTACAGCCCTGACACCGCATCAGGGCTTTTCTTTTTTGGTGTCTGGTTTATTCAGGGGAAAGACTGTTTGCATAAAGACATCGAGGCTAACTGTATTGCAATTCTTGTTTATTAATGGCTCAATTACTAGTATTTCCTAAAACAATTCCAGTATATTCCCTTATTACAAATAAACCGTTTGTCCTAGCACTTACTGCTCCAGGAATATTCATGTTAGGAATTAGTCTTTAAGACTTGTCCTTTTGCAGCATTTAACACAAGTCATTGTGGGAAGTCACTGCTTTATAAGATTGTGTCTCTTTGTTCTTCTTTACTCCTATTATTCTTAGGAGTATTTTTCCATAATCTTAATTGTAGAGGAAGGACAAAACCATCTATGCTAAAAAACAAAAACAACCCCCCCAGCCCCTGTTTTTTCACTTTAGTTTCACAAAACCTTTCTGTATAAGGAGAGTTGCTTTACTTCCAGTACAGGAGAAGAGACTGTTTTCTGTTTACTGAAGGAGGCAGATTGCCTGATAGTGCTCCTCAGGAGAGTTGGCACCCATGGAGGACAACTCAGCCCTTCAGCTCAGTGCTTCTCCCCTACCCACCCCCCTCACTCCAACTCTTTCCCAGAACTTTGAAACCCCTTAATCTATTTCAACCAAACTTTCTTAAGAAAGACCTCAAATATATTAGGTTTGGGCAAGTTTCATGTTTGCCTGAAAATCCGTGTCTGAGTAGCGAGGAAAAATTCACATTAGTTACTCCAGAGAAAAGCTTCTGATGGAGCTCAGCAACACATGTAGCAGATGATCAAGTGATGTTTACCTCAGACAGTATTAACATAAAGTCAGTAATATGACATTTCTATGCAGAAAAAACCAGCTACTACAAGCAAAGTAAACATGTTCTTCACATACTCTCTAATGAGAGAGCCAAATTGAGAGACAGTGTTTTTACTTAAATGTACTCAATTTTGTGGGTTCGGGACAACTGGAAAAGAAAACCTTTTAAGTTTTGGGCCAGTAAGAAGGATTAGTGATAATGGAACTGATCCCAGGTAAGAGCAAGAGTCAGAGCTCTTCCCAGTGTTAACCGAACTTGAGATACAGCCTCTGCAGATTACAGTAACATCCCAAACTCACCTCTTCCATTCCATCTACAAGATATAAATGAAAACACAATAAACAGACATAAGATTTGAAGTTATAATTAAAACCTTCATAAACCTTCACTTTGAGAAAGACAGAATTACATGTGATGAAGATATTTGGCTACTGTGACAGATGATGATATGAAGTAACTCTGTGCTATGTGAGGAGCCTTCAAAACAAGAAATAAAGACGAAAGGCTGAGACTACCTTCCCTCTTGTCCTTTTCAATGCTTTCTCTATGGAAGAGATTGTTTGAAGGAGAAATTTGGAACATGATATGACTATCAAGTTCCCACAATCAGTCAAAGAAATAAAGCTAGGAAAGTAAAATTCCTACAGTAATATGTGAAAGATTATTTTAAAAAATCAAGTGGTATTTTCAAAGCTGTTTAGCTGATAATAATGGGAAATCCAGAGGAATTTTGATTTCTTAAAAAAGATAAAAAATCAGCAAATGTCAACTGAAATTCAACCAACCAATTATGAAAGCTGAGATGAGCAAAACTTGAAAGCAACCACTCAGATAAAACTAAAGATGAGACAATTACTTCTCCAGCAGAAGTAACTGATCACAATGTTTTGGATAAGCACATTTAATTAACTGTGCATCAGAGAATAGTATTTCTCCACTGCTTATTATGAAATGGATCCCAATTAATTACTAAAATGCCTACATAGCTCAGAGTTACAATGCAAAATTGTGTCCTTAAGAGCAATGTTGAAGGTACTAAAATAATGAAATATATTTACTTCATTAATTCCTTTATATAAGTACTAGCAAACAAACACAGTCATCCATCAGGTCATGGAACCCACCCATAATGCTCTCGGTCTACATAAAAAAAAACAATATTCACAGCATGTCAGTGAAGCAAGAGAAGTCTTTGCATTTCAAAACCAGGAACAACTCGTAAGGATTCTCACAAGATTTTGAAAGAACCAGACCAGATGTCTTACTAGACTGCATTTCTTTCAAAAAACATTTCTTCTATCAGTGCCAAGGCAATTTATCAGTAGCAATAACCCTCCATCATGCATGAGATTAACTTAAAAATGCAACTGTCTCAGCAGCAGACAAAATAAGTCAGCTTTTGAGGAGGAATAGGTAAGCCCTTTTTTCCATTCCCCCATCACCACCTCTGATTGACCAGGCTACTCCTAGAAATACATTAAACTAGGGTAATCTACAGAGATCAAAACTAGAAAAAGAAAAAGCTCTTACTTGGAGCACTACTCAGTGTTGCTACCAAGGCATCGGATTGACTTGACTAGATTAGTTACAACATAGGTAAATGCACCCTCCATTTAGGGCTCCAAATGCTGTGAAACCCTTGAAGGAGATCACTACGTTAGCTACAGCTCCAGTGTTTTGCTGAATCAAGGCCGTGCTGAAAAATCCAATATAAAAGCTGAGAGAAGCTCAGTCCTGCCTCTCAGAGTTCACTGAATGCTGTTAAAGCTGCCCTTTGCATAAGCTACAGCTTTGATAAAAATGACAGATGACTTTACTAAACCAAAGGACAAACCTGCGAAATTAAATAACTATTTGTAAAAAATGATTTAATCTAAAACCAATTCTAAATTATGGTTGATTATGTGTCTATATACTTAATATACCGGGAGGCTGTTATTTATACTTTTAATTATCCTTTTAGTGATCTAAAAATGACATAAAAATCAATGCATGTTCATTAGCTACTAAATTCTTGCAAAAAATTAAATAATATGGAACAGTAACAAGTGCAGTGCTTCCACAGCACACAGCAAACTCCTTTGCAAAAAAAAACCTTTCTTTACAGACTCACTGCTTCCCTCCTAGAGCAAACATCTGCAGTCTTGTTTTAATGCTGTTCATCATTCATCCTCAATAGCTGGGAATGTTGTGTGGGTTTTGAGCAAATCTTCCCTAGGATCTTTGCTAGTCACATGGTGTCCCAAACCAACAGGCTTAAATCTCTGGTAAGAGACAATAAAGTGAAGAACGGAAATTTAACCCATTGGTGTCCTTGGCAAGGAAATGAGCACAAGAGGAACATATCAAGTGAAGTAAGGAGGCAGAGAGCTGGGACCCAGAGACCCATGAGGAGGTGTTTTTTTAGATTTATTGCAATGGATTTCAGTGGCCAACAACTGAAGCTCCATCTCTAAGCTTTAAACTTTAATTTTTTTCAGTGAATCACTACAGGCACAGGATGAAGGTGTATTTAACTGAACTTCTATACTGATATATAATCCTTATAATACAGTTACATCATGTACACAGTACATATACTTTAATATAGTATCTACAGTTATAGATAACATATGACTTAATCATAATATACAATTATGCTTATTTCTGTACAGTCATATAAATAGATATAATAGTTGTACACACAAACACATGGCCATTATTAATAGTCTTTTGTCTTTGTTTTGGAGTAATGCATATTTTGAATGGAAAAACTGCACATCTGGAGTCTGGTAAAAAAGATGTCAATCTAGGAATCCACTACAAAAACAATTCAGCAGGTTTAAAATACCTTATCCTACAAAATGTAAGTCCTTCTTGAACTTTCAGCATGTCACCGTTTGAAAAGGACAAGTTATTTAACACTAGTAAGAGAGGCTTATAATGAAAATTCAAATTTGACCTCATTAGAGTTTTGTCTGCCCATTGCCATGATATTTTTCAGAAGGGCTGACGTAAGAAGTATCAAATGTTCTTGTAGTATTTCCAAGGATCTTTTAAGTGAAATTATACTACTGAATCCAATGAATGCTTTGATTTAAAATAGATATTATTCCACATGCAGTTTTCTCATTTCTATCCAGTATGTAGCACAGATTAAGTAACCCGTGCTACAAGGTATATTAAAAGACAGTGGATAAAATAACTCTGCATTAAACCACTGAAATATGAAACTCAACTACATTAATTTTATTTATATTTTAAATTGTTTCACTACTTCTTGACATGCTTTGAGTATTTTAAACTATCTATGGCAAAAGAGAGAGAGAGAGAGGTAAAATCTGCCTAACTCAGCCTGTGAAGCACAGGCCAAAAGCTCTTTCTTTAGTTTCACACCAACCAACATTTTTACTAGACTTAACTGTCATCGGACAACTTATATTTAATTAAAAAGCTTTTGGTATAGTTATTAAAAAATGCTGTTAGAACAAATAAAGCCTGT
This sequence comes from Apus apus, assembly GCF_020740795.1. Lineage (NCBI taxonomy): Eukaryota > Metazoa > Chordata > Aves > Apodiformes > Apodidae > Apus > Apus apus. Next base: position 13,934,422 of record NC_067284.1, on the reverse strand, counting down.
ACATAGCCCACAGAATTCAATTTTTTTTTTTCTCAAAGTGGTAAAGGCTAAGAACAGAAAACCAAACAGTTCTGTTAGTATATTGTGCCAGGACAGACAAGGTTGTTTGCAAGTAGATTATTCCTCTGAAGCACAGAAGCTATCTCGAGATAATGAAACTTTTTGCATAGATTTTAATCCTGTCCAGGAATAACTTTGCCTTGGAGTATGTAATTTCAAAGTAATGCTCCACATACTTCTCCAGACTAAAGATTTTTGGGTATTCACCAACTGCTTTTCTCCACTGCCTTCCCTCCTCCAGCTGGCTGCTATGCGATTTCAAAAGCGTTAATTTGAAGTTGCAAACCCTATCACCCATAAAATATTTTCATTCCACTGCGAAACAGCATCAACTGTACACCCTCTGCAAAAGACAAAACAGAACTTCAGCTGCAAGAATCACTGAAATAAAGCTTAAAGATCACAAGGAAGCATTAGCAGTTGTTTACCTATTTTTCAGCCTTTAAGTTGAAGATTCAAAATACCTAAAACGAACGTATGAAAAGTCTAATCAAGCGACAATGTCTAAAGCAGACTTGTCTCCAATGGGACACCTAGATGTGTGGGACCACAAACACTTGCAAACATACTAAACTTAAAATTCTTGGTAGTACTCAAACCATGCACCACTGGTCAGTGAGTATAACTAAGACATTATTATCTTGATTTAGTTTCAGCACCAGGTAAGCAAAAATAGGCTGATCATACAATGAAAAGAAAAAGAAATTTTAATTTTGTGGGAACTGACATTGGATCTAAAATCCGAAGCCTGCCAGGTACTTCCCAGGGTATGTTCTACCAGCAAACCCACAGTATATGATGATGCAGCAGCAGCAGCTATATCCACAGAGCCCAACCCATAATAGTAACTACCTATGGGGAGATAAATTCTTTCCTGATTCATCTGCAAGTTCAAGAGTTCGTGGCAAAAGCTGAAACTGTAAAAGCAGAAAACTGCAGCAAATTTTCATCAGTTACAATGAAGTTCTGTTTTAGAGCGTCTGACTGAGGAATACAAACTTACAGAGAAAACAGCTCCTGCTGGGCTTGTGATGCTCAAACATATATAGACATAGTAGGAAGAAAACATGGCAGACAGAATTCCAACAGATTCACAGTGTATTTCCTTGAAACTACTTTTTTTAAAAAATTCCCTACATAATTTTTGCCTAGCTGGGTGCAACAGCAGAACTCACACATTAATTTAGAAGTTCTACAAAACCAAGAAAAGCACAGGAGCTGGGCTCTTGCTGGGCATTGCCTGAAGTCTGCTGCTACTACTCTTCAACGTTCACACTATGCAGAATTGCTGGCGCAGCTCCAAAGTACAGTGTAATTGCAGACTTCTTAGCAGCAAAGTAACACGGTCCTACTAAAAGGAGAAGCAAATTGCTCTCGTAAAAACTGCATGGCAAATGCTTTAGAATGTGCTGTTTCACTTTAATGGTTGTGTTAAGGCTTTAAGCTGTAGCTTCTTAATGCCTTACTGCATCCCAGGTGGAAAAAACTCAAATAGTTTTCCAGAAAAAAACCAGATTGCTGTAGCCAGATCACTGCTGATAATTCACCATAGTGGAGAATGGCACCACTGGTGGTCATCACCATCTAGACTAGCAACAGCTCTACTCTGAGTCTAGACTGCAGTTTTCTTGGATATGCCTACAGCTCAGAATTAAGGGATAGCTTTGCCTGCTCCTTAAAATACTTTTCTTCACCTTTAGCACCTCTTGATTCCTTCCTGAATACATCTTACTCTAAATTAGAACAGATGGCTAGTAATTTCCCTAACGTATGGCAATAACTGCAGACTCCTGGGCTCGGGATGGATGCAAGAGGACACAGAGCAGCATGCTACTGACCTACTGCTAAAAGGCTGACTGGTGCCATATTACTTCCAGGGAATATCAAATGTGAGCAGCAGCACCACTGACCTAAAAAGACTCCCTTCTCAGCATGTATCAACTGAGTACTCAAATTCTGAGGTTAATTTTTAAAAATTATTTCTTTTTAAAACCTTCCAATCCTTCAGGTATATAGAAAAATAAGGGCCACTACCTCGGCAAATGAGACTAAGCCTCCCCTAATAATGCTCATTTGCTGAAGGGTAGAAGTGCACCATAGGGCTGTAGAAAAACAAAGTACTATGTAAAAGCTCCTTCAGAGCAACTGCGGATACCAAATATTACCACCCTAGAGCAAATGCAAGTAATTCTAGATCGCTCACCTTGAAAGATTAAAAAATTTTAAGGAAGCATTTCCACCTGCTCATGGGACTAGTGACATCTGGTGGACTGGCTGCCTTCCTCAGCAGACTCCTGTACCTGTCATTTTCAACCTATAGCTTTTTCACACTAGGGGCATTAACAAGGATGCTCTCCTCTATAATGCCACCTGTTTTACAGAAATTGTAGGGAATTTCTCCAGAGAAATCAAACATATTTGCCTCTGTATAATTTTCCCATAAACCAGTCTGAAAAACTTACAAAACCTTATCAAAGGACAACTCTGCTGGTTACCTCTGTTCACCCTCCCCTTCTAGTGATGCACCATAAATGCAGGGAGCCTCCTGCTGCTTGTGTGCACACCAGCCAGCACCTCCTGTAAGCAGCATACCTTCCCTCCTGGAGGCTGAGACAACAGCCTCTCCAGGCATCATGACACTAGACAGAAGCCTCAATGAAAACACAAAAGGTCTGCTCTCTCCTAGGCTACACTTCCACCAAACTCTCATACAGGAATGATTTTACAGACTCTTTCCTCCCTCCTTCATCTCCTGCAGGTTGCAAACTCTGATTAAAATATAGGAGGAATACTCAGGAGGAAAATATATTTACCAATATTGGCATGTCTTGATTTTTGAATGTCCAGATGCTATTGAAAGCAATTCTTCTGAAATGTCTGTACAACTCTTCATGAAACTACAGCCCTAGCTTAGAAGTCATCAAAATGAGACGTTATACTGCAGAACGTAAACCACATGGTGTCAAGTATCCTTTCATGAATACAGGAGCCATATACATCAATAGAAAGCTTCCCTACATACAAATGCTATGTTCAGTAGCTAAGAATTATTTTGCACCATGTAAAATGTGAAAGGTTGGTAAACAGGCAATCAAGAAGCCCAAATCCATCATTCAAAACAGTGGCAAGGCAGATCAAGTATACATTTTTAACTAGTTCAGTACCAAGTAGTAGCTCAGTACAAAAAGTTCCAAAAACCTCATGAACAGTCTGCCCAGATTCATTGAGGGTCAGATGATTTAGAAAAATACTCATCTCACTTGAAATGGCATTTAATTCACTTCAGTTCACCCAATCAATTCTTGGATGAGCAAATTAATCAGAGTAAACGCATAAGGAAAGTTGAAATCAGGAGATAGCAAAGATAACTCATCTTTCAAAGAACAGAACTTCTCATAATTAAAATAAGGGCAGTGAACTAAGCTGCACCACCTTAGGGAGGAATTGTATATCTATTTCAAAAGAAACTAGTATGCGATGTCCAAGATTTAAATACAACAACTACACTTACTATTCTTAACCTCATAATTCTAAGCATCACAAATGCATGTTCAAGAACTATTTAAAGTCATTTCAGCTTCTAGTTTCAACTCTGATTGACTTGTTTTCCAGTTTCATGTCTGAAGTCCTCCTATACTCATTGAAACACTGAAGTCAGTCCAAAAATATTTGGTTCACTTGCCCAAAAAACCTACCAGATGACTTTCAAATTGGTAATTCTGATTAAAATATTTACAGAGTAGCAGCAACTGTGCCAGTGTGCCCAGTTTCAATACCTATTACTGACAAAATCTCAAATGTGCCAGATGCTGCAGAAAAAAACCCCACAATTCAAGAGATAAATTATAAAGATTTTGGGGTTGATCAGATTTAAAGATTATTTTACCAATTCTACGTCCAAAAAAGCAGAATTTTGTAACCAGACTAAATCATTGTACATTAGGCAAGGTGAACACAATGACATTCAAGACAATGTTCCCATTACTTATTGAAACAAAATTATTATCTGGGGCACAGGAGAGAATACATATTCCTGTTTTATCTACACAGTGTAAAAATACATGCACATGCTGTTTAAAGGTCAACAACTGCAGTTTAATCAATAGCCTAGAACATCTAGGCATATTCAGCCTTCCATATAGTGTTCAGTGCCACTGCTTGTAAAAAGGGTAATATCAGCCCCAGCTACATCCAGGCCTGTATTTTTTCTTCAGTATTTTTTTGGGGGATTGTGCAGTCCACTTACCTACAGATGGCCCTGTATGGACTGCCAGTGAATGTAAATTATTTCAGAGGAACCTCAATGAACAGCATTTCAGAGCTAAATATCAGAAAGCCTTGATGAACGGGGACCTTTGCAAAGAAGTGGAAGTGTATTTTCTTAGTCATAGTTCCAAATAAGGTTTCTGACACTGGCAACATAAAATTCACCTTCACTAGAGTAACTTACACCCTTTAGGCACTGCAGCAAATATGCCCCTTTAGAGATTTTTTCTTGTGTTGTGGGGGAATTTAAGTCTTAAGACATAATACCCTATACAATGGAATCTGGATATGCCTGCAGTAGTGGTGAACTGTTTCATGAGACTGCAACATCATTATGTCTGATACTTCAGTTGTGCCTCTGAATGTTCTACAGAATGGAAATCACATATTATCTCTGAACTGAAAATGAAAAAGGCAGAAATTTACCCAAAGGAAGACTGAATGAAATAGTGTAGATATTTACCAATGTATAACTCTCACAAAAGGAGGAATGGCTTATTTATGGATACACAGATTGCTCGGATTTACAAAAAGGAGTGAAAATGTCCAAAGCAACTCTACTGCTTTGAAAGTGTTTAAACGTAAAACTTTCTACCAACCACATTATGGCCTTCTCTAAAATTTCTTTTTCCTAAAAAAAAATAGGTTCAATTTTTATAATTTAATTAAATGGTCTAATTTTACATCAGGTTTTTAATTTCCAAGCCCTTAGAAACACTTTAATTTCCTAATTACTGAAAGAAAACAAGAGGGAGTTGAACATAAAGTATCTCATGGAATACATTTCCATTTAATTCTCCTTCAAGAGCTTCCTAGGAGAGGGCAGTAGGGGGATGCTAAACTGAGGTCCCAACAGAGGTATACAAGAGTAAAAATTACCTCGCATAGAAAGAATAGATTTGGGTGCTGAAGAATGATGTTAAAAATATCAGATTAATTATACAGGAGAATTAATCCTCCTGCTAGGGAATGAGGCAGATCTTTTTTATCTTCTGTTTTTTTCTTCAGTGTCACAAGTAGTTTCCTTCCAACAACTATAAAAGTTTTCCACTGCTGGTTCCTAGTATAGTGAAAAGGCCTTAAAGTTCAAGAAGTGCTGTCACTCCATTTTTCTGTTTTGTATTAGTGATTAACAGTAACTTTGGCTTTGTGGTAAAGGAATAGAGAGGAAAGATCCTTCATACTTCTCTCCATTATTTCAGTTCTACGTTTATCAAATTCTCTTCATTTTTAAAGTGCACTGGATTGTCTGAAGAGCAGCTTTGCTCTGCATGGCTAAACATAGAAAAGTTTTTGTCTTTAATAAGGGCTTAAATAAATAATACCAAATCCCAGTGGGCCTTGTTAAAGGAACATCATAATTTTTTTACACTTCCTTATGAATTTGGAAAAAAAAATAATTGTCCTCATATCAGTCTGACATCATGCTGACTAATGGGGCCTTAGGGAAGGGACTGTTGAAATTAATGTGTCTAGCCATTAGAAATGGATTTATAGATGCAATACGATAAAACAGCACAGGTTTATTAAGTAATGATTATTTTAAAAAAATAAATTAGTAGTTACAGCTAGAAATAGAAGACATGCAGAACCAATGGTTAGATGTTGTAAAGCTGGTGTGACCTGTTGGTTCTGTGCACGGTGAGCACACTGGGAGGTATTACATCACTCAGTTTCAGGCACTCAGTGACCAGATTGATGAGTAGGGATGAGACAGCTGATGAAGATACTAGTCTCGGCTGCTGATCCTGCCTGGACATCTGAACTGTTAATCATTCATTTTCTAAACTGCCATGGTTCACAAAATTGAATCCAAAATTGGCAAGAGTTTACCTCCCACCATATGCTCTAAACTGCAGCAGTTGAGGATGTGACTGTCAAATGGCTCAGATGTCTGTGCTGCAAAAGCAGGGCAAACAGTTGGTAAAGTAACCCCAGCTAAGATCGTGACTGAAAAGCAGGGCTGGCTCAAGTGAGACAATCTGAGACTAAGCTCCTCATCCAGGCAGCACAGGGAGAGCAACAGAGAGGTGGTATGCCCCATGGGCAGGCAGCAAACCCAGTAAGCAATGTGGTATCCCCTTGCCTTGTTACTAACAGTCACACCACAGTCCCCAGTAAAGGCTCTATCCAGAAACCAAGGGAGCCTGGCATTAAGCACTGTGTAGAAATTACAGTCCATAACCACAGAGCTCATTGCTAATCTATCACTTATTAGCACAGAGCTGTATGTTGAAACTTCCAGGCAAATGATGTGTGCTGTACTCATGTTAGATACCAGTATCTTTCCACCAGTTTTCTCTCCATCACTGTCAGATCAACCAGCAGCCTCAACAGCAGCACTAGTATCAGAGGGATGGTGTCTTTGACACCCTGTCCTAACGGTACTGAAATAGGTGTGCATTCAGAGCCCTAGACTAACAACAGATAGTAACACTTAATTCCTCAGCATCATCAACCAGGCAAGCAGTGAAGAAAAACGATTTTTAAAAAAGTTCCTATGAAATTGAACCTGAATGAACTCATGCTATGTGTGATTAACAATTGTACAGCACTGCTACCCTGCATCTAAAAGCCCTGGATCCCCTGGCCATAGCATGGAGCACTTCTCATGCAGGTTATTCTTGCCAGCTGTGCCAGAGGAAGATTTGCATATGCTTCATAAACCTTAATTCCCTTTTTAAGACCTAGTATAGCAAGCAGGAGGCCGTTTCTGAAGTTGAAATGGATTTTCAGAACAATATAAAGATGAAAATGTTTTCAGGCCTCTGATTTGTAAACCTTTGGGTAAAACTAAATCACTTCCACAATGCTGTTTATATTCCATATAGAAGTATTCACAAATGCCAGGTACTCCAAAACATTATTCCTGAATCCAAAGGGAGAAGTTATCCTGCTTTACAAATAAAAGCTGTAATCACTGTTCAAAAAACTCTCAGCTTGCTGCTTTAAAGTTCAGGGTTTTTTTCTGATGTACTGACTTCAGAAGAGAAGGAAATTCAATATTTCAAGATGTAATTACATGAACCTGCAGCAACATAAGGAACGCTACAAATCACTGAATTGGTTGATCCTGAGAATTTGCTGACAGCAAAATTTGTTATCTCCAGTCATTCAGTCCAAGCCATTGCCAGACAAAAGCCTAATTACTGAAGTTAGAACTTCATGTATGCTGTATTTTCCCTTGCCCACTGAAATTGTAATTTTTCCTGGAACACTTTATTTTTATCATCATTTTCCCTCTTTACTGATACAACTGTGGCAAAATTTGTACAGATGCTCACTCTATGCTGCTATGATGCAACACTGACACTAAAATACCAGGGGTGGCTACAAGTCCAATTTAATAGGCAATTAAATCCTAAATAAATACGTAAAAACAGCAGTCAAGAACAGTTTCCTTTCCTAAATAAAACCTTAAGGTTACTTCAGAAACATAAACAGGCATAGCAACACTTTTTACATAAGTCACAAATGCCCAAACTACCTGGTTTTAGTACATCTCACAGCTCATGATGAAAACTCACAGCAGACTAATTGCCAGTCTGGAAAGATCAACTTTTCTCTAGGCACTTTCCCCTCTCCTCAGCCAACATGAGTCCTCACACATCTGTCAGGTTTCCTCTATGCATGGAAATACTCTCCTGTATATATAACCCCTCTGTCCTTCACAAATCTGTCCCTAGTTCAACTCCAAAGTCTTCCCTTTCAACTATTCTGATGGATCTCCCCTCCTGTCATGGCAGAGATTTAACAGTGCCAGTATAATCCTTGTGTACATTGATGGAGCCCTCTGCAGAACTCGTGCAGTGGTCCAGAGACCTGCTGACCTGCTCAGCAGACACAAAGCTGAGCTGGGGGATCACACAGGCCAGCAACCAGCCTTCTGAGATGACACTGGGGGCTGCACTGGCCACACACACATACCTTGACACAGTCAGATCAGTGAATGGAGATTATTTTGGCATTTTTATTTAGTATTATGAGCTTTCTTAAAATTCTGCTGAACAAGAAACAGGCAAACCTAGTCTTGGCTTAGAAGCACAAGGAAAAGGAAGGGCATATATACAGCCCGGCAGCTGAGGTCTAGACATGAGCCAGAGCAGAAGAAAAAAAGGAAGAGAGAAGTGATTTAGTTGGAAGATTAAATCTAGGTTTAGCCAAGTTAAGTCAGTGCTGATGCAGGAGCTGATGTTACAGACAGACTGAAACATAACTTTGATGAATGAAAGAAAAGTAGGCATGGAAGGACTCAGTCACAGACAGAAGCTTGGTGAGAAGGGAAGCCTCTGAATAGCTGACCTTGCTCAAAGAGGAGATGGAACAACTAAAAGTAAGACAGTTGCAGATAAAGTACTCTAAATCCTTTTTAAGTTAATTAGAATGGACTTCAGGTATAGAAAACACTATAGGTAAACAAATAACACCATACTTGATTACTAGATGGTTCAATACCAACCCAGTCAAGACTGTGGTACCTGTCTGGCTCTCCAAACACTTGTGAACTTGTCACTTGGAAGAGATTATAGAGACCAAAAGAAAGATGGTGAAGGTGAACTGGAAATTCTTTTGGCAGGTCCATTATAGAGCAATTTGCAGAGTTAGACTTGCATCAGACATAACTGGTGAGACAAGAAGCTGACCTGGACAATTGTGTTAAATTCAATGATCCTACACATAAAGAAGAGCTGCAGAGGTGCTAGAAGTATCTGCAGAATTGCTATCTTGGGGGGCAAAACCAGCTTCTCAGTAACTCATCTCTTCTTGCAGTAGCCAGTGAGAGTTTCATCAGCTTCAGAAAAACAAAATACAGCTTTGTTCTCTCCACTCAGACAAGAGATTGTATTTCTTAATCATCATGACATGCTTGAAAAATTAGAGGACTTTATAATATTAATGACATGCAGCCACTTTTGTTTGAGATACAATAGCTGAACAGCAGTTTGCAGAAATAATATGCAAACAGGTGAAAACAGAAAACAGATAATATCAACTGACAATTTTTTTAGGTATGACTAAAACCAGTGAAGCTCATATTTGGTAACAATATTAGAATCAAAATGTACTAAATCGTTAAATATCTGATGGTCTTAGAGCCCCTTTAAATATTTTTTTTCAGAATATGATTCTTTGCACTACAAGCATTAATTCCAGCTGGTTAAAATTATGGTGGAATCTATTTTTCTTTTCTCTCCCAATTAAAGAATATTTCCCATCTTCTGGCAGAAGCTTAAAATTTTGAAAAAAAAAAATAGCATAAAAAGTACTTAGAAATGCTTCTTCAGTGTTCTCTGTAGACCATGCAATTGTTTCCATCACAAGATAAGAACTTCGGACAAAAATGAGGAAACACATTATACTGCTCAACCATATTACTTTGTGAGAGACACAGGACAGTCGAGAAGCCAGCCAATAAGGAAAAAGAAGTACATGCTAAAGTGGAACTACCTGAACAACATTTCCATACTAAAAAAAAAGAGTTTTGGAGGCTTCAGAAAAAAACAATGTCTACAGGGGAAAGAAAAATTGTGCTTAGTTTAAAACTCAACTTCTGACCAGTTCTTCTACTGATACTATGCAGCTGCCCATCAGTACCAGCTGAAATGCCCCAGCTGCAGCATTGGAGACATGGACATCCAGCTGACACACGTGCCCACAGTCATTTCCCTGAAGAACCATCTTGATAAGACACTAGAATTTTGCTGTTTCCAGGAAAGCCAGCAAAAGTGGGGCCCACAGAAGCACTGGCAAGATTTCTGTATTCCTGACTCTGAGGCTATGGAGAACTCCGTAACATCAGAATCTACTCAGTGTTGCTGTGAAGTATGGAAAAATTTGAGAGCCTAACTGGTATTATGGTAATGTGTATGCTCTGGGAAGAATGTAAACCAAATTTAATACTCTTTTAATCACATGCAGAGAGAAAATGTCAATTCAACAGCTCACTTCTGAGTAGATCTAATAGTCCTGCCTTAGGCAATTATTTGACAGAAATTCAGCAATATATTTCAATGAAATTCTAAAATTCCGCAGCAATTCTGTTTTTTGGAAAAACATCTTCCACCTTTCCAGTCAGGTCCTCTCCTCTCCTGCTTCAAACATGCATATCCACATATGCATCACTTATTACACCTACTAGTTACACTGTTTCATTTCTAGCTTAATGCCAGTATTTAGAGGGACCAGTGTGAAAATTGCTTTTTCTGCTTATCCTTGATGCAACAGCATATGCTCCCAATTTGCTTTACACTTACTAATTTAAAATTTATTACAAGTAAAATTAGCAGCCTAAATAATTATGTTAATCTACGTATTGTTAGACAGCCTGTCATGGAGAAATACAATAGAAACAACAAATGCTAATTAATTTAAAATAGCCCATGATCCTACAATTCACTAAATCAAGTTTTGAGGTTTAAGCAATTCTTGTCAGCAATCTGTCCAACAGGCTTTTATAAGATTTGCCTTGTCACTCTTGGCTCATTATAGGATTCCTGCCTGCTCAAAAGGATCCTGTCATCTAGAAAGCATTATGGGAGCTGAGTACTAACAGTTCCTAAGTGAACCAAATAGTCTTTATAGGTCTATGAGAAACAAAGTGTAAGCCTCGAAGTGGAAAGTTGCTGCAGTTTGACCTATGATTATAAAATTATCCTCAACAGCACATCACTATTGCATTTAGGCTACCTGGCTTTCAGAACAGCAGTGTTACAGGAAAAGCAAAACTGATATCCTAGAGATACACACATGTCAAGTAGGACTTAAATAGATGTGACATTCCTGTCCCTCCAGCAAACTGGCCAGTAAATCTAACTCCTACATGTAATCAGCAAGAATACCACATCCTGTAATCCCAGTGTAAAGTTTGGGATTCCCATGTCCATTATGCCAGTGTGAATGCAGAATTGTTGGCTAAGTCCCCCAATCCTACATCTAGAGGCAACTCACTGAAACTAGCAGGAGATCAGTTTAGAAGAGATTAAAAGAGTACTGCACAGCTGTAGTGAACTTCTGGAACTTGCTGTTACCAGAGGCTGTGGAGGCAGACAGCACCAGTAAGGTCAAAAAGCATTTATTAAAATAGATAGTCAGAATTTGCATGAAATAGTAAAGCATATAGGCAGGGCTGAACCCTCTAACATCTTCAATACAACAGCTACAGAGCTGAGCAGTATGAGTGCTGAAGCTCACAGGCTACTCTAAAGAACACTTGTGGATGTCAGAGGGAAGGTACTGAGCTAGGTGGTACACTGCTCTGGCTCAACATGGCATTTCAAACATTCTTATCAGCCTGTAGAAGTGGAATTAACTACCTGGCAATGCAGCTGCTTCAGTGTGTACATTTTAAACTTCTTTCAGATAGTCTCGCTGCTTTTAATTTACAATTTTTTCCCCATTCAATTTGACATTTCTATCAGTGCCAATCCTGAGATTCCCAAAGAAGCTGAGCTACAGCAGTATGAACCAGAGAGACATGAGAACTACCAAAAGTGTGCTTACCTGAAATACAGTGTTTCACAAATAAATATAAGAAAAATATGGATAAAAATATTTTACCATTCCCATTCAAAGCCTGAATTGTATTTTCGTTCTGCCATGTTACAGAATCACAAATCCTGATTCAAATGCATATTAAATTTGATAAAAATCTTAGTAGCATATCTTTCCTATTTCTACAGAATTAGAACATAATAAGTAGCTAAGCATTAGCTCTTACAGTAAATTTCTTACTTTTATACTGCCAATTACTATGTACATAGCATTCAACACTTCTAATGCAGAGTACAACAGCATTACCTTGCAAGTTGAGTAGTAACAGATCAGCAGCTGTCATCTACACAAGAAGAAAGACAAGCTATTGGTCAGATTATTAACAAGTGGCAAAGTGATCTGGAATTGCAAATCACTTTTTAAAAAATTGTGAGAACCCTACCTCCTCTTACTTCAGTGCTAAATTTCAAAAGATGAGCAAAAAGGCAATCTAAGCAACAAATTCAGCTGGAATGATAATATGGGAAAAATTTTTGAGCAAAATACTGGAGATCCAATTTGGTAGACAAAGGGTTTATTCCAACATTTTCCTTTACTTCAGATAGTACTTCTAAGACTATTTAAAATTGGAAAGATTAGGTACCAAAAATATGACATCTCCAGAGATTTGGAAAGATCTCAGACCTGTATTTAGAAACAAGAATGAAGTTTTTAAGTAACTACCATAAAAGGATGCTGCACATGGCAGGTCTAGTTTCAAGAATGCCAGGATATTTCTCCCTAAACTTATACTGAAAAGGCGCATACATCTTCTCCTAGAGATGGAAAAGGATGTTACCAGTACTCAAAAACAGTTCTTTCTTCTGAAATCTCTAGCTAAAAATAATAGTTCTCAGATGCAGCTTTCATCTCTTCCTCCAAGCTTCAGCCCAAACATTCAATGGATTATAGCTTCCACATGTCTATCAAACTCTGACAAGTATTTTTTTTCCCTCCTGTCCCAAAGCCCCAACTAGCTTCAGACTACATGTTTCAAAAAGCTTTGCCTGACTGCTCAGTCAACACTTTTAAGGCAACCCACCCCACCTGTGCTGTCAGTTCTCTTAACTTGATACCATGGAAGAATTCAAGGTGGAAACAGAAAAAAAAAATCTGAAACTAACCAGATCCTTCATATTTCCATTTACAATCACACCCATTCATTTAATCATTGCGGGTATAGCACAAGAAGTTTCTTATGCTACAGAAATCACCTTAAAAGAACTACAGAAATCACCTTGAAAAGAGCACAGAACAGTGAAACAGTGAAACAGCCACTCCTCAGTCAGTCAACTCTTGGTCTGTGTTCTCCCATGTGTTTTCTACAGGCAAGAGTTACTGAAACACCATGAAAAGGCATTCTATTTCAGACATACAAAAATCAGTGAAATAGAACAGTTTGTAGCTTTTATGGGAGACGAATTACTCTAGAGTAATACAGAATACAGTAATACAGAATACAGTAATAGAGAATCAAAGCCATCCTTGGGACAAATAAACAACATTCTGGAATACATCAGTAACAACTTCAAAAACAGCTCACTATATACGGACTGTAATAAAAGCACTGGGACTCAAAAACTCCAGGTTTTCAGCCACAAACTCAATTTTCTAGCTTATTCTGTCCCTCTGAAGCTAATAAAAGGCACCATTTCTGGAAGTCATTTTTTAACTCTCCAATGATAAGCAGCAAATTCTTACACAGGAGAAGGCTTCTGCAAAAGCTGTAAAATAGTCTGATACTCTATATGCATACGAGAAATAAAAAGCTATCAATGACTTTTTGACAAAGCTTTGCCTACCACAAAGGGAAAAGTGAAATTTTCCTCTAACTGTAGCTCTACATATATTTTCTGAGATTAAGTTATGGTCAAATTGCCATGTAAAGATATTTTCAGTTTTCTTCATACATTTTTACAACACTCTCACTTCCACAGTATTTGCCATTATCACTCCCAGCAGCCAATGTTGTTTGCATAAGATGCTATTTGCCAAGAACTTGATACTTGAAAGGAAGATCTCTTTTGTCTGTGCAGCAGATTTGTAGGTAGAAAAAATGAGCCTTGCTGAGAGAAAAGTGGCAAGAACCAACATAACCACATACACATCATCCATAAATATCTAAGAAAAAACGGAGCAGAAAAAGCACGAGGCATCCCTATCTAATGGGACTTGACTACACTCATAACACACTTTTTCCATAAGTGACAAGAAATGACAGCCTATATTTTCAACTAATTTGTTGTAGAAGGATTGCTCACAAAGCTCCTGCAAGGGCTAGAAGTCTAACTGTAGACAGATCTACCCGGAACTCATGCAATCGCACACAGAATCATAGAATGGTTTGGGTTAGAAGAGACCTTAAAGATCATCTAATTCCAACCCCCCTGGAATGGGAAGGGGTACCTTCCACTAGAGCGTAAGACAGGCCAAAGTGTTTCTAGCCCTGTTTAACAGCTGAAGAAGGAAGATACAAATCAATACAACACTTAAGGGCTATCCTCAGGAAAATCTCATTAATATGGGTCTGCAAGGAGAAATGCCAAGAGTTTCACTGTAAGTAGCATGTTTGGATATACCTAACCATGTCTTAACCTCACAATGCATGAATGTTCTTAGGTAATGCAGTCTAACATACAGAGAAGAAAACACCCAGAGCACAACTGTTTATAATTAATTGTCAAAACAAAGATACATGGAGAGAGGCTGCATGTAACATATTCTTAGTTTGGTTTTATTCCATATCTCAGTCACTCTCCCAGAGGCTGGAACAAGAGAGATGTTTCCTTCATTCACAACACAAAGCTGGGAAGGGCCATGAGTGCACCACAAGCTGGAAATCAAAATGGCCACAACCCACAGGGAAAAGGTTCTAAACAAAATTAGGATGTAATATGATGTAGAACAACTGCAAAAAAAAAGAGAGGAAGGCTGCTTATTAGACTGTAATCTACTGAAAAGGATGTGATCATCAACACAGAGCAACAAATTGAACATGAATCAGCATGTTGTCAGTAAAAAGGCAGATGCCACACGAGGGCTCATCACCTCAGCAACGTTCAGCCTAACTCAGAACACAGTTTTGTGACAGCAGGCTTTGGGATCAGCCACCCCAAACAGCTATCGCTCCAAATGGATTAATTATCATTACAGCTGGGATCACTCAGCAGCCAGTAATGAACTATGAACATTTATCCTCCTTAAATGTTTGTTTCCTTTACGTTGTTGATATTTAGGGTAATACTGAATGTAAGGTACAGTGATAGTTATGCCAGAGACTGACTGGAGGAAAGAGCTTCTATTTAGGGGGAAACTAGCTTCTAGTTTAAGGGGAAAAATCCACCACAATATCTGAGGAAGAGAAAGAAGAACTATGTTAATTATGAAGAATTACAAAATTGTGCTCTGAATAAAAAAGGAATAAATTAGTTTTGGAGCGAGACTGTAAATTTCTCCTGTCATTCTATAGGTCTTGCAAAGAAAGATCATGTATAAAAGCTTCTACCCTCCCCCCAAGAGAAATATTCAACTGCATCTCATGGAATCTGAACCTAAGGGTTACTTCAAAAAGGGAGTGCCTGAATGAGAATTATTAGACAATCCCAGTTAAGCTCTTCAAAGCAGAGACAGCCTGCCAGGGGAAAATTTCACAAAGCCTGAGACCTCAGCTGCTACCATGGAACCACATTTTTATCTCAGAGTAAGCAGATTTATGCTTGTTTAAGCAGACTAAGTACAGATTTTCTTTAATTTCTCCACCCATGTTTTACAAATGTCTGATTATGTTCTTACATTAAGACACTAAATATAAATGCTTTTATTCCTAGTTTACAATTATCTGTCTTAACCTATGGCCCAGTTACCCAGCAGAGACTCTGCAGTGTCCACAGATAAGAAAGGTGTTTCCCCTCCCAATGCACAGACCAGATTCTGGCACTGCAGGAACTGGACAGACCCAAGTGCACCCAGGGACTCACATCAACTGAAGAGGCTCTCCAGCATGCAACAGGGTATTAGAGTGCATCCTTTGCTCTTGCAGCTGTTGGGGTCCAGGTCACAAGCAGACCCTTTCCTGACTGCTTCCTATGCAGGAGGTATTCATGCTTACTCCCTACTTGCAGGGAGCAGACAGTGGGCTCCAAAACTTTTGCATTACTTGAAAGGCAGATGTGTGTGCAGAAACAAACAAGGTAAATACTATAATTACTGGAATGTGGGGCATCTAAAATAGTTGGGATTTGCACTACTCAAGAAATCAGACACTTTGTTAAGAAATCTTGATATAATATTTGAGATCTAAATGCAATTACATCACTTTAAATAACTTGTACTGGTTTTGATAGTTTTGCTTTTGCAATGTTTACATTTCCATTCAATCTAGAAAGATTTCAGTCTTATTGCACACTCCCAAGCAGCACTTCAAGCCACCTGATAAATGAGTTAGTGGAAACAGATGCTAATGTCCTCTTTTCTTTACTAGAAATATAAATAAAGGAAAACAAGACTAAACCAATAATTACTTTTGGTTTTGAACCTTAAAAAGAACCCTCTATTTTCTCTCCTCCATTTTTGCATTTGTCCTGTGGGACTGGACAGGAAAAATGTCAATTACTGTCAGAGGAGAACTAAAAATCTCAATTGTGCCTTCTGCTCACTGCAAAATCCCAACAATAAATACAACATAATCTTCAGAAAACAATGATTTGTAACAAGTCTGTCTGGGGAAATGGAAAGAATATAATATCACAGGAAAATTCTGCTGCTGACAGCTCCATTCAAGAGAAGCATTTGTGAATGCCAGTTAAGTGACTAACTAGATATGACTTTTATCTCAATAACATGTCAAAGTAACAGAATGTGTGTTAATTAAATTGTCTCAGTGATAAAGAACGAAATTTCAAAAGAAAAAATGTAAGACCTGCTTCTGTAAGATTTAAGAGCAGTAAGTGAAATACCTTTCATTTTAGAGCAGGCAGTGCTTCTTGCACTATCTCCCACTGTAACAACAAGCAGTTTAAATGATCATACTTCAAGATGTATTTTGGATGACTAAATAACATTTAGATCACAGAGGTTTTCCAATGCTACCTTCTGAAGCTACTGCAAAACAAAGGAACTTTTTTTCTCTTACAGGAATAACATTAATAATGTATTATGACCTTTTATCTAAATATTAGAATTTTCCATTCTCTCCCCTTGCTAGAATTTATTTCAGCAATTCAATACTGGATCTGATTGAAAAATAAAAAGGATACACTTGGCAACATTCTAGATAAACACTATGATCATAGAATCACACATTCTTGTAAGGTGCATATTTCTCCTACAAAGATATTTAAATTCATATGCATATGCTTGTTTGTCTGTGGGAGACAACATTTTTGCTGTACTTCTATGAGGTCTTGGGCTATAAATTAGTTGTGTACTGATTGAGTCTGGAGGGAATGTCTTCTAAATTTTAGATACATCTGTACCTCTTTAAATCTGTCATCTAGTTTCCAAGAGTTCCACAAGTATCTTTTAACAGGGACACAGTTAGATGCATTGTCCATGTATACAGCTATGATAATTATGCTAATTTATTCCAACCCACTAGACAACACCTGTAGTAGTGAGGATAACTTGGCTTAAAAAGATTCCAATCCTGTGAACAGCTTTATCTCTTGCAAAAGAAAGCACAATTTTAAGGGAAAAAAAGGTCAAGACTGAAGCTCGGATGGGCAGGTATAATTTGCTAAACTAATAACTATCCACCTCTATCTCCTTGGTTTCAGCTGTACCAAAGGCATCCAAAATCTATACTGTGGGAATGCAGAGAGTTACATATTTATTACATAAATAACTTGACAGCTGAGATTAGATTTTCACACAAGCCACAACAATTGAAGACAAAGGGGGAGATGTGGCTAAATTTACACAACATTCAGGTGTCAGCACATATTCCTTGTCTCCCTGCTCTTTTTCCTCCTCCCTGAATTACACCACCTTGAGCTACAGCTGCAGAGCAGCACGTTGAGACCATACGGACAGAACTCACTGGGATTCACTGCACAACCATCCTTCTAGCTCCTGCCAACAGAGCCAGAAAAACAACCAAGCTCTAGAAATGCAAAGTGAGTTATCACAGGTAAAAAATGGATACATGAACAAACACATTAATCTCCTGTACAAGGGTGACAACTTCTAATTGTATCATATACCTAAGTTATCCATGTGTGCCTCTCTAGGAACAACATAACCCGTTGGTCTACATTTTAATATTACAGTGCAAAACTTTAACCAACACTTTATCTCTGTCTGTAACAGAAACCATCTGGCATTTTGCTAAGTGAATAACTAATAAAATAAAAACTGTATACAATTTCAAAGAGATACACCTCTAACAGTAATGGACTGTCCAAAGGACCCCAAAGAAATATTGCTGCTCTGAAAAGCAAAACAAATCAAAGGTCAGAACCTTAGTTCAGAAAAGGTTACACTTACTCCTTATTCCTGCTTTTAATGCACGGCTGGTAAAGGACTTTTACAGCATTCCAGGTGCCCACTGGTCCAGAGCTAGCCATGAAAGTATCTCCAAACAGTGTAAAAACACTGTCGAAAGAGGATCTTCCTGAAGACTCCACCAGCAATGTGTCAGAATTTAAAAGCCATATCTATAAATGAAAAAATCATTTATTTTACTGAAGATAACAAAAATTTCAATTTGTTCCTTTACTCTGATCCTAAACCAGAGGATTCTAAAGCCACATTAACAGACAAAAATTGACATTTTATTACTCAGTACAACCTGCAAATCCTCTGGTGGAGAAAAATGGGTTAATACAATAAACTGATGCATGATTTATCAGAGTCATTTTTAAGATCTTTTAAGATTACTTCTGTGAAGCTGACTTTTTGTGGCTGCAGCACATTCCCTTTGATAGTAACAGTCCCAAGTTGTCTATTTCAGTACCAAATTGATTATTTCTCTAATTTTATAGTTTTTTAGGAGTTAGTTGAGCATACAATGCTGAGTAACCAAGGGCTGAAGACAGGGGACAGAAAGACTGCCCACTGGAAATACCAAAAATGAAGGATTTTTACAAAAAGTGTAATAGCTATGACTGGATGGAGCTAAGACAAGCAAGTAAAAAGACAGCAATTCATGTGGTCTAACAGATAGGCTGGGTTTTTTAAAGGCTGGAACAGATCCTTACTTGGGAAATAAGGATAATCCTTATCAAATTTGATAATCTGACTGGCATTCTTCAGCACTACTTGCTCACAGCAATTGATGGGATATTTACTGGGGAGAGTTTTGCAAAATCTGAACTTTGCATCACATTATGGAACTTACTTAATCTTTGTGTGATTCTGCATGAGTGTTTCGACCTGGATTCAGAGCTTTCATGCAAACCAAGTCAGGCTTTTCCTTTATTCACAGCCTGCAGTAGTGAAGTGATCCACGTTACCAATGGAAATACATTTTTACAAGTCCTGAGACTGTATGAAATTATTATACATTAAATATTTATCATAGAAAATAGAATTTATGCAGTGCTGCTCACTAGAGAGTTATCTTCTGCTTCTCATGACCTAATCAGCTTCAAGTAAAACATGTTACATGATGTTAGGTAGCAGACATATGATAGACCTGTGAAGGAAGAAAGCCAGTGTTAACAGGACACATAGTATATATCATAATTTAATGTGACAGTCACAATTTGTCAGAGCCCAAGGCTTAGAACATTACAGTGGAAGCTTCATAAAGGAGGAATGAGACATACTAATAAAGTTGTCTTGGGAGAGGATGGGAGGAGGAGAATCACTTTAGCATATAGACATAAATGATGACAAGCAATTGCACTTGGCTTAGCAAGTGGCCCTTCATCTGTTCTGCTCTGGTAACTCACAGTACACATTCATAGTCTAAACTGCAAAATATACCTCATTAGAGCATTACACACAGTGCTACAAGCTGAGTGTTGAAGACATATTGGAGAAAATTAGGAGAAAAGTGTCCTATACACACAGGCCACTGCCACCACACTCAGTTTAACTAAACACAGTTCCTTCCTTGTGAAAGTACTAACAATTCCCTGTGAAGGAGCCTCCTGGGATGTTTTTCAGATGAAGATCCTTCAAACTAGTGTAGGGAACAATGCAGAAGTAGCTGTCTGCTCCTTTCAGAATCTTTCTGCAACTGGGTTTAGAGAAATCACCAAAACACTGTTTTTGCGGCACCATCCATTTAAAAAAGTACTTGCTTTTATCACAAGAGTTGAGATGTGGCGTCTGACAATAACATTCTGTCAGTTGGTCAGACTATATCTCAACAACAATGCAACAGATCTGTAATAATTTAGCACATAATACAGAGAAAGCAAATTAATCTTTGTGGGTGGAAGGACACTTGGCTATGAGAAAATCAACTTCTGAACGACATTTGCTTCTTTAGGCAAGAATTTCCTTCTTTTCCTCATGCATGAACCATTTTCTTATCTTGCTTTAGGTCAGAATGAGCAATCACCTACCAAGGCTTAGTGTGTTGACTCAAAGCACTTTATACATGTCATTTCCAGCTAACAAAAGTTTCAAATTTTGATCTGTGCTTTCAACCATATCACTTGCAATATACAATCCTTCCTTCCTCTCTATCACTTCATACATCAGAGCCTGCACAACCAAATTCCTGTCATACTAATTCCAGTAAGAAAAGAACCTTTACACAAAGCTAAGTACATAAGGTTTAGCACTTGTCAATAGTGCAGATTGATGACCTCTTCTGGAATGACAGCATCAGGAGAAAGTGTTTGAATTTTTGCCAGTGCTTTTTGGTGTTGGGTTTTGGTTTTACCTTGTTTTTTATACCACCTTGCCATTAGGCTTCAAAAGTGTTCTTAGAACAATCTATCCCCAAAACTACTTATCTACCTCTTCCAAACCTCTCCTTTACTGAAGCTCAAAAAAAAAAATTACATCTATTAACATGCTGCTATGCTGACCAATAATGCACATTTTGCTTATGTTCTCCTATCTCTAACCATTTGCTCTCCTCATTCTTAGCTTGCAAGTCATACAACTTCAAGGCAGGGAACCCCTCAACAGCAGAATAAAGAGAGAAGGCAAGTGATAAATCTAGAAAATGTGAAGAGAGCAGAGATATAGTTAGGATAAATAAGGAAGTCTGTATACACCACTTTTTTTTTTTTTTCCTGAGACAAAAGACTTTTATTTCTTGTCTTTCTTTAAAGAAAAACAAACCAGCACCCCTAAGTTGTATAAAGCTTTCATGAACCTGATTAGCACCAACATAAACAACAGAAAATCACAATGTCTACGAATAACATAACTGGTAATGTTAAGTGATGCATGCAGAGAGAATAAGGAAAATGAGTATACGTAATATTTGTGGTTTTAAAAAAAATAGATTAAAAAGACTTGTGAGAGACCTTAACCTTTATTATCACATACACAGCCTAAAGTGTTTGCATTCAGCTATGTAAGCATAAATACTGTGAATTAAAATCTTTGGCTCATTGTCAAAACAAACAAGTGGGGCAGCTGGTCCATAACACATCAACAAGGAGACCACTTCTCTAACTTGGCTGTGCACTCACAGCCTCGAGCACCTACGCTTTTTACTGTTTATCTGTTCACAATCATTAATAGAAGTGCTTACATTACATTTGTGTCCACAAGGCCTTAGAGTCCTAAGACTTAACCCATGACTCCAGAACACCTGTTGGTGTGTATACTGTATCTAGGACCTCATCCTGGACATGACTTTCTGATGTTAAACACACACCAAAATAATACCAGCCACTCACTAATAGAAAGGAAGGGATGCGAATCAAAAGCTAGCCCCTGTGCTAATTCAGCCTGCTCCTCTAATCAATACATTGACAAAAATGCAACTCAGATAATCAATACATTGACAAAAATGCAACTCAGAGCTAATAGAAATGGCAATGTCCTAAACAAGTTGATTTTTCTGTTAGAAATATTCAATTCACTCTACATAAGCTACTAGGCTTAAGCATCAAAATATTGGGTAACTCGGAAACACGTAAGCTAAAAGGCAAAAATCACAACTTTTTTAATGGCTACTCAATTAGACTACGCATAATGACAATCATGGCTCTGGTCATGAGACCTTATTTTATCATCACAGAAGTTTTTTCTAGTGATTGTATAAATGTTATCTTGGTGCTAAAATCTGGATGTTCGGAAAGCTCAGAACTTGGATAATGTATATATAAACCAGCTTATTAAATTAGATTGCCTACCTCAACAAAGTACATCTGTAAATTTAGCTAGATTAAGAATTTACAATCATGTACTTCTTTATCTTTGTGTCTATGAATTAATTACAGAAACTGCATAACCACAAATTCTGTGCTTATATTTAGTTCATGAAGAAAAGAAAACACCTCTGGTTTACCAAGTGTATAAGATTAAGATAATTCCAGACTCAAATTTCTATCGATCTTGAAAGTCTGAGGAATTTTGCTGTCACTATTTAAATATCAAGCTTGACCAAGTTTAACAGCATTAGAACATTAAGTATAATAGGCAATTTTATTTTTGTTTGCACTTCACTTTGCAAGGCAATATACTGACTCATAGTATCTGCTGACTTCAGACAGCATTTGTGCAAGATGCTATACAATTTGATGAATTTCTGGTGATTAAAGATATGAAGCACTGGAGCAAGAAGATGAGATATATATTATAAAGTCAAAACACAAGTGTTAAATCTGGGCTACTTGTATTAAAAGAGAAAAACTTCTACATGTACATCTCTGTAGATTAAAAAAATGGCAGAAAATGTCTTACTTGAACAGAACTATTCAATACTTCAACACAAGAATTTGAATTAATTATATTTTTTTACACATACAATCATGAACAGCATAAACAATAACATTTTAAGAGCTAGGATTCATAGGTTAAATTTAAGAATTAAATTAAGAATTTAAATTTAAATTAAAGATAAAAAATAACAACTTACCAAAATATAGATTTTTCCATCATCCCCTTTTATGGTGAATCTAAATGTACTTTTAGTAGAGGACAATTCCACAAGACACTGGGCAACTGTGCTCTGTACGAATTGAGACCTGTTTAAGAATTAACCATGTATTATGTTTTCATAACAAGTTCTTGGGCAAAGTCACCAGTACCAATGCAGAACAGGCACATGAGCATCTCCATACTGTCAATTTCACTACATCATAAAATATCCTACAACTACTTTTTACTGAGCAATGGGGCTTCTCTATTTTTCCTTCCCTTTAAATCAGACAACTTCATATTTCCTGCAACAGGACTTTTTTTAATAGATCAGCTGTCTAAATTACAGCACATCCTTTATTTTGACCATGTGTCAATTGCAAAACAAAAGCTTTTTTCTATTATAGTTGACACATAAATACAAAGTTCACAATGATGAACATATTTCAAATATAATTCACAAAAGGAAAGAAAAGCTACTGACACATACTGCATGACAGAAGACAGCTTGATCAAGTTCTGTTTAACTTCAAACAGATTTACTTCAACATTTAAAACACTTCCAATTAAACATTTCAAGCTTTACTTAACTTTCCATAATCCATTTCCATATCCATTTCCATAATCAGATATCATGCAAATTTAAATAGTTAAAAATAAACAAGTATTGTATTTAGGCTTATCATCTGAATAGTGAGACACTATGACAAATTACATACAATCTCTCACCCTCTACATCTTACACACACACAAACAAGCACACACAAACACACACAGAAATAAGCAAACAAAATTGTACCTGACTGAGTTCAGAATACATTGCCTCTACAGTGTTAAATTCTGTCATGATTACATTTAATTTCACTGCATTTTGCTATTATAAGTAATTCTTATTATAAGTTATTCAAGAAACTACATTTCAAGCACCCTTTCCAAAACATAAACCCCAGTATATTATCTGATTTTTTTTAATTTTTATTTTTTACCTTGGTGTTGTGCTCAAACTTCCCTCAGATGGCTGAATAATCACCTCAGTGACATAATATTTAATGGTACCTAGAACGACACAAAAAATTTTCAAGTACAACAGAACAGATTTGTTAAGAATAGACTGTAAGTCACTGTATCACTACACTAATTAAACTTCTGTTCAACACTCAATTAAGAGGTGCAGCAGATGGTCAAATTCCGCTTTGGTTTGTGGAAGGAGAAGCAACTAAGAACAGAAAACATACATTGCCAGAAGACAACAGCTCTGACCTAACTACATGGTCAGCAATTTGTCATTCATATTGATCCTTGTTTAATGGTGGGAACAATCATCTTGAAACAAAGCAAGCAAGAGCTCAAGCCAAACCTGAAAGATGAATTGAAAGAACTTTCCTAAAGCACTGAGACCAGCATAGCTTACGTAAGTATTTCAGTACCCTCTGCTGCTCAGTAATGCTGCAGTGAATCACAAGAGACAGTTTTAATAACAGCACATGTAGGGGAATCATTTTCTTCTTTGCTCAAAGAGCAGAATAGAACTTATTTCAAAAAATTATACTAACTCAACACTAATACATTCCAAGTTTCAATGTAACTTTTCCCCAAAAGTCCCACTAAGACAGCCTTTAACACTAAATGGAAGTGTTTGAGTACAGAATTTAAATCCTATCAATAAACTCAGGTCAAAGACGATCACGTTGAAGCTCTGGGTCTATGCTACAAACACAGCCTAACCAGAGGGCCAGAAGAACAGCTTAAGCATATCAAGCAAATAAACTTATTTATTAAGCCTTAGCATGTAAACAACAGGAAAGGTTCACCAGCTTCATAAATTTTAAGTGCAGAAGGGAATGTCTCATTTGATCTCTGTCCACACATGCCATTAAAAGTGGATGAAAGCAAAAATTTCAGAAAGACAATCTGTTTTAAAGACTCCAAGGGCTCAGTAATCCCACCCCTTCAGCAGATAAGTACTGCACTTTTTAAATTATCCTCACTGTTAGAAAATTTAATTTGAGTCAGCTCCACTTTGTGCCTAGACCTGGGTGACAGGAGGAAAAGAAGTCAGCTCAGTCACACAAGCTCCCCAGCTATTACCTTGCGTAAGAAATCGGCGCTACTGCTGCCAGGACTTCAGCAATTAAGGAGACTTTTGCTTGCAGAAAGACAGAAGGTGGGATTTCCCAAGAAAAAATCGTGGGAGTATATAGAGTTGGGGGAAGGAATAGCTGACTGGAGAATTTCAAAGCCAAATCTGGCCTTCACAGCTACATCACTCTAATTCAGCTTTATCTTCAAGGCACTGATACCTGCTCATGAGAAAGTACCAAAGCATGACAGTCATGTCTGCTACCCAGTGTCCTCTCACAATGGTTCTGTTCAGACTTACACCATGTATCTCTGGTTAGCCTTTTTTGTCTGTTCTTGGAACTCTGCGAAATTCCTACAGTACTGAAGAAATATAGTAAAACAATGGACATGCTATCTAACCTCAGCCATGTACAGAGTCCAATTCCCTGTACATCTCCATAGGATTTGCCTTTTCCCTTTGTTGCTACAACACTCAGAAGGCTTCGACTAAGGCATCCATTATGCGTGACGATCTGTAAAGATGTTTTCCAAAAACTGTTTTCCCAAAGAGTTAGAACCTGCATTGTGAGCTTTCAAACATCCTACCTTAAATTCGGTTTTATTAAAGCCTGTACTGTACAAGACAATCAGAACTTTCTGTAATAGGACCTTCTGTTTTGTGTCTCCTCAGGACTTATTTCTTAAGACAGGTTTTGCATTTTCTGAGAAATTTTTACATTCTCCAGATCCCTGAACTAAGCCAGGGTCACACTGACTGATGCAGTTGAGTAGAGGGAGAATGAAAGCATGAACCCTGCTAGTAACAGTCTTGTCATTGCTTCTCTCCTGTTAATAACTGTATTTTTAAAAAACCACAAGAGACTCATCTTTATACCACTTGAGGTAAGCCCTGCTGATTCAACATAATGACAGCTTTTACACCAATAATCTCATCATCTTATTATTCGATGATGATGAGAGATAACTTGTTTCTTTGACAAAGCTTCCTTTCCATACAACCAGGCTGGCTGTTAGCAATAGTATCTTTAGCTTCTAGTTCCGTGTTGATCAAATTCTGAATTAACCATTCCATTATTCTGTAGGAGTGACAGCAAAATAAATAATCTGAATTTCTTAGGTCTCCTTTTTAACTGGTATTCCTAGTAAACTGGAATAAGACAGAGTCTTCTAAAGCTTTGGAATTAGCCAAATACACTACAGAAATAAGGATGAGGAAAATCCCTGTCATAAGTCACTTTCAAGGTGTAACAGTGAAAGCAACAACCTCATCTGTTCCAGAAGTGAACGAGACAAACACACAGGAATCAGATCTGCATCTTACTGATAAACTATTTTGCTCCAGAGTTTTTAACCTCCAGTGGTGCCTCATGGGTGATGCAGTGAAGTCTAGTTTGGTCTGTACATCCCATACCTGATGATACTGTTTCTCCCAGCATTGTCTTGCAGCGCTTACAAATTACTCTGGCATTTTCCTTTGATTTCTGTAGGACAAAGAATCATCACTCGGTTATTCTGAAACAGGACTGTATATTTGTAACATATTGTCCAGAACAGACAGTGAACTTTGCATGTCTTTCTGTTCTCTTTATGTTTATGTACACACAGATTTGCATTCACTGATTCAGCTTTCTACACGTGGACTTGCTTGCAGGTTTTGTACTAGCTTTAAGATCTAGCACTGTACACTGAACACACAGCACAACCAGTAACAGTTAACAGGAGAATCTCATCATTTGAGTGACTGGATGATAAAATAACAAGGTAAATTAGGTTTTGGTAAGGGCAAAATAATGGATACAAACATAAGTACTCCAGAATATATACATAAAATATTATGTTGCACTGTGACTGCCATCACTCAGTAGAAAGCTCTAGCCAGTGTGGACAGTTTTATAGGCACACCAGTTCAATGTTCAGCAGAGAACAGAAAAAGGTATTTTGAATTACTAGGAAACAGCTGAAATAAACAACATAGCATGATATTGCAGAAAGCTGTGTTAGATTCTCTTCTTGAACAACTTCTCTCTCTTAATTCAAGCAGAAAAAGAAAAAATGTCAAGAGGTGAAAAATAGTTTCCATATGTGGCAAGAAAACACATGCAACATGAGAAAGCATGACAGGAAACTGAGGGGTACCATTGAGATACATAAAATAATGAATATTTAAAAAAAACAGAAGAGGAAGAAAATTTACTCTCAAAGCTCATTATATGAAATTACAACCTGGTTTGCATCAAAGAAAAGCATTTGTCACACAATGCTTAACATAGTTTGGTACTCACTATAGGAAAGTATTTTTCATATTAAAAGTAAACATAACTTTTTAAAGTTTTTGTAAATTCAGGGGAAGCACTGTTCATCAAGGGATTACTAAAAACAAAAAACGGGGATTGCAACTTCTTGTTCAATGGCCAAAATACCACTCAATACTTGCATTACTTTTATACATCCCTTACTGCCCATTAAAAAGATGTCACTTCTGGATGAATCTGTGATCGGTCCTAGTAACACTCTAAACAATTCCAGTGTTAAAATTTAAATTCTGTTTCAGTTTAAAAGATACAAGTTAGCACAACTCCTACTTTAATCCAAAATGTAAACTCCAAAACTGGTTCTGTGTGGACTCATTACCCTGGGTGTAGCAGTAGAAGCAGTACATATATACAACCACAATTAAGCTCCTGAGTTAATAAACCCTCCTGGAGCCAGAAATCCTGAGAATGTAATGAGGAGACACCTAAATTGGATTTTTACATGTGGTCTTTGTATACACCTTTATTATTGCTCATACAGTACACAGTGCATAAAAATACCCATGTGTAATTGAACAACTCCTGTTTTATTGGCTTGGTTTTTAAGTCCAAATAAGTCAACTTGAGAAATCATATTGCAGCACATGCCTACAAAAATTTCTAAATTTAGCATAAATTGAAGGGTTTTTTGCTCAACAAAATTTAACTTTTTCTGTAATCTTTGTAAAAGATGGCAATAGTTCCCACAGATGCCAAGTGGAGTAAACATGAATGTGTTCTTTGGGGATCACAGCTTTTATTCATCACCACTACTTCATCATACTCCTTAGTATTCTCATTTTAAAATGTATAACAATGATGTGTTGGAATGATGCTCAGAACAAAAAGTGGTGCTCTGTGGCTCTAGCTATGTCAGGTACAATTTTCAGCTTACAAAGCTTAGTTCTGAGGTATGTCCATTATGGGATCTCTTCAGAACCTGGATTGTGGACTGTCAGACTGTAGATTTCCAAGCAAAACTGAAAAATGCTTTGTTAACCGATTTATTCTAATTCAGGTGCTTCAAAGAGCATGTGGTCTGTGATTAAACCTGTGATGAAAGAGATTATAGACACATTGGGCCAATTTTTTTCAGTTACACTACAGAAAAGGGTAAGTACTTCCTGTTGCAATGATAGGGAAAGGGTAAACAAGGGAGGTAGGGGAGTTATATGCACCAGTCTGGATCAGTAAGTAGGTTGTGCTTAGTCTTACAATCTGCACTAAAATATAGCCAAATGTCAGATCATATACTCAGAAACAACAGCAACAAAGCTAGTGATAAAATAAAGCGGAAGACAGAAAAAATAAAAATAATTCAGATGATGGTAGCTATCCAAACCAGAGTCACTAATGAGATGCTACAAAAGAAAGGGCAAGTATCTCTGAATGCATGAACAACTGAATAGCTGACATGGATAAACAGAAAAATACAGCATCTTCAGAATTAGTGAGATGATTACTGCAAAAACGGATCTTTGAAGCACACTAAAAATCTGGAAAAGGGTTTGGAAAACTGCTACAAAAATAATTTCTAGAAAATAAATGTGTCTTAGAGATAAAAAGTGATACTGAGTTGCAATTCTTAGTGTGCTTAATTTAATAAGAAGGCAGCAAAGAGTCAGGATGATTAACCACTGAAGCAGATTACCAAGGAATGTGATAAAGTTCCCATCATTTGAAGTATTAAATCAATATTGGATGTCTTTCTCAGAGCTGAGACAGAACTGATGCATTTGATGCTGGAAATACTAATTGGAGTCCTCTGATCGGTGCTATGCAAATAATAAAACTAAGAGAAAGGACCACTCTAGCTCCACAAAAAACAGGAAGCGTCCCACATGGAATCTGAACTTACAATCACAACATCCCACTTGTTCCTCACAAACCAGGAATCAAACTAAAAGCCCCAGGGAGAGCCCGGCAGCCTTTGTTAAAGCTTCAGAGAGCTGACTATGTTGGAAGTACAGTCCCTTTGCTATGGAGATGAGAAAAAAACCCATCTGGTTCACTGATACACAGTTATCCCCTTTCCAAATTCCTACCTCTTATCCCCTTTCCAAATCCCTACCTCGATACTCCTCTTGAATACACACAGTACAATTACTTGCTTTACATGAAGGCCAAGGACAAGCAGACTGAGTTTTGTGCAAACCAGTATTTGAGGCTTATACAAATACTGCACAGTACAACTATATAATATACAGTTGTTCCTTGAAAGCTACAGCTTGAATGTTTTTTCCAGCTACAATTACAGGCACTATCTGAGAGCTGTGTAGTGCGGTGCCCAAAACCACCACTAACCCTTTGCATCATGCTTCAACAGCAAAAGTGATTGTTTTAGCTAGACTAATTAAACCAATACATCTATTTGACAACTTGCAGCTGCTAGCAATCTGCAGATGGAGGTGCATCACCAGTCTAATATTTTCTGTTTCTATTCCCAAGGATCTCTAATACAATGTCAGGGAAAGTATTTTTCCCAAGAGATACTATTAGGAAGAGCATGTGACATTTTAAAACTGTGTTACACTGGAAGATGTGAGAAACATCTTTGCAAGGGACAGGTGCTGTACTGGTCTCACTGGAGGCTGGATAAGATTGTTTAAGCATCTCTGGTACATTCCTGCTACTATTTTGGTCACAGGCAAACACTTTCCAAAGAACTGCAATGCAATTAAAAGAATTTTCATACTGGGGCAGACAGCAACAATATTCTCTGAAATGAGAACTTTTATGCCAGTAGTGATCTATCTTGCCTGTAACTTTCTGTTACTCATATTAAGCAAGAATTTTCTGTTTCAGTATGAGGTTTTTTTTCCTTATTAGTCCAGCTTCTGCTGGATCTTACAGTTTTGCTCATTTGCTTGGCAACTGAGCAATGCTGGAAATATGCAAACACAGAAATGAGAATTCATTGCAAGTAAGAAAGATATAGAAAGGGGTTTGACATAAACAAGGAAAGAATTCTCAATTTCAATGCAAGTTTAAGGAAGCAAACATGAAAATTTATCACACTAAACTGCTATTGTATGTCTCTAACAGAAAACAGCCTCCTCCCTTATTCAAAAGTTCTGCTTTTATCCTGATTTGACCCACATCTGAGTAACATCTTTGTCCCACATCCTTTTATCATGTTTCTGCCTCAAGAACAACCCTTTTCTGGCTAACATTCTCTTTGATTAAGAAGCGTGCTGGGCTAACTGCTCCCCTGTCTTTGGGCAGCAATATTAACTCCATGCACCCTGCCTCTTTCTATCTTTGTTCCCATTGTTCTAAGATGTCTTTTGAGACTACTGAAATGTGACATAATTCACTTTGGGGATTTGGGCAGAAAGCACTGTCCTCTTGGAAATATGGAAACTTCTGCTCAGCCTCCTTCTTAAGGATACTTAGAAGAAATAACTTTAATTATCACAGAGTTAATCCAAATTAATCTGCTTCTCCCATGCTGGTATCTTTTCAGGGGATCAATTATTATTTTTCCCTCCCCATATTCTGTTTTTCAAAGAACAATGGGACAAGAAACCAAAGAGACCACAGCTGCAAGACTTGCAGATATTGACTGCAGGACAGAACTGTCCCCCAAGTAAATGGCTTGCTTGGACGCACTGCACCAACTACCAATGAACTCTGAGAATCCCAGTGATTTAGCTGGGGATAATTCAAATCCCTAATGATGACAAGCAGCAGCAGCAGACAGGAACCAGGGCCCCTGGTGATACTTCTCAACAGATCAAAAGTTTCGTGTTGGGAATCCGTACACAGCAAGTCATTAGCTGTTACAGACACAAGTTGCAACAGTTCCCATAATTGTAAAACTATTTCAGTAATTAGGTTCAATACATGGTATTGGAAGAAAAGTTAATATTGGCAGCCCAACTTTTGTCAGCACAAATACAGAAAAGGCGTTATGGAAATGCAGCCTTTGGTGAACAAAGTTCCTGGATGTTCTGGTGGAAGAAGAAAAGATTTTTGCTTGGACTTGTATAGAAGTGCTGCATTTCCAAGATGAGTAAAGCATTGCATTTTTTTTCTCCATGAGTTTTATCTCACCACTGAAAAATCAGTATCCCTACAAATGTGGTTTTTTTCCTGGGCAACAACAAATGTTGATGCTTCTAAGCCAAATTATAGCCCTCTTCCTAGATACTCAGCTGACGGATAAATCCCCTCCTGGAACACATGAGAAACACCAAAATGTGGAGTTATAGCCTGGGGTGGTAGGTCCCTTTCACTAGACAGAGAGCAGTCAAATGAACTCATTCTCATTACTATATCCTAGGAGTGTAAGGCAGACACATCTGAACACAAAACACATTCTGATTTTTCAAAGTCTTTCTAAAGCTAACAAATAATAATAAAAAAATCAAATCACATCTTCCTTTGATTGTATTTATGGTTATGCATCCAGTCATAGGTTGAGAAGAAAAAGCATTGCCACCCTACTTCCCTGCTCATTCTTTGCTCCCTTTGACAAACACCTAACCCATTACAGTTATTATCTTACTAAACGTTCATGTCCTTCACTCAGGATATTTTGGGGGAAGTATTTGGGTTTAGAAATAAATAATTAAATCATTTCTCATTAAGTTTACAGGGAGAAGTTCTTGTATATCTAGGTTAATATCAAGATCATGGTGCATGCTTTAGAAAATGTTCATCATAGCTTAGAGTATTTTCTGGCTTCTGTACAACTGAGCATCAACAACTCCCTACGACCTTCAGAACAGCTCTGTAATATGTACAAGTTAAATAACCCAGTGACCAAAAAGTGTTTTACAAGCAAAAACATCCAAATATATTCACTTAAGGAGTATTCAAAGAGAGTACTTTACCAAGTCAAAGCCGCTCTGAGAAGCATGGTGTGCAGCCTCTGAGGAGCACAGGGGAGACTCAGGCACGTGTGATTCATTGTGTGAATTCAACAGAAAAAAAGTGTCTCCAAGAAAGCAGTCATCATGTTGAGGATGCAAAGTGCTTCTTGCAAAGGGATTTGGGTGACAACACCACTCTTCAACTAAAGCACTCCAGTTTTCACTTGGTAGTGGAAGAACTCTGAGAAATTTCCTAAAAGGAAAGAAGAAAAAAGAATTTCATTATATTATATTATTTTCTGAGACTAAAAGAGAGTTTGAACTCCTTACAAAAAAAATAAATTGGGGTAAGTATGGCATTTTCTCCAAAATTAAATGTTTTACTTTCCTTTCAGTCAAAGGTGCTGTCTTTGGATGAATCCCAAAAAAGCAATGGCAGAATGTTTCCTGCCAAGTTTGTGACAAAGCATTTCTCAAGGGTGAATCTCCAACGACTGTAAGACAAAACTTGGCATAATCTTCTCTTGAAATGAATCATACACAAAAATAAAACAGTTCTACCCAGTCATGAAAAATATAACAATAGGCATTTTGCAATTATATTTATTGTTACTTCTTGTAAAGTTCTCTTGCACCAAATTTTCATATAAGAATGACAGAAGCAGAGTACTGCCACAGCAAGGGAGAGAAAGCATGTCCTCTGAAGCCCCTCAAAGTCAGATATCAGACTGAAACAGCTAAATCCCAACAAAAATGTCACAGTATATCTTAATTATTATTTTTTTTTAAAAAAAAGCAATCTTAATTTAGATTCAGATTCAAAAGTCACATACAAAAACATCCCAAATCCTCTTTCCCTGGGCAGCTGTACAGACCAAGGAGGCTGCTCCAGGCAACACCAAACTTTGTTTTCATTAGCAGTGTTGTTTTTAACTTACTTTCTTTGGTTACACACAGTGCTAGAGGATTTTATAAGGTTTGGAATCACTGCTTTATGTTACAAAATATACTCTTAAAGCTAGAGCACATACATGTAGGTCTATAAATACCAACTTGGCCATTATGAGTCAGTGGTCAATACTTTCCTGCCCACAGCTCCTATAGCCATAATGTGATCCCACCACTTATGATTTTATTAAGAATGCAGAAGCATTTATGGATACATGTAATTATGTGTAATTATGGACACATATAAATATGTCCACATATTTACATTTTCTTTAATCTGAGTTTTCTGGGAATCTATCACACTGAGAAGAAATTCTGTCCCTTTACCAAAACAAAGGACATTGGCTTTAACAGGTGCACCTGTCCCATAGTTTTCTAGATGTCCCATTTGTTGCAATGCTGTGCTTTCTGCTCTCTTCCTAATTTTCTTGAATGGTTTCCTTTTGTTCCCTTATTTCTTCTGTTGTTGCCTGAAACCTTTACATAGTTTCTTGATTCTAATCCTTACCTAAAACTGGCAAACACAACTTTGCTTATGGTGCCACTTTGCAAATAGACACACAGCTGCTAAGCCAGCAGTTAAGACAACTGTTCTTGCAGTTCACAGACTATTCTTTTCTGAATATGTCAGTGTTTCCCACTGTAGTTTCTTGTGCCTTTTGTATTTTTCAGTGGGTGAAAGTAAAACCTTTATAAAAACGTCCTTCTTTCTAGATCCGACAACACATTTTAAACTGTGCTTGCCCCACCTGCAGATGAAAGTTGGAATAACTGATCCTCTGACCCAGCTTTACCATAAGGAAATATCACCTCTCAGCACTACCCATCACTGTCTTCACTCTGTGGTCTCTACATTGCCTGAGATAAAACCACAATCTTTCTGTCGTGGGACCTTAATTCTGATGTTGGCCTAGCGACCAACTATTCATCAGCCTTGTACAATTAGTTCCAATGCCTGAAATCACACTGAGAAGCACTTGTCTTCATTCCTACATATTGCTCTTCGCACTACAGCAACAAAAGCTGGAGTTGCTCAGCAATGTTTTTTCAAATGTTACATACATGGGAAAACAAGACAGAGGTTACCTTAAGCTGCAGACTCAAGCTGTCCAGTTTCGTTACATTACCCTTTCTTTGCCTTCACAGTCTAGAGCATCAAGATCTTGAATTCTTGCCTGACAAAAGCAGTGGCTCCAACCAGTAGGAATTGCCTAAACAGTCTCATCCTAACTTTGAGTTATACAGAAAGTAAAGCATTTCCACTACATTTTAAAAGGCTTTTGCCTTTCATAGGCAGGAAGCCATATCTTGGACCAACAGAACTGGAAAAATGTAACACTAATAAAAATTTAGCTTTCTCAAAAACAAACAAACCCAACAACAAACAAAGAAAGTTGACGTTTACTGGGTCGCTGATTAACAGTGATAAAACCTAGCTAAGAGGGGGACTCACCTCCCCCAAACTTGCTCCTAATAACAACAGAGTTTATACTTGAAGATACCTACCTAGGCTGCCTTCACAGTCAGAGAGAAACAATTCTTCGGCTGAAGAGAAACTCTAAGAGAAACTTTCTCCATCTGAGAGTGCCTACAGTCAGGCTAAATATCCTTCTGGAAATAGTTCTCTGTCTCCAGAGGAAGCCTAGGTAATTAACTTTTAAAAGCTAGAAGTCAGGCACTAGTCTAATGGAGTTCTTCCATAATGATGTAATTTTTAGGTGGGCTTAGTAATATAGAATGTGTTGGGTTGGAACGAACCTTTAAAGGTTATCTAGTCCAACCCCCCTGCAGTGAACACAGACATCTTCAGCTAGATCAGGTTGCTCAGAGCCCCATCAAGCCTGACCTTGAATGTCTCTAGAGACGGGGCCTCCACCACCTCTCTGGGCAACTTGTTACAGTGTTTCACCACCCTCATAGTAAAGAATTTCTTAATGTCTTAACCAAATCTACCCTGCTCTAGATTAACATCATTGCCCCTCATCCTATCAATACATGTCCTTGTGAACAGTTGCTCCCCAGCTTTCTTGTACGCCCCTTTCAGGTACTGGAAGGCTGCTACAAAGTCTCCCCAGAGTCTTTCATGCTACAACAAGGATTAGGCCACAGAGATACTTCTAAGTCTAGACTTGGAAAAATAATATCTAATACCAATAATATCCAAGAACCCAGTAACATCATCCTATCCATTGAAAATTCTGAAAACAGGAAGTAAAATCGGCTTTAGACCTTTAATCATGTAACTCTTCTGTTCCACCAGAGAAAAAGACAAAAGATCCAACTGAATTTCTTTAACTGCAGTCTTCCTTATTTACTTACTACTAAATCTATATGTATATATATACTATATATACTATGTATGTAACTGGAAGGAGAAAAAGAAAAAAGTATCGCAAATTCTTTGCAGTTCTTAAATCATTGAAGAAAAAAACAAACCTGATCACTTCCTTCAATGTACTTAATGTGAGGGTAATGGGGAAGAAGTCAAGAGCATAACCCTAACCTGTGAACAGCTATCAGATTCAAGGAAGGGAACAGACTAAGCTAGGGGATTTCAGAAAATGCACAGAGTTAATTTTCTTGCACAGAGGAAGGATCACTTACATTTAAACTATTCCTAACATACTTCTCTAATCTAGTCATCAAAATGATGTCTTCCTTTGCAATCTCCAAGAGCAAAAAAACACACTTTAAAATAGGTTTAGGGTTGTGGGTTTTTTTTCATTTTAATCTAAATTCCTGAAATCCACAATCACTTTGCTTGCAGCAACTTCTCACATATTGGTAGACTCTTCTGTCTCCTCTACAGTCTTATCTAAAATCAATCAAAATCACTCAGAGACAAAAATACAAAAGTGCAGTATCTTTAGAAAGCAAATGTTACCAACTAGAAATTAGAAGTTTCATTAATCTACAAATGTATCAAAATAAGAATTATAACTATTCTTTCTGATTAAACATTTCAGAAGAGAAAGTTAGGAAATTCTCTTTCAGCTGCATTCAAGCCAGCCATAAAGCCACATGTATGACAAGAAAGCAACAGGATTTTACAGAATATACTACGTTTGTGTTACCATTTTGAGGATTAGGGGTGACACAGATCATAAAAAGCTGCAAGTGTGTCTCTAACAATTCATATATATGTAGCTGAAGCTGTCAAAATTGTTCATCAGAACAGCCAGAAACTGCAGCAGCTTATAATTAAAATTCTCATTCACTCTGCAGGTTTTGTAAGGAACAGAGATAAGGCCGAGTCACACAACTAAGAAACAGCTCCTGTGTTCCCCACATTCAGCATCCCTCAACTATGTGGAAGTTGGCTTTGCTTAACAGGTAGAAAGGAGCTGTGGTCAACACTCCCATTCTGAGCAGATGGTCTATAACTACAGCATGATGACTGAAGGGAATGAAGGGACTGTGCAGACCTGAAGAGGATCCCTGAAGTGCTGAGGAAGAAATTTCCCGTTTTATTTCCTTCAACATGGCATACATGTCAGTTACTAATAGACTGAGTGTTTTTTAAATCCATTAAAACTAGGAACATCTGCAATATCTTCAGGCCCAAATGCTACAGCTTTTTGTTCGTATAGCAAAACCAGAAATCATTACAATGAGTGCAAAGAGATTTGTATGAACAAAAATCCACAGATCTCATAGCAGAAATTTTACACATAGGGAAGTTCAGCTACTAAAGGAAACGTCCTGCTCAAAGAATAGCGGACAAGTAGGAAAAGAATCCAGATTTCCCAACTTCTAGGGCAATGCACCAAAATCCCTTTGTACGGTACTTCTACTTTCCAGCCAGGATGAAATCAAGAAGTAAATTAATAAATGGTAAAAAAAAACTGCTTCAGGAAATTTTGGTTTTAGTCATCTGTGGGGCTTCAAAGCACTCTCATTTCTCAATTTAAAAATAAAGACCTTTAAGATGTCTCTCTAAGTACAGAAAATAACATGGATACCATATCTATGGCATTTATTTCTATAAATACAAGACACTGCAGTACTCACCGGTCTTTCAGTATGATGTCACCACAGGATTGACAGTAAAAGACATAATTCTTCTGGGGTTTCAGGCTTTCCCTCAAAGTAAAAACCAAATCTACAGATAGAAGAAGACATATTAGTTTTCAAAATTGTGTAAAATTTTCAGCCACTTGTTCAGAAAAATCCTGCCAAAAACCTTAGAGCCAAAAAAGACAAGAATCTTAACAAACAAAGCAAGAAGCTGACATTTGAAACACAATAAATTTATCTGTAGAGCAAGTACCTAGGTATAGGAAAAACTTGCCATCTCTACCTCATGTCCCTTAGTGCTGAGTGGAAATTGTACATGTGAATAATTATATAAAGGGTATAAATCCTCTCCATGGGGGAAGCTGAGATATTGATATAATACACAGATTGTATAAATTAAAATTCAATGCCACTCTTTTATAATTACATTTCTGCTAATCAGCGTCACTGTGATAGGAAGGTTCAATATGTGCCCAACATGTAGCACAAAACACTGAGGGGGCAGAGGTGGGGGTGAAGGGCACTAGTTTTCAATTTTCGTGCAGGTAAAATACCTGCCACTGTGGTACCACTCGAGGAATAGAGAGTGAGCAATACCCTCTGCAGGCCAGCAAAGCAAGAACAGTCTCACAAAAGCTGGCTCAGAAAACTTTTCCAAATTGAAATAAGGAACTATAAAAGCCTCCAAAAATTATCAAATAACATGAGGTAGAAGAAAAGTGTAACTGTTAGCCTAGCTCTATGTATGGACAGCTTTTGCATTGCCCACTTTCTCAAACTTAAGAATCAAAGTATATTCTCAGGACTGGCATTTGGTGTTCAAGACTTAGACTGCAACACAAATTAAAAGTGCTTTAAAAGGTTCCAGAATTTCATGAGAGACAACTACTTTTGCATACAAATAGAAAACATTAAAGGCTAACTAAGGTTATCCAATGCATATGTCAACCACCATCTGGTTCACACACATGTTCTTCACTAGTTTCAAATCCAGATTTTTTAAAATTCAACTTTTTTTCTTTTTAAGCATGCCTGATTAAGAAGACACACTAAATACTTTTTGTGTAATTGAATTGTCAAAGCACATGCAAAATTACAGATCAATGTACAGAAGCAACCTCAGCATACCTTAAAATCAACAGTTTGTTTCTGGTGCTGAAATCATTATTGCACATCACATACTTCATTGCTCATTTCTCTTTTAAAAACCACAAAATCACAAATTTGTGTTAATTAATGTAACTTTCTGAACATAAACAGACTGAGCTTGGATGCTAGAGTGAAAAAAAAAAAATGCACCAGCTATACTACCATAATTCCTATTTATGCAATCACATCCTAGACCTGAATTAGCATAACGGGAATAAAGAAGGTAACTTTGCAGATGTTCCCAGCAACATTAACCTCTGCAAACGGAGGCTGTGAGAACAAGTGACAACACAAAATCAGAATCCTTTAGAATTAGGTGGCTGGTGACGCTCCTAGTGCAATAGGCTGGATGAATCATATTTTTGGCTACATGAAATAAGAGGGAAAGCAAGTAATTTTGAATACAGGGAAGCACGGGGGGGGGAACCTGAGAGCAGCTCTCAAAGTCCCGCACAAACCACCTCCTCAGCGCCCGCGCCTCCCTTTCCTTACGCCACTTTTTTGCACTTTTCGTTTTTAAAACCGTCGGGTTTATTACAGTTGATCGGTTCCCGTCTTAATATCCCGCTCCGAGCCCAGGGCAGCCTTTGAGAACGCGTCACCGCCCACGCACGCTGCAAAAAGGGGAGGGTGCAGCTGGTTCGGGTGGGGTTTCCTCTGCGCGGCAGCGGCTCCGCCTCGAAGCCCCGCCTTGCACGTCCCTTAGGGCAGCGGGTTTCGGGAGACCCGCAGCCAAGCAGCCTCTCCGGTAAGCCCCGAGCCCCCTTTCCCCCCCCGCCCCGGGCCCGCCCCAGCCTTACCGGGCGGCGGGCGGAGCCGCCGCAGCCGCAGCCGCAGGTGGAGGCCGCCGCCGGGCAGGCGGCTCAGGGCGCGGCAGGAGGCGGGCGCCAGCCTCAGCCCTGCCGGCAGCGCCGCGGCCCCGCCGCTCCCGCCGCTCCTCACTTCCACGCCGTCCGCCGCCACCGAAACGTCCAGCGGCGAGCTCGACCAGTCCGCCTCGCTGCAGGGGGGTGGGGGGGGGGGGGGGAGGCAAAAGGAAGGGGTTTGCCTCAGAGCGGGTCTCGGGGCTTCACACGCAGGCGGGTCGAACGGGGCGGGCAGGAGCTCCGCTTCCCCAGCGCCCACCCGGCAAACCAGGGTCTCCCCTGGGGGGGGGGCGAGGACGAGCAATGGGGAGAAATAAACCAGCGTTCTCAGGAAGTATTTATTTCGCACAGTAACTCGGGCTTTGCCCAGTAACACAGGAAGGGGAGCGCAGCGGGAGGCGCTGGCACAGAACGCGGTTCACCCCCCCCCCCCGCTTCTCCCGCCCTCCCCCAGTGTAAGGCTCCGCGGGCCGGAGAAGCCGCGCGCCCGGCCCCGGCACTACCGGATCAGCAGCGAGGCGCTCCGCGTCCCCCGCCGGGCCTCCAGCAGGAACCCGCCCGCCATCCTGCCCCCGCGGCAGCTCCGCCCCCCGCCCCGGAACCCGCCGCCCTCCCGGCGCCGCCCCCGCCCCGGTTCCGGCTCTGGGCTCGGGCCTGGGTGCCGTGGGATGGGGCCCAGTTTGGGTCGAGGCCGGCACGGTCTGCCCGGGCAGCCGCTCCAGGGCTCGGCTGGCCTCGCGGGGTTTTCTTACGTCCAGCCTGAATCTCCCTTGTGTCAACATCTGCCCGAGTCCCGTCTTCTCAGGCGCTTCTCACAGGCACCGGGGGGGCTGTGGTTGGGACCCCCACCCCAAAGCCCTCTCACTTCGCGGTGTTTCAGCCCCAACCATCCTGGACACCTTCCCTGCCAGGACCACCGCGGGAAGACTGAGCACTGATGAAGGAGAAATTCTGGGGAGCAAAACTCAGACCACTGATCAATTACTGGGAGGAGATATAGGAGATATTCTGGCCCTTGTAAACCATGGGAATAGAATGCAGCTAGGTGAAGTGGAAAAGCACTGACCCTGAGAAGCAGATAGTAAGAAGCCACAGTAAATCTAACTATGGCTATGTTAGCACAGGAATGTGCTAAAGCCTGCATTTAGGTAAGGAAACTTGCGCTTAGCTAAAAAAGTAGCATTTTGACAAAGGCAGCCTATGTGGAGTTATGCTGAGAGCATGACTGGCGCGTGAACAGGTTAAGGGAACCAATGAAACGGGAACAGGATTTGCATGGACAGTGAAAATGTGTATAAAAAGCAGCCTGTGTATAAATGCCTGCAAGTATCTAAAGGGTGGGTGCAGAGAGGATGGAGCCAGACTCTTTTCAGTAGTTCCCAGTGACAGGACAAGGGGCAATGGACACAAGCTGGAACATGGGAAGTTCCATTTAAATATGAGCAAAAACTTCTTTATGGTGAGGGTGACAGAGCCCTGGAACAGGCTCCCCAGGGAGGTTGTGGAGTCCCCTTCTCTGGAGATATTCAAGATGTGCCGGGATGCAGTCCTGAGTAATGTGCTCTAGGGGATCCTGTTTTAGCAGGGGAGTTGGACTGGATGATCTTTCGAGGTCCCTTCCAACTCTGACAATTCCATAATTCCATAAAATAAACGACATTTTGCTTGCATCAAGCTGCGTCCCGTCTCTCAATTGCCGCGCACTGTCTCATCGACGTGGTCTATCAAGTGCCGGGAAATGGTGGGATAAACAGCCTCCTTGATCTGTGGGTTCTGCCTCAGGATGCTGTTGGCCCTCCTCTCTGGCAGGGCCAGCTCAGCTCACTGCCCACGAGAACCCCAGGGTGTTATCCACAAAGCTGCTCCTGGGGCACTCCTGGTCTTTACTGGTGCCCAGGGGAACTTGTCCTTTGCAGCAGTCCCCCATGATAACTAGGCTTTGTGACACAGAGATTTCCTTGGGTTGCATCAGAAGACTTCATCCACTTCCTTATCCTGATTGGTTGGTCTGTAACATGTTCCCACCAAGATGTCATCCTCACTGGCTTCTCTTCTGATCCTGATGTATGAGTTCTGACCCAGTTCCATGTACCCCAGATGCTGCTTCACAGAGAGGGCACTATCATTGGTACTCATGTGGATAAGCAGCTGGGGACAAGCCTCAGCAGTGTCTTTGCAAGATTTTGGATCCAAGCTCCCAGCAAGTAAAAAACCATCCAGACAGCAAGTCAGGTTGGCAGATGAGGCCCTCCATCCCTGACAGCAAGGAGTGACACACTGCACTCATTCATCAATTTATCCTGGTGGTGCTGCTGGGAGCTTCAGGCTTGGCCAGCTGTGGTTGCCAGATAAGCCTTTCTTCCCATCACCTGCTACCAGGGCATGGAGCCTATACTCCAGTTGCAGATCTGCAGGTGGAGAAGGAACTGTCCTCCTGTTGATAGAAGTCACAAGCTTCCACCTTCCACATCATGGGAAATGCTTCATTTCCCTAAACCCAACCATGATCTCTGGCTGCCTCTCTTTCTGTGCAGTTTGGGTGCTCACTTTTGCAGGGTCCCTGGAAAGATCCTGTCACATTCTTTTTCGTCTTCCCTGGTACTGAATGGTCTGCTGGACTCCTCCTCAAGCTCCTTAGATTGGCCATGACTCCTGACCACTGCAGACATCCAGCAAACAAGGATGCCAGTTCTGCAGGGTGGTCCCTGCAGCCCCAGGCCTCTGAAGCTGCAGCCCCACATACTAGATCTGGCTGGAATGGAGTATCCTCACAGCAGCCCATATGAAGCTCTGCTTAGGATTGGTTACACACCAATGTTTCAGCTACTGCTTAAAGTGTTTGCAAACTGTCAAAAGTCTCCTCAGTATCACTCTGCTCAGTCCAGCAAGTAGGAGACAGGGAGTAGGCCAGGGTGGGGGAGAGGTAGGACAGCTGACTCAGACTTACCAGAGAGGTATTCCATAGAACATGTTATGTTCAGCAGTGAAAAACTGGGGGTGTAACCTTTCAAAAGTAGCTGTTGCTCAGAGACTGGCTGGACATCAGCTATCTTCTTGTGGGAGGTGGTGAGTGTCTTTGTATGTTTGGGGTTTTTTCCCCCTCATCTTTCTTACTAAACCATCATTATCTTGACTCATAACTTTTCTTCCTTTTGCTCTTCTGGTTCTCCCCAGATGGAGCAGTGAGCAGCTGTGTGGGGTCAACCCACTGTGCCCACGAAGCTCTGCCTGAGCAGAAGCCTTGGCTGAGCCAGGGGCAGGCTCCCCAGCCAGTGCTGGGGACTGTATCCTGTGGCGTGTCACTGCACCACCACCCATCCCCTCTCTTGTGAACAACCCCCTCTCCACCCTTTCTTGCAACATAACAAGTCTGCCCAAACTCCTCCCAATCCACGTTCACCCAGCTCTCACATTGCACTCATACCAAATGCTCCCTTGGCACAGGCATCTGCTCTGGGGTGAGGCTTCCTACCGTCTCTCACGAGGTCTTTTATCAAGAGACAGTTAAGACCACCTTGACACTCCTGTGTGACTGTCCCTTAGCTCCTGAGCACTGTCACCAGTGCATGCTTCATGCAGCACGCTGCCCTCGCAGAGCCTAAGAGGCTGTTGCTGGTCTGTGTTTGAGGACACCAAGGAAAGAAGCTTTTACTTTGGAAAAAAAGTCTCTTGCAATGTTAAGTGTTTACTTTCTGTGGAAGTCACAAGACCTTCTGCAACTGCAGAGAGTTATTCAAAACATGACCTGCAAAACTTCAAACAAAAAGGTAGATTTGCATATGTTCATTTTATAGCAATTTACTAAGTACTTAGTCCTTGGAGTTGGCAAAACCAGGTAGATGTCTTAGGAGAGTCTCAAAGAAGTAGATGGAGAAAAGTTAGATTTTGTGGGAAAAATACCGCAGACAATAGTCAGCTAAACTGTCTCAACCAAGTGGTTTGTTGTGGGTTTTTTTACAAAGCCTGAATTTATTCAAGTAATCTAAGACGCAGAATACACTCTCTTCATGCTGTTCTGGGGGTGGTGCTTTGGGATTTTGTTGTTTGATTTTTTTAAGGAAGAAAAATATTTAGTTCACGTGGTGGCTTTCATTCCAATTACCTCACAAACCAATGTACATATTGCAGGTTAAATTGTTCTGAGCAAGTAGGTCACACGTCAAACATAAAATCCAGATAATTACAGGAGAATCGACTCCTGCTATTAATAAAAGGGCCTTGGGTCCTGATTTTACAAAGGGTTACACAAAGCTATAAATTTATGAATAATCTTAAGTATTTGCAGGGCGTGAGCTTCATTTATTCAAAATTGTCTACCATAGGTTTCTCACCACTTTTGAGGTGAAATAATCATACAGAAATGAAGGTAAACATCCTGTAGAGCAAGTGCACCTGGCATCAGTGGTGCATCTAGCCCAGTATTTTGACTCCAACACAAGCAAGGGGAAATACTATTTAGAAAGAGC
This sequence comes from Apus apus, assembly GCF_020740795.1. Lineage (NCBI taxonomy): Eukaryota > Metazoa > Chordata > Aves > Apodiformes > Apodidae > Apus > Apus apus. Next base: position 13,890,935 of record NC_067284.1, on the reverse strand, counting down.
TCCTTACTGTGGTCACTTCCCAGCACTTCCCCTGCATCCCTCATTGTTTTAGGGATGATGAAGGATACAACCCTGCTTATTTCCTTCAGCGTCCACTTATTGATTCATATTGATGAATAATGTGTCCTTGAACCTATGGATAGTGTCCAAGTCTCCAGCCTCTGGTGGCAGTATGTTCTAGAAGTTCACCACCTGCTTTGCAGAAAAGCATTTTCTTTACATGTCTCAAAAATGATCTTCCATTGTTTTAATGATTTTATAAACCTTGACCAATGCTCTCCCCTGCCTTCTCTCTCTCCACACCAAACAGTCCCAGCTGCCATTGTAGGGTGGGAATGCCACCCCTCCTCTGTGCCTTCCCTAACTCCTCTATACCCTTCTTGAACTGTGAAGACAAGAACTGATACAGTTGTAATTTTTTTATCATCATCACTGCACATGAAGTTGATGAGACAATTTCAGAGAACTGTTTGAGAGCTCTGCAATGTAACCACTACTACTAAATTTGACAAGAGGGAAGCTTAGAAATCTAACTGCTTTACAGCACAGGAGCATGTGAAGGCAAAGTTATTTAAAGTCCCATCACCTCTGTGAAGAGCATCACTTTAAAATAGCTCCAAAACCAACAAGAACAACCCTAATTAAGAATTAAATCTCAGGTGCATTTTTAAGTATCTTCAAGGAAAGATAAATGTAAATGCACCATTTTAATTGGAAATACACGACTTGTAGAGTCATAATTGGTGCCTCAGAATACTGGTGGGAATTGCCAGCTTTTCAGAAAGTAACTGTTTTTCACCTACAGAATCCTGGAATAGTTTAATGAGAAAAAGAATCGCGTTTCTTCTTTATTATTATCTCAATTGTGGAAAATAAAATTAGACTTCATATAATTTGACTGATAACATAAGTCACCAAGTACAAGATTTAGAAATATTATGAGATTTTTCCCCTGGCAATATTTTAGAAATATTTGCTTGTCTTCAGATGCATCTGAAAGACCTATTACATAAGCTGAATCAATTTCATTTTTTTTTCAATTACTTAAGTAATTTTTAACCATGTTAACTGCATTCTCTATTATAAAGCCTCCTTAAATTTGAAAAATGTATTTATGACTCTGAAACTTAACAGATTGCAGTCAAGGAACTGTACCCTTCATACTGCTGAATGAGTCGCTTGAAAATTGCTCTCGCAGCAAAAAATTTCTTCCAACATTGTCCATGTGGGCACCCCACACACCTTTCTGTTTCACAAGGACTTGAGCACACTGAGCACACATTTTAGAAAATTCTGAACTACAACTAATATCATTAACAGTATTTTCTGAAGTACTACCTGCCCTCAATTTTTACCTGCACCGCATTTAATGGTTTGGGTTCAAAGGGACATAAATGTTCATCTTCCACTAGACCAGGTAGCCCAAAGCCCCATCCAACCTCACCCTGAGCACTTGCCAGGGACGGGGCACCCCGGGCTTCTCAGGGCAGCCCACTCCAGTGTCCCGCCACCCTCACAGAAAACATTTTCTTCCCAATATCTACTCTCTTTCAGTTTAAAACCGTTCCCCTTTCTCCTATCACTACATGCCCTTACCAACAGTTCCTCCCCATCTTTCCTGGAGGCCCCTTCAGATCCTGGAAGGCTGCTGTTGAGACCCCCCAGGGCTTTCTCCAGGCTGGACAACCCTAAATTTTTCGGTGAACTCCGTAAAGATTAGGCAAAATAAATAACCATACCTCAATACAAACCCCTTATTTTCATTCCCGCCAGTGCGTATCCGCGCACTTGCACGTTTTCCCCTTCACGCGGGACGGCTCCGGCGGCACCACAGAGGCCCAGGACGCTCCCTCCCCGCAGCCCACAGGCGGAGCCGCTACCTCCTCCTCCTCCTCCGCGCAACCCGCAACTAAAGCAGGTGCGCACAGGAACGCAGCGCGACGCGCGCGCCCCCGCCGCAGCCCACCCAGGCGTGACTCGCGGGTTTCCGCCGGGCAAACGCGGGCAGTGCGGCGGCGGGCGCTGCGCGGGCGCGGAGCCGGGCACGGAGCCGCGCATCGCTCCCCGCATCGCTCCCCGCATCCCTCTGCGCGCCGCTCTCCGCATCGCTCCCCGCATCGCTCCCCGCATCCCTCTGCGCTCCGCTCCCCGCATCGCTCTCCGCATCGCTCCCCGCATCGCTCCCCGCATCCCTCCGCGCGCCGCTCCCCGCCCCGCTCCCCGCCCCGCTCCGCGCGCCGCTCCGGGCCGCCAGGGGGCGCGGTGCGGGCCGGGCGGGGGGCGGGGGCAGGCGCGGCGCGGCGCGGCGCAGTGCATGCCGGGAGCTGTCAGGGCGGCGCTCGGGTCCTTCCGGCTCCGGTCGCTCAGGTAACGCCGCTCGCCCCGGCGCCCTCTCCCTCATCCCCCTCCTCCTCCTCCTCCTCTTGCTCCTCCTCCCGGCGCGGGCAGGCTGCGGGCCCGGCGGCCGCCGCTCCCCTCCTCCCGCCCTGTCATCGCGCCTGTGCTGGGGAGGGCGCCGCAGCCGGCGGGGTCCGCCCCTGGAGCCGAGCCGGCCCTCTCCTCTCCTCTCCTCTCCTCTGCCCTCCTGGTGCCGGGCCGCGGGCACCCGGGGGAGGGCGGGGACCGGTCCTGAGCTCGCCTGGGGGCGTGGGGCAGGCGCCGAGGAGCCTGAGGAGAGCGGTTAGTCTGTTAATTGCTCTATCAATTAAGCCGCGGCTCGCCCGGCTGCCGCTCCGCGGTCTGCCCGCCGCTGCTGGCCCCGCAGCGCGGGGCGGGCGCGTCTGGAGGCGGCAGAGCCTCTTCCCCCGCCCGGCCCGGCCCGGCCCGGCCCGGCCTCGGCTTCGGGCGCTGCTGGCAGGGCCTGGCACTCCCTTCGTGGAGTGGCTTCCTCAGGGCACCTTTTGCCGGCTGGGCACAAGCTCGGCGTTGGGCTGCCAGAGCCGTCCTGCTTTGACCTTGAGCGTATCAGGTCTGTGGGCCTCTTTTGGGTCAAGATTCCTGGCTGGCTGGCTCGGCTGCTTCAGTTGTGGCATGTGATGTTTGGGAAGATACGCGGGGTGTATGGCTGCCCGTAGGTTGTGGTTAAATTTCATCTGTTGATGCAGGGATGGCCTTAAATCTTGTCATGCATAGGTATATAACAGACAGCTTATGGTGTTTGTTTGGTTTGGTTTGTTTTTTGTAGAAATAACATTTGCATACCTGTAATAATAACCAGAAAAACCTAAGCAATTTATCTCTTTAAGTATCCTAAAAATATGCTGGATATGGAGTGCAGGTTTTAATGAGCTTGTTCTGGGTGACTCAAACCTTGCATTTTCGTTGCTGATTAGCAAGAATCCTTGCACTTCTGCATTTTCTTTATATATGCAGTAATAGTGGATGTGTTATGGCTCTCAGGTTAACTGCATGTGATGCCTGAATTCCAGCTATAGGAGTCTGAAGTGGTGGGAAGACTCGTAATTAGTAGTGGGCTGGATACTTAAAGGAAATAAGGGGGCACAGGTTGAAGATCACACTCTTCATTTTGTTGTCAAGCCTTGGTCTGTCTGTGTTAAATACTGGCCTGGTTGTTAGGTGTGCTTATTTTTTTGTTTGAAGTATCAGTAGGTTTTCAAAAACAGGCTGAAATGCAGTAGACTTTTTTGCAGGTCTAATAATAGTGTGATGTCTCAATATTGTGATTATCCAAAACATACAGTCATTTTAATATGACATGGATGAATGTCATCTGGAGGAATGTCAGTTTGGAAACAGGCAGAACATCGACAGTATGATTCCTGCTTTTGCTTTAATTGAAATGACAATAGGCACTTTTGGAAACTAAGCAGCCTGTAAGTGGGAGATGGGGAAGTAGAGACTGAATTTCTAACTTACTGAATGCCTTACTTTCCTAACCTGATGGTAGCACCTGTGACAGTAAATGGTTAAACAGGATCTTGTGAAGACAATTATCCTCCATCTTCCATCAGTGGTGTGGCTGCTCACTCCAGTGGATATTTATGTTCACAGGTTCAGCCATGTTTATATTGGTAGTTCTTTACTTGTGTAAAAATACTGGTATGCTGCACTGACCTCTAGAAGTACTACTCATTGCACACACAGAAAGCTCCAGGGGCAGGAATGCAGTCTGTCTGGTGTAAGTGGGCTCAGCCTGTGTTCTTCTGCCGTTGTTCCTGGTTTGAATAAGGAGAGCACAATGTATTCATTGCTAGCTTAGTTCTCTTGGCCAGTTACTGCTGGCCACCTTTGGTGTCTTCTTAGGTAGCTGGGAATGACTGCTTTGGGGTCAGGCTGACTGAAAATGCTTCTTGCTATTATTCTGCAGTTTTTTTATTTTTTCACTTTGATGGGACTGTGTTATATTAAATATGCAGTGTGTAGAAGAGAACCAAGAAGAGGTATGAAGTATGTTGTAAAAACTGTTTTGAAAATTGTTGAGAAAACAGGAGATGAAAGAAAGATTAAACCAAATAATACCTGCTGCTAATGCATGAAATAGAAAAATGGAATTTATTTGTATGCACATAAGTTGTCTCTCAGATTAATAATCATGTTGCCCTGACTCATGGCTGAGAAGAATTTGAATGATAAATAGAGAGAGTAAGCAATATGTTTCCCTCTGATAGCTTGGGGAGAAGAAACACTGCAGGATCAACCATTTTTCCCCACTAATTGAAATTAGAAATGAGAATGAAGCAGCAGAGAGATTTAGTTAATAATTTCACTAGTAAACACATCCCTGTTTTTATCAGAAACTTGTACTTGAATATAAGCTTTAAAAAATATGTACAGCCAAGGAACGGTGCTTTTCCTGATTTGGTTTCTAGTATCATTTGCAAAAATCAAAGGGAATTTAGCCTTATATTTGTCTTTTCTGGCTTACTTCTGAGGATAAGGAGAGCAAATAAATTTCAGTCCAGCCACCATTTTCAGAACAGTGAGAAAAGGATTCTACTTTACAAATTTATTTGAAATCCATCTGCAGAAGATGTGAAATGAGATGCATTGCAAAATATAACCACAACCTAGATAATACATAGGCATGCCTATGGCATATGACACTATTTCAGAATTAAAATAATAATTAAATTATATAAATTATTTGAAATTTGAAATCAATGAGTTAGTAATAATATCTTGGCACCTTAGGGTAAATAAAAAAAGGGAAGATGAGCAAAGTCTTGTCCAGTGCATTGTGTTAAAATGTTACCCAAGTAAGGCAACTTTAAGGATATGAAAACTTCTCACATGTTTTTTATGAAAAGAAGCATCATGGTTGTTTGGAGACAGACTTGCCTGAAGGTAGATGTTGTTAAAATTATACATGTGGATAAATAAAAGGTTAGCCTAAATCTTAAATTTTAAAGTTATTGTGAGCAAAGAATAAATTTATAAATAATCAGGCCACTTTTTTTTTTTTAAGTTGGCAGATTGTGCTAAACCCCTTCTCAGGATGTCTAAAGAGACGTCTCAGTGTGAAGGCACAGCGTTACCCTGGAAGCAAGGCCTCTCTCTCAGTAGAGGAGAGTGCTGCAAGCACAACGTAAGACAGTGAAACTCCTTTAAGTCTTTTTTTGTTTTGTTTACCAAGCTGGAAAGGATCCGGAAGTTGGCAAACTCTCCTTTAAAACAAAGTGTAATACAAATTCAGGGTTAAATATAGTCATCATGATTTGAGTTTGCTTTCATGGTTACATTTGCTATGGCTTTTTTTGTTTATTAATTTTAACTGTATTCTATACTAATTGGATTTACTAGTTTACTGAGAGTAGAAGATAAGTGAGAAAGAAGAAGAATACCTCAAAATAAGTTTTCTGTCAGTAAATGATTGGAAAAAAACAGAAGAGGAGAGCTAGCTAATCAAAAAGGCATTCTTTTCAGAGAGGGTGTAGTGACCATTTCAAGACATGGGATGGAAACAAGTAAAAATGAAAATAAATTGCAGTTTATTTTGGAAAGCTTGTCTTGTTAGAGTGCTCAGACACTTGGAGAGAAGGTAACTATTTGAAATAAGGTACTTGCTTATCCATGGCTGCTCAACAGACTGGGCAGCAGCCCCAGAGCCTCATCGGTGTCCGTGAGATCTGGGTGGTTCCACTGCAGGACAGAAGCGCAAAGCCTATGGTGCTCACGGGTGGTACTGGAGCCATGGGGAGGGTGCAGTTTCACTCACTCTGGAACATGCTTGTTTTCTCTTTGCTAATGTTTTTTCCAACCCATCAAACTCGTGTGGTTACCATCAATTTGGCTGTGTCAGATAAATACCTTTCATAATTCTGTGTAGTGTAACACAAATAACTTTATTTCTATTATGAAGTCTCAGGGTCTTGTCATGAAGGTTGGGAAACTGCTGACTTCATGTTGTTCCAGGTTTGATTGTGGATAGCTGGAAAAGACCTTACCAGCCCAGGGCACAAGCCACCCTTTTTCAGCATACAAACAGTTTGTTTTGGTTCAGGGAACTGTAGGTGATACAATATATACAGGTTATACTTCTGAGTTAGGAGTTTGTGTTTCTGTTTGGTTTGGCATTGTGAAAATGACTGGTTGACTCCAGGAGGTCACCCTGGAGAATAAAATTAAGATGATATAAAAAATGCCTTTAGCCAGGTTGGTTGATAGATAATTTAAATTACATATAAAGATGCTAACTCTGTGAGCTGAGACAAAATTAAGTTTAAGGAGGAAACCTTCTGCAAGATGTCAAAAGAGTGGGGGCTAAATTCTAAGTAGGTTTTTTTAGGTGTTTTTTCTGTTTGTTTAGTTTTGTTTTTTTCTTCCTTCAAATGTGTAATTGAAATTGTAAGGGGAAATTGTGACCAATTCTAGATCTAGATTGAAATATTGGTTGTTCAATACAGTGGTCATCAAGGGGAAGAAGAGGACAAGAAAAGCACTTGTAAGTGAGCATTGAAGGATAACCAAAATCCAAGGAAGCTTTTTCTCATTTTTCTCTGTGTTTTGTTATTCTGACAAGTAAGTTGCCATCTGTTTTTTCATAAGACATGTTAGATATTTTGCATAATTTAAGAAGTATGGATATGTGGAGTTCAACTGATTTTTAGATGTAAAATGTCTGCTGATTATACTCTAATATCGTATGTAAATAACTCACACATAATTTGTTGCTATAAAGGAAAAAAATGAGATAGTATTATTTTAGGAAGAAGAATGTATTTTGAGATAATGGTGACCTGAGTTAGAACAAATAAGGTGTCAATCATTGCCTTTCATTTACTGAGTAATAAAAGTTCAGATCTGTGAAATCTATAAATTTAATTTGATCTCAATAAGAAGATGATATTTTAAAAATGGAACCTTTAGTGTAAGACTCCAGTATTCGTGTAGTGCAGGAGGACTTCACTCTAAAGATGATGTCTGTTGTACTGAGTATCACATCATCCCTTGAACATCTGTTGTACGCCACCACAGTGCTTGCATTGGCTAATATGTATTTAGTTTGCTTTATTAATTTTTTTAAATTAATTTTTTTAACTCTTAGATGCGGTTAAAATAATTATTTGGCATTAAGTCAAAAAATATTTTATCAGAGAAAACCTTTTATTGCTATATTACGGTAGAACTTGGAGATCCCTGTAGTGAGCAGGGCTGCTTTTTCCTCTTACTTTTCCACAAACAGTTAAGACAGTCCTGAGCAATATGCAGGCACAGTACACAAGGCCTGGAAGAAGAGGAATCAGTTGTGTTGTGTTGATGGGTTTGGAATCAAAATTAAAATTTCAGTCTGGTATATCAAACTTTTGTAGTTCTCCCATTATGTATTTAAAAGCTGTAATAAAATAGTGAGTAGAGGGATTGAAATGTTAACATAAAATGTCTTTTTAAGAGGCAACTGGAAGATAAATGTACTTACTAATGAGAGTGTGAAGTCTTTGGTCACTTTCTTCTCCACTCTGATAAACAGATAGGCATAGATGTGATACTTTTCTACTTCTGAAAAATTGTGTTCTAAAGCAAATACATTCACTTAGAAATTTTTCATAATTATAATTTTGTTTTCTTGCAACAGTAACTAGAGAAGTTGATTACTAAGAATGTTTGTTGTATGTTTCTTGTGAATTATTAAGCTTGTTACTTTTTATAAACTCCTGTCTGGTGTAAGTGAGACCTTGGAATACCATAAAACAGCAATATCAGAAAGAGCATTTTATGTACCTGATGTATTTCCACCAGACTGCGCTCAGTGGTAGACTTTCAGTTTCATTCAAGTTGTCTTCCCTCTGTGACTTCCTGTGTATGCAAAAGAAGAAAAAGTTTACTCTGGTTTCTTTCTACTGACAATTTGGGGTTTCTGTAATAAAAAAAAACAAACAACAAATAATAAAAGTTTTGTAGGCTCTAAAACCAGGAGGGAGCGCGTCCAGTTGGGTACCTCAACTAAACTTCTGTAGTACAAGCCTTAGGTTTTCTCTCTCTTAAATACTTGTTTGAATGAGAATCACTCTCAGGAAAACATCTCCCATAGATTTAGAAGTTGTCATATGGGTAATGCACAGATTGTTATGCTGATTTTATTTGATTTCATTTAATTTTGTCATGGAAAGAAATTTGAACACCTAAAGCAGTGTTGTTTTTTTTCTGTGGAAAAATGTAATAAGGTGTTTCCATTTGTGAATTTTGATTGGGTAGAAAAATGTACTGGGAAGTTATTAATTACAATATTAAATCTTACTAAATGCTCTATACTGTTGCAAGATACTAATGAGATCATGGCTAATTATAGTTATTATACAATCTGGGGGTTTTTTGTTTTCTTTATTTGGGTAATATGGGGCTTTATGCATCTTTCATTGCTGTACTGAATAGTGATTGGCCAAAATAACAAGTTCAGATGGTTCTTATTCTTCAGAAGACATTGGAGATGCCTCTTTGAAAAATTCTGGAATAAGAGGACTCTGTACAAAATCAATTTAGAAATACAGTAATTAGCTGTAATTGGAAAATCTTTACCTTTGGTTATGGAAGACTATATGCATTTCCAACATTTTATTTTTATCTGAAGAGACTGGGCTGGGGTTTGCAGTATTTATTTTGCTATTCATGCTTTTGACAGCTTCTAAGGGGATGCAAAGCACAAGAAATTATCAAATGACAAGGCTTTTGTTTTCCATGTATTCAAATCTGTGTTTGTATTAAGTCTATTTAAATAAAAATGTGTTTCTGCAGTTACCAGCTTGGTATGTGGGCACTGTACACAGCCTAAAAAGCAATAGCTTAATACTGTTAAATTTGAAATTTTTCTCATCTGCTTTTTGATTATCTGTTCTTTCTCTGTACGTCCCTAAACAATTTCAGAAAAGGCTTGAAATATTGAAAAAGCTGAAACTGAGGAGATCAAAGGGAGCAGGTTTATAACCTTAGATTCTTGCAGTATTGAGGCAAATCTTGAGAGTTCTTAAAGTGACATGGTGCATGCAGATTGTGCTACATAGTGATCAGCCCCTTGAAATGTACCACATTTCTGCATTGCATATTGGTGTGAAGCAGACAAAGAGGGTCATTCTATGAGGCTTGAAAAATGAAGAGGGGTTAGCTAGCCAACCTGAAGAGGAGCTTTGGGGTACAACAGATACTGGAGAGTGTATGAATTGTTAGGAATTCTTATAACCTTGTGGTTAAATTGAGACAGAATCTAGGTGAAACCTCCTTTTATTGAGTAAGTGTTTATGAAGTTCTTCTCAATCAAGTTTCTTTAGCTTCAGTGATAACCATTTAGAGCATCTTAAAAGCAGGTTCATAGTGTTAGTTGTTGTGAGACAGAAGGCTCTTAGGCACTTGAATTGTGAAGGATGAGCAACTCCTGTGGAAAACACAGTTCTAGCAGTGTCACCCTAACACAGCTCAAAGGAAAACTGATACCACCTCACTGATTAAGAGAATTGAAGGCTGTTCTGTGAACACACTATACACAAACCCCAGGAAAACAAGATGCACAGCCCCAGCTAACTGCTTTCCTTGTCAGAGTTATACTCTACTCTACAGGCATCCAGGTATATCCAGAATTGTGTGGTGTCTGTTTTTTAATCCCCATGAGAGGGTGAATTGGAAGATAGCAAATGTCAAGACCTACTTCTGCAATTACTTATGATTTAAATATGGTTTCATGAAGTAGTTTGAAAGTGTGTAGCACTTTTTAGGTAGTTTCTTTCTCATTGGTAATAAGCTTTCTCCTCAGACACCACTGTTAGCATTTTGTCCTCCATTGAGAGGAGGCGTGGTCATCTAATAGGTCAGTGATTACTTATGTCAAAACTCAATGTGAGGGGTTGAACCTTCAATCTGAGAATCTTGTCTCATCTTATTAGGTATGCCAAAAGGGAAAAAAAAAAACTACAAAAGGAAAGGATTGTGCTCTTAATACTTTTAAATAAAAAAGATAAATGGATAAGAATACTTCAAGGAAAGTTAACTAAATGGTCATTGTGAAATAGGAAGATAAATGCTTTTCCTCTGGGCTGTTCGATAGTGTGTCAAGAAACTGTTATTTTTCAATGATTTTGATATTTAAGATTGTATTATTTATCTCATTTTTCAAAGAGTAGACCGGGAAAGAATAAGGATGTGATACTTATACAGAGATAGTCATTACTAAGTTTTAACATTGTACTGAAATGTCAGTGCTGTAAAATTAAATGTTAAATCTGATTAAGAGAACCAAGAAGTATCAGTAAGAATACATGATAATAACAAGAAAAGATAAAAAAATAGAAACAAGAAAAGTTAAAAAAATATATTTTTTAGTATCTTCAGTTTAAATGAAAAGTCAGCCTTGTAGAACAAGTATATTTTTATGGATGAGAGCTAATAAAAATGAGCATTACTGTAATTTCAATGATCTGAGAATAAAAATAGTGCCAGGCTTATAAAAATAATATATATATTTACATAGCATCTTTTCTGCATCCCTGGCTTATTATGGCTACTGATATGATTTGGAAGATATGTTATTTAAAATAGAGGATCTTCGTTGTGGGGAAAAATATGCAAGAAATTATTTCTCTCCTTGTAACTTCAAACTATGGAATTTATTTTATTTTAAGAAAGAAAACTGAGACCATAACCACAGAGCAGTAAGAAAATAGATTTTTTTTCTTCTATATACAAAACTTCATAATGATAAAATTCACTGATAATACGGATAAATGTAAATATCAGTTACATGACTAGTATAAGTTCATTTGTATCAGCCAGCCTGTGATAGACTAGTCTGTGGTGTAGGTAGTTCAGTCGAAGTTGTTAATGATTTTAGTTTTGAAAAGTAAGAGAATTTCAGTCGAAGTTGTTAATGATTTTAGTTTTGAAAAGTAAGAGAATTTCAGTCGAAGTTGTTAATGATTTTAGTTTTGAAAAGTAAGAGAATATTCTGATCAGTTAGTAAGCCTGAATAAAACCTACTTATTTAACTCTGGGTTCCTGCTGGTTTTGTCTGACCTTTGAGAATCCTGAATCAGTCAACTCTCAGCTTTCAGGAAGCCAGAGCCCTGTTTTCTACTCAGCCATAAGTGGTTACGTTTATGCTTTAGGTGAATAAAAAAAAGATGCTGATGCTTTCTTCACTCCAAAAGCATTATTCGCTCTGTCAAGTTCGCTCTCCATCCTTTTTGCTTGGAAAAATGAGAATTGTGCTGCTTTTGTATGTTGGTCCTTTCTTCTTTTTTAGTGTTGATACCTTTTTACTTTTGGAGATCAGGCATTGGCAGTTGTGCAACCATCTCTTTGAGAAATCTGTTAGCATTCTACAGCTTTTTTCAAAGCAAACCTCGTATTTTTCTGGACTTAATCCAAAGAAATATGGTTATTATAAAATGAAACAACATGAAGTACTTTAAAAAAAGTGATATCTAAGTGCTTTATGCCTGTGGGCTATTGCAAAATCTATCAATCTGGCAGTCAGAATATGGTTTTTAAGTAATGGTTTGCATTTCTATTTTGCCTTGGAGACAACCTGTTATTATTAGCCTGCCATCAGAATCAAGGGTGCAGAAGGTTTGTAATTCTTGGCCTTTTTATTCACTCCTGCTATCTCAACTCTTTTTTTTCTCCTTTTGTCCATCCCTTTCTTCTTTCGTGCAACTTTCCTTAAAATGCTGCTGCTGAGCAGAAAGATGGTAAGAAGGATAAATAAATTATTAATGCAGAATTTTGGTTGTTTTGTAGAAGAAAAAATAAATGTGGTGATGGCAGAAGAGATGATTGTCTGACATCTTATAGGCACCCGTACATGAAACATTTGCAGTGAGAGGGTTCTTGAAGGTCCTTCTCTGCGACTCTGCAACTGGTGGTGTACTACTGGCTCTGACTGAAGCAACACCTTTAAAATGGTGTTCTAGCACAAAAGAAAAAAATAAATAGGATTAAAGCTGCATTCTTATAAATTTATCTTTAGAAGCACCTGCTAATTAGAGGAACAAAAAGGAGGGAGCAAAAATCTGCTGCCAGGGCCCTTTGTGATGAACTCGATGAGATTACAATTATGATATGTCAAGCCTGATTTACTGCCATCTTAGTTTGGAGATGTCGAAGTACAGCTTTCTTAATTTTACCTTTTGGAGTGCTGAAAAAGTAAATCAGTACTAATAGTGATGTAGTTTGTAGGTTCTGGTGTTGATCAAGAACATGGCAAGAATTTGGCCTTCAGATATCTGGAAATAGTAGGTAATCAGTCCTAGGGTTTTATGTTGTTCAGTCGGTGGTAACTCCTTATGGGAACTGTTGACAAAGTTATTTTTGTGGGAAACCATTTTGGGAAGTACACTGTTTGAAGGGAGGAAAGTATATAGTACAAATCAAGATTTTTATATGTCAATATAAAACTTTAAATTGATCTCATATGATAAAAGGTAGAAAAGTGTTCATGTTTTTGATGCATCTTGCACAAATGGACTGTGTTTATTACATGAAGTAATACAAGTTGAATTGTTAGTCTTTTCTAATTGGTCTAAAAACACTTAAACATTTTCCTGAGCAGAATTTAAATATAAGTGTTTTTATTATCTCCATCAACTGTAGAACCACGAGAAATGAGAATGTCACTTTTTATTTCTTCTAATTCTTCGTCAGTTCTGCTATTTTGTCATTTTGCTGCTCACTGGGTGTATGGGCCAACGAGGCATGTTCTTCAGTAGTTTTGAAAGGGCTCACTAAAGCCACTCTTCTCAGCATGACTCTATTGTACCTGTGAGACAGTCTGATGAGTACAACTTCTTTATACCTGTTCCATGGTTTGTTTGGGGTTGTTTTTTGTTGGGGTTTTTTTGTTTGTTTTGTTTTGGGGTCTTTTTGTGTTGTTGTTTTGTATTAATCTACCATGCTTCAGCCTGTGCTTCTGCACACAATTTTCCTTCCATTTTTCTTTAAGCAGCATCTGCAGAGTGTGAAGTCTCTTCTGAATCTGAGTGTCAGAGAGAACTCCTGAAATATCCCAAAGAAAAGGGGCACAAAAGCTGCCTTTTTCACAGTCACGTTACAATAGAATTTCCCATTATGAGTTGTAGTTGCTTGGAGTCAAAGTATCTTTTAAAAAGTATTTCTTTTTAATAGTGGTTGAGTTTAATTAAATAAATAGTGTATGGCCTATAAAAGTATGAGGTGGTGTTTCTGGAACTAGAGTATCCTAATTACTTGGTGCAGACTACTGTGTGATGAAAATATATAGAGCAAATTGCAAAAGCCTCTAATTACTAGTAAACATATACTTGTGTTGTGTGCATGGACCATGATGAGGATATAAAAACAAAGTAGGCTTGCATCACTGAATTAGAATACCAGGTCTTGCAGAAGGAAGTGCTGATGCATGAAAGTACTCTTGAACAGTATGTGACTACTGTATTTGTTCTTCATTCTTGTCCTTTGCCTGGGAGTGATTCAGAAAGATTGATGTCTTCTGCTTTCAGAAGGGCTGATTTATGGAAAGGTGGGTTTTTCTGGTGGGTTTTTTCCTCCTCCCAGAGAAGGAAAAAAAGAAAGTTAAACATCCCTTAGTTGCATTGTTGTGAATAAACAATACCTTTTGGGAGAGGCAGGGCATTCATTTTCTGGGGCTTTTTGTTTGGTTTCTGTGGTGTGGTGCTTTTTTGTTGTTGTTGTTCATTTGTCTGTTTGAACAGGACTTCATCACAAATGTACTCTTTTGAACATATATTAAATATTTGTGTGCAATACGTTAGCTTTTGTTTAGGATTTGCTGTAAACTAATTTCAGATCGATATTTCATAAAGCCTTTGAGGAAAATGAAGTGCTCTCTATACAAAATTGTTTCAATAACATATCTCTGGAAAAAATTGTTTTAGGCTTTTAATTTTTTCTTTTGAACAGGTAATGTCTGTACATGAATTGCACACTAGTCTCTAGTGGGGACACTGTGGGAGGATGAACACGGAGGAGCTGGAGCTACTGACTGATTCCAAGTACAGAAACTATGTAGCAGCTGTGGATAAAGCACTGAAGAACTTTGAATATTCCAGCGAATGGGCAGATTTAATATCAGCACTTGGAAAGCTAAACAAGGTATGCCCGGCAGGTGCTCTTGGAAAAGAATCAGGAGCTGGCAGTAGTTACTGGGGTAAAAGCACAGAAGTGCAAGGTTCCAGCATTCTAATATTCTTGTGAATATTTCGGCAGTCTGAGTCACATGTTGGGTGTGTGAAAAGGAGCAAAGAAATGCCTCTCTCAGACTTACTGCTGAAGCCTTTGTAATTGCAAGTAAAGGGAAAAGTTATTTACATTTTAAGTGGAAATAAATCCAGTGTCTTTTTTTATTACTAACATTTACTTCTCACGTCTTTCCATGTTATTGAAATAGTGTGAAAAATAGTAACCAGTGTAAAAATCATCAATATTTTTATGAAGCATGAGTTATTAAATGGTGCTCAGATCATTCATTGACCAGACAGTATTATTGTATGAATTTGTTTTTAAAGTTAATAAGTTGACTGTGTAACATCATTGTGATCTTAAATAGCAGTTTACAAATGCATACAGATCCTGATATCCTTAAAAGTCTAGTTCTAATCAGTTCTATGTGTTTCTATGGATTTTCAGTTAGGCTTGTAGAGTTCCCTGTGCACACATGTGTTTTAACAATGTGAAGCTTTGCAGAATTTGGCATAGAAAATTACAGGTCTAAAGCATTTACATTACCCATAAACTTTGTGGAAAATCAAGAATGACAATATAGTTGGCAATGCCCATGGCATAATTTCTTTGTATCAACTCCCATATCTTTCCTTTTTTGGATTATAACAGTTCTTGTTGCACATGTATACAGAGTGAAGGCTAAGATATTGGGAAAGAAAAGTCTAAAGATGTAAATGTAACTCTGTGTTCCAGTCCTGAAGTGATTAAATAGTTTCAGACAGTGGTACATTTTTTTTATGTTGTTTCACCATGTGATGGTTTCTTAAAGTTATCCCAGATGCACCACCCACAGTTCAGTAGTCCTCTTTAAGCTATCGACTATTGATTTTAACAATGGGAGATGGTAACTTTTGGCCTCAAAAAGATGAGGAAAATGAAATTGTCAAGCTGTAAGTAAGGAGCCTATTGCAAGTGAAGTTTTAAATGCCCTGGCAACTCCATCTATAGCAAGTGTACAAGTTAAAGGTGTTGCAAAGAAAAAGCTCCACAACGCATTTCGAAGTTTGGGTTTTATTTCTTGTGTTGTAACCTGGGTATGTGTTATGATTTACTGACCATGTTCAGAAACTCAAGAGCTCATTTATAAAATGTACATTTGTTTAACTCATTTTATCCTGTTTTTCTTAACGTGCTGATTTACCAGGTACTACAGAACAACGCGAAGTACCAGGTGGTACCAAAAAAGCTGACTATCGGCAAGCGCCTGGCACAATGTCTGCATCCTGCCCTGCCGGGAGGGGTTCATCGGAAGGCACTTGAAACGTATGAGATAATTTTCAAGATCATTGGACCCAAGCGTTTGGCCAAAGATCTTTTCCTCTACAGGTACAATCATTTAAACAACATTCCAAATGCATAGTTGAGATGGTTTTGGGTTTGTTTTTGTTTTGTTGTATAGCAAGAATCAATTCATTTCTTTCCACCATGCTTTTGTATACTCTTCTCCCAAGTATTGTGTATCAGAAGATAAACAGACCACCTAAACTTTTGTTGGAACCAACTTTAGTCCTAAAGAACCTGGACTTTATTAATTCTTCATTGAAATAAGATTTTTATGTATGTACTGTAATTGCTTATTTCAATGCATTCATATTTTTCTACTGTAATTTAAATGGTATTGGAAAATAATTTGAATATGTTTTATGGCAAGAAACTTTCCCTTCCAAGCAATCAAATCAACAAAACAGAAAGATTTTCTATTTTGTTGGAATGGGGAGCCAGTACAAAATTTTCCTCACTGACAGTCTGTAGAACTGGTGATAATGAAAAGGAAGGATAACCTTGAAAATAAGTGTAGTGAAAATATACTGATTCCTAAAATTCCAATAGGTTTTTGTGTAGGTGGGGCAAGCAAGCTGTTCATTATATAGTGCACAGAGGGATATGTGTATATATGCACAGTCACGCATGATTTTAAATCTTTAGCTATCCCTGGAGATTGAAATTTCATCAGTTTGAGAAACAGAATAAAATGGAATTCTGTTTAATTCTGTATATTAATGCTTGGAAATAAATTGTATGCCTTATCATCAGCTTCTGTCTTGTGTTCTCAAGATGTTTACATGTAGTTCCATTGGGGGAGAGGAGTGTCTCAGTTCTGTGTTTCCACATGTTTTTAAAGATTCTGTGAACTCAGCTTGTGTTTTTTGCTTGTGCTGTGATTCAGTAGCTGCAGTAGCTTCTTATCGGTAAGTTCTAGGATAGTGGAAAATGGTGCCTTGTGTAATGTAACTAAAAGCCATTGTAACTGATGCTTGAGAGAAGACAGACATTCACATTAAGGCATTATCAAAGATTCCAGTATTTTTCATGAAAGCAGAATGACAGTGTTTGAACATCAAATCTTGAAGGATGAGCAGTAGCCTTACAAAGAAAGACTGTGGGGTAGTGTGCTGGTTATTGAACAATAAGGCATTTTCTGCAGAACAAAAAGAAACCAATTGTCAATGGTGAAACAGTAGTTCTTCTAGACAGATAAAGGCGAAAATAATTTTTATGAACACTTTTTTACTTTGGAAGTACTTTTTTCCCTGTAACATCGATAACATTGTATCCCCAAAGAGGTTGTTTGTTTTTTTTAATAGTATATTTTTAAGACCCTTGTCTCAAACTGACTTGTTTTACTGTTTCATTTTCTTCTTCTGACCTGAGTCCTCAGTGTTTTGAAAATTGCAGTTGTGTTCACATGCCTTTGATTATTGGTACTTTTTGTAATAATTTATAATACTCAGTAGCAATAGCAAAAAAAATTTTAGTATGTAGGTAACTTCTCTCTAGCTGATCACATTTCTAACTTTAATGAATTTCCACTTAGATTCACTGTAAACTCAAAACATACATCTAATGTTTTCAGTCCTTTAACTGCTGCATCACAAACAGTGGGCTTATCCTTAGTTTGAGAATCTGTTTTCAGACTCAGTTTCTGTGGTAAATATATACTTTGTTGCTACCTAACAGTACAAAGGTCTTAAAATTTTTCCTTAGGTTACTTGGTGAAGTAAACACCATTGCTTTTCTTTTCTTATAGAAAAGTATTTCCATACATTTCTTAAATGTTCTCATCCGTCTTTATTTTTTCTTAATAGGTGCAAAGACAATGAATTTTTTAAATACATTTTCAGTTGTAATGTACTTCACCATGGGCAAAATTAAAATTTTGTCTTGCAGAGATGCTTCTGGTTTATAATACTTGTTTTATTGGTGAAAGTCACAGTCATCTCTGGGCCTTCAATGCTTGCTATCATGTTATTAATAAAGCTCATAATATTAATCTTGTCATACCAGCCTGTCAATCTGGAAGGCAGTCATGTTGTGGTCTATGCCTGTGCAAAATTCTGACCTAAAAACCTGATGCTTTTAACTACACTGAACATACTTGTATCAGTCTTAAGATACAAATTGAATTGTTTCACATTACAAGCTTTCTAAAAAAAGATAACATTTATTTTTCACAGTTCTGGACTATTTCCACTCCTTGCCAATGCTGCTATGTCTGTCAAGCCAACATTACTGAGTCTGTATGAGATTTATTACCTCCCTTTGGGGAAGACATTGAAACCAGGACTGCAAGGACTGTTAACTGGGATTCTGCCTGGATTAGAGGAAGGGTCAGAGTATTATGAAAGGTAAGGATCGATATATTAATAAGGTGATATGCTTGGCTTATTGTTTTTGTTGTGTTGTGTTTTTTTTCTGTAACCTTTCATTAAATACTGTATGTTAAATTTTTTAAGATAGGTGGTATTTAATTTCATACAATCATATTAGTTGCAATGGAATAGTGTGGTAGAAGATTCTTAACATTAATTAGGATAAATTAACAGTTGTTTCAGTTATTAAAAGGGAATTGACAGTAGGTAGACATAGTGTTATATGTTGATCTTTTCTCCCAAGTAAGAAATTATAGGATAAGAGGAAGCAACCTCAAGTTGCACCAGGGAAGGTTTAGATTGGTTATTAGGAAAAATTCCTTCACTGATAGGGTTGTCAGACATTGGAACAAGATGCCCAGAGAAGGATTTGAGTCACCATCCCAGGAGATATTTGAAAGGCATGTAGATGTGGTGCTTAGGGGAGATGGCTTAGTGGTGGACTTGGCAGTGATGGGTTAACAGTTGGATTTGATGATCTTAAGGGTCTGTTCAAACTTAAATTATTCTATGATTCTGGTTCTGAATTGAGTTAAGTAATATGTTAGGAACATGCTACTTGTTTTTTTTCCATGGGTTTCCTCCAAGGTAGCACTGCCATGTTATTCCTGGTCTAAAACATATACCGTAACTGAATTTAAGGTAACAGACAAAGTTTCCCTCATTAAGATTTACTCATTATGTTATCTAAATTGTCACTAAATTACCTGTGTAAGACACAGCAATAATCCACCTATCTTTATAGGTTATTACTCTATTTCTAGCAGAGTGGCCTGGAAGATTATAGCTCTTCTTATCCATCAATTCTAAGCTCCAGTTATCTTGACCATGGTGTCTACAGCAGAATTTTACCATATTAAAGGATGTAGTTATGCTCTAAGGCTTTGAGATCTTGGAATTGTTTACACACTTACATATTCTTGATATTTCCAGATGTCTCCAGAAGCCTTGTATGTGAAGAGCAATTTAATCACAGAATCACAATTTAACTTTTTCTATTTCTGTGTAGGTAGATACACATACTGTAGTTGGCATCACTACAACAGGGGGCTACTCAGCTTGCCTCCTGGGGCCTGCCATAGGGTGCAGAGGTGATTCCACATGAGTGGGGAGAAATGAGGACAGGGGAAAGGATTGCTCTGCTCAAAAAATTGTGATATTAAGCCCTCATATTGCCAGAAGTGCTCAGTGCAAGGACTGAGAGGACAAAAGCAGTTTGCTTGAGTCTTCTGTTCAGCAGCTATGCTTTCCTGCTGTCTATCTGAAACCTCTGCAGCAACTCTTGGCTTTAAGTAGCAGTTGAGGAAGTTATTTGGCTCTTTGCTCACAGTCTCTTCTTATTTATTCCTTATGTTCAGACAGAAGCATTTTCCAAGTCAGTTTGGCCCACAGGCTTGCTAATTGGATCACTGTTCAGGCTGCATTAGTTTCAGTCTATAATTGGGGCTCCTCTTGGCCTCTCAAAGTAAAGTTCTGACCTTCCTGTAACAGTTTTTTGGTATATACTTATTAAACCTGAGGGCAGGGGCAAGGGCAGTGATACATGCCCTAATTCAGCTGGCTTGATTTTACGGCAGAACGAACACGCTGCTGGAGAAGGTCGCCTCGGCTGTGGATCAGTCAGCGTTCTACAGTGCCCTCTGGGGCAGCCTCCTCACCAGCCCTGCCGTTCGCCTGCCTGGGATCACCTATGTCCTCTCCCATTTGAACAGGAAGCTTTCAATGGAGGATCAGCTCTACATAATTGGCAGTGACATTGAATTAATGGTAATGTTTTGTTGGAACAATGAAGGCATTGGTGTCACTTACTTATATAATAATACACTTCCAGGGGGGTTAGCTGTCTTCTCTGTCTTTGAACATAGTCTTTGAAGAGATAAAAATGAATGTTTGTTTATTATGCCTCCAGTTAAGCTGATGTTTTTGTTCATGATGGAAGTGTTGCAAAGCTGATGTTTCAGAACTGCTTAGGTTTGTATAAAACTTTCCGTTCATTACACACTTCAGTTAAAAGCAGTTGAATTTTGTTGTATTTTTTTTTTAATATATAGAGTAATATTTTGTCTTTTAAGGTGTTCATTGGTAATATAAAAAGGCAAAAGCTTATAATTTTTATAGTTCAGGGAATCTGTGTTGAATATATTTTTCCTCAGTGGTGAAACTTTATTTTCCTGTTATATCTTTATTCAAATTTTTAACTAATTTTTCTTCATATGTACCACTATTTATAAACAAGTGTTCTTGTTTTGCGAGTGTTCTCTTAAATCTACCTTCTTAAAATGATACAGTAAATAACTATTTTGGGTGGTCTGCTCTTCAGGTGGAAGCAGTGAGCACATCAGTTCAAGATACAAGTGTTTTAGTACAAAGGAGCACATTGGATCTTATCCTTTTTTGTTTTCCTTTCCACATGAGCCAGGTAGGTTGTTAACAGAAGACAGATAAATTGGTAAACCCTTAAGTCAGTAGCAGTATTTAGCTGGTCTTTGTTAACTGTCTTCTCCAAGCTTGAACAAGAGTCATAGGTAAGACTTTGTCTGATAGTTTTGGCTGTTTTCATGTCACTATCTGTGCCCTTCTAATTTTTAGCTTAATGTGGTAACTTCGAAGTCAACTTCAACTTCTGTATATGCAAACCCAATATAAATTATGATGTTTAGTCTGTGCAGAAGCTTTTAATTTCCTCTAATTTGACAATAAAGCAAATTGTCATTTCATGTGCAAGTTTCCAATTCTAAGTATTCAAAAGCAGCAAAAGTTAATCCTCTTTAGCATAACTGATTGAGAACACTAGATAATTGAAAATTATAATTGCTTTGGGGTAAGTAGTTAACCCTAACTGTGGTGGGAGATACATCTTATAACTTCTAGGTATTTTTTTGGCTGTATTTATTGTTAGTCACTTTCTTTTTTTGAATTGTCTATTTTACTCCTGAAGGAAAACTTTTACAAGGTTGATTCTCACCTCATTAGAAATTCCAGAAAAACTGCATTTTCCTGTAGAACTAACTGTTTTCTTTCTTGTGGAAGTGGTTTGTCCATATTTATCCGTTAATATGGGAATATTTGGAATGTTTCTTTTTAGGTGCTAGTCATGAAATTATCAATACAGCTTTTTTTTTTTTTTTTAAAGTTAAGACTTAGACAAACATGGTAGTAAGAGCTTGAAAGATATTTGAAATTCTTTAGTGTTGTTGTTTTTTTCCATACTGGATTTTAGTTGAATTTGCTTCCAAGGCCTTTGCTTAATAAGCAACATGTAATGCCTTGTAACAAAAAGGAGCTGTTAATGAAGTAATTTTGCTGTTCATAAAGGGTACATAATACTACAAAGTGTCTGCTCCAAACAATTATATTTTTGATTACCTAAGAGCAAGGTTATGTTTTCTTGTACTATTCTGAATTCAGAAATGTCAGAACAGGAAAATAACTATGATTTAGTGCACATTAAGCTGCGAGCACAGAGAAAGTGTTGTTGTTCATAGTTAAATTGAATTGTGTTTCTAACCTCTGCAGGCAACACGTCCAGACATGATCAGAATTTTGTCAGCAGCGCTTCATGTCGTGCTGCGCAGAGATATGTCACTCAACAGGAGGCTTTATGCATGGCTTCTGGGTAGGTCTGGATTTCGTTTTATTCCTCACTAAAAGTGGAGGAAGAATTGTTCTGTTCATTAGCAGTATTTTGCCATATTGTCTTGGAAAAAATATTTGATTTGTATTATAGGGTAGAAAAGCACTATATCTCTTCATGGGCATAAAAGACGAAGGATGTCATATTGGAACTCTTTCCTGTTGTAGAAATGATTGGTACATTTTCCTAGAGCCATGTTTAAGAGTAGAGCCTGGTGCATCAGGCCTGTGTAAATAGACACTAAAAGGCAACTTTTTCCATTTTATGTTTTTAGGGAGACAAAATCAGAGGACAGGCATTACGGTGTGTAAATGGGAGTTTGAATATGACTCCACAGAAGGGATAAAAATAAAAGAATTTTGAAAAATGTTCATATTACTTTGATGGAGGCCTGAATATGCAACCTTTGAGATTCATTAGATATTTGCATGGTTGAATTAACAGATCACAAATCACTTATTTTCTCCGTGCAACTAGAACATTATTTCAACACCTTTCAGGGTTAAAAATTGATCAATGACAGGACTAACACTTTTACTTCTACCAAATGTCAGAATATCAATACAATACACATTTAATTTTTTATATGAAATCAGTGTGTAATCAGAAGAGGCTAACAGAGAATAATAGGTATTTGGAAGACTCTTAACTTACTTAACTTAACTATTTAGGGAATATTTAGAAAACTAGAAATTAGGAAATTCTACACATGATTTACTCTTCATCAGTCTTGGAATTAAGGAAGTAGTTAAGGGGCATAAGAGAGAACTGAAGTTGGGAAGGGTGAAGTCAGCAACAGTGTTTTGCATGAGGGGGTTGGTTTTGTTGCTGTGGAAGTTGCAGGGATTTAGAAGATAAATATGAAAAAATCCTGGCTTACTGAGTTAATCATGTCTCAAGACACTGACTTATAAATTACTCATCTACTAAAGACAGTGAATTGCACTGTCATGCTTCATCTGTATGCTTTCCAATTTAGGGAAAAATTATTTCCAGATGAAACACTGCACTACTGTTTAAATTGGTGGATTAGATATTATTTGTGTGTAATATGACTTACATTCTCTCTAAGTGCCCTAGGTATGTCAGCATGTTTTAATGATCATATATTTAAGATACTGAATTTTGTATTCTCATAATAGTATTGAAATATTGCAAGTTTTTGAAGATACTCTAGAACTATGTATTTCAGTGTTTGTGAACATTTGTTGCTTTTTTACAAGAAGTAATTTGGTTAATAATGTTGCATAAACATTAAAGTTTGTAATTTGTATGCTATCTGCTTGCATGGAAGTATCACTTAGTTTCCTGTATTAAACTCTATAAAATCATCTTTCTCTTGCCATCATTACTTGGACTTCTTCATCTTGGTAAGTTACCAGTGCTAGTGTGTTGATTTCTAGTTTAAAGACATTGGCAAAATATTCTATTAAGAGACAAATACTTACTTGCTTTGTCTTTTGTTTGCTTGAAGGTTTTGATAACAATGGTGCCCTTATAGGACCCAGAAGTACAAGGCACAGCAACCCTGAGGAGCATGCCACTTACTATTTCAACACCTTCTCTAAGGATATGTTAGTCCAGGTAACTGTACAATGTTTTGTTGTGATATGTATCTCCATAAATGGATGCTGATCAAAGTTGCTGTATCTTTATCTTTCAACTTCCCATTTCTATATGACCATGTAATTTCTGGTTTTTTGTGGCATTGTATCCTACTCTTCCAAAACCTTCACAGTGGGAAAATGAAGATACAGGAGATAGTGTTAGATTTCACTCCACTTCCACAAGCAATGTAGCATACATGGAAGATATTTGGTAATGAGCCCAGCATGCTGGAGCCTGTTCTTTCATAAAACTGAATTGGAAAAATTCTCTTATACTTCTGTAGATACAGAAACTCCTCTATGTCTTGGATATCAGAATACTTTGATCAGATAGTACTCAGAAGGTCTGCATAAGAAGGGACTTCCTCCCCTCTAGGTAAGGGGGGCATCTTTTCTGCTGTCCATTGGCAGTCATAAATAGTTGAGCAAATTGGCAGTCATACTAATTGACTCTTAAGGTCTTGCTATGTGAGCTGATACCACCTGGCCTCAAGAACTCTGCTGCTACTTTCCAGTAATTAAAGTCTAGAGTTGTTTTTCAAGGCACTGTGAGTCTGATCGTGAAATCAGGAAGACATTTTATAGTTAAGGCAAATCGATAAGGTAATGATTTTTCTGATATTCAGTCAGAATTGCAGTGCTATATGTGGAAATGAGAGTGACGATTCCAGTATTAGCAGCTGACACAAGAATATTTAGCTCATTACAACTTAAAGCTGGTATCCAGCACAGAGCTAGCACTTTCAGTTTTATATGAAGGTAATGAGATCTGTTCTACTGATTATGAGGAAATCACAGAATTCTAGTTGGCATTCTCTCACTGTTCTCTTGTCACCCCTCTGCCTCCCATACCAGATTATTCAGAAATCATCCAAATGTAGGGGAGGGAGGCCTGAACTAGATACAGTTTTGCATGTACCTTCTGTACAAAATGTGATGCACTTCTAGCAAAATTTAGGCGTTTGTTTATAGATTGTTCCCTTCCTTTTAAATCTATTAATCTTTCCAGCTTAATCAGTGTCATTTAAGCTTTTATCTGAAAAGAGTTGGTACACTCTTTTTTTGGTAGCAGGCACTACTGCTACAGTAGAATGGAGAGTCACAATTTATTTTGTAACAGGGATACTCCTTTTTCTTTAAAAATTCTTATGGACATTAAAATCAGTGGCTTGCTAAACTTGGTGCAAATTGCATATGCCTTCTAAAACCATTTGCTGTCTTTTGAGAGAATTCAAAAGCACTGTTCCTTTCTGCCCTCTTTCCTAGCAGTCTCTTTGTGTGTTCTTTTATCCAGTCCACCCCCATCTTATTCATTGTACTGAATGTACTGAAAGGTATACATCAATGTACTGAAAATTCTGACCTTCTACAAGCATATTCAAGTACAGAAGAATTTTCTTTCAGGATACTGGCCGATAATACTTGCTTTATAGCAGATGGCAAGGTTGAACCTGTTTTCCTGCCTCTCTGTTTCCTGTGTCTTTTTCTTCCTTGTCTACTTTATCAGAAGCTGTAAAAGAGACACACAAATTTCAACTCAGGCAAGGAAGCCAACCACAGAGAGGAGACTAAGCAAAATCTGCAGCAGTTTCATTGGGCTTTTTATAATTCTGCAGCTTGTTCCATACACTGTTTCAGTATAGAAACTCATTTTTCCCATTTGTTTTGAAGTTGTTCACTCCCATCTAGACAACTTAGTAAAGAACCTTTTACTCCACATAGGTGGATATATCCTAGATGAGCAGACTGTTGTTTATTAAGCCCTTAATATGTATATATTAATTTAATAATAACTTTTGATGTCTTCTTTTTTATTCTTAACTAAGTTTTGTATTGGTGTCTGTTTATAATATTTTATTTTGACTTTAAGTATATACAAGTTACCAAGTTCTGTTCCAGAGAAATATTCTTGTAAGCAAAGTTGAGAGAATACTTGAACATGGAGGGAATGAGCTGCAGTGACATGAAATAGTGGTCTTCACTACTGAGAGGTTTCCCTTTTTATGCAGCTTTTCTTGCATCTTTCTTTCAAAAACTGTTTTCTGGATTGTTTTTTTTGTTTGTTTGTTTTCCTAATGTGATTTTGCTCTTTGTAGGCAATGATTGGAATATTACAAGTTAATGGGCATGGGGAAGAAAGCACATTAATGCAAGACCTAAAGCCTTTCCGAATTCTGATCAGTTTGCTGGATAAGCCTGAATTAGGTAATTTTCATATTACTTCATAATATTTCTACTTTTTACCTTGTTTTACATGATTTTGCTTTGAGAATTTTTCTCTCTTGTTGATCGAATTAGAAAAGCTGTATTCTTAGTGCTGGCAGGTTAACTACATTTCATAGATCTTTCAACCTGATAATTTAATGTATTCATTTTTTTACCAAATGCAATTTCTTTTACTTTCAAGACAGGAAATAGTGAGTTAAAGTCATAAAAAGAAATGACTGCATATTGGAATAATTGCAGATTGGATCTTTTCCATTGCTTTAATCAAATGGTGACTTTCACTATTTAAAACCTCGGATACTGCTTTTGGGAATAAACAGCTCTTTTAATATGCACGTAGAGATGAGAGTTTTTAACAAGAAAACATTTACTTTTTTCAGAAGACTTTATCCTGAGGAAGCAAGTATTTTGGAGAGTTTGTGGGGGGTTTGTTTGGGGGTTGGTTGGTTTTTGGTTTTCCTTGCCCCTGTTTAAACAGACTTTTTAGCGTGTGAGTGCAGAAAATTATGGGACAAAAGTAGATGAGGCAAAATTATTTACAACAATTGAGTGTTGGATGTCTTGCCTTTTTCTTTGGAATAGGGGCTTTGGAGGTGACTGAAAAAATAATTTTTGATGTCTATCTTAAGATTTGGGGACTGAATAATAAAAACCTAAAAACACAATTAGAATTGAAGTGGTTAAGACAGACCGCAGTGAACAAAATGTCTGACAAGGGTTTGTAATCTTCCTGGTATTTTGTGAGTCCCAGGAGTCAGTTTAAATTTTGACTATGCTGATGTGACTCCATAGTTTTTGAATTGGGTGTGTTTGTAACCAGCTGTCATTATACACACGTTGTGAGGAGAGCTCCGTGTGTGCTTTGTATACTATACTCCCAGGCATTACAATGGCCTGTGTATTTCTGGAATACTAAAAAACTTCTGAATTGAGGTAGTTTATGAAATTGAAGAGAAGGAATGTTATGGTTTCAGTCACCGAAGCTAGCTAATGATTTGGGTAGTTTTCAGGTGTGGGCTGTTAGCGTTGCTATAGTGCATAAGACTCTGATTGCTGGTATTTCTCCATAGGCCCTGCCATCCTGGAGGATGTATTGATTGAAGTGTTTCGAACATTATACACACAGTGCAAAGCAGAACTGGAGCTTCAGGCAGAACCTTCTTTCAACAAAGATCATACACAGCTTAGCAGGTGAATAATGAGTGTAACACATTTTGCATTAAATAATGTATCCTTCTGTTGCTGAAACCATGACACTGAAGCCTTTGGGACTGTGACCTGGTTTCTTTATGATACAGGATCCAGTGACATTAAATGCAGCTTCTATGTTCAGTGCAAAGGTCTGAAGGGCTTTATTTAATTTTTTAAAAATATTTAGCATATGGTTTATTTTTTATCCATGACAAAAATGCTTGCTTGATAAAGCTGGAAGTCAGTATGTCAGTGGCATAGGTTAGTTGTGACAATCTTTACATCTGTGTTTCTGAAAAAAAAAAAAAAGTGGACTGATGTACTTTCTTGCAGAGTAAGAATGAAGAGTGCTACAAGACACCCACAGAGAGGGATAAAAAAAGTTTCAAGAATTGAACTGAATTTCTTAAAAGATGGAGAGAAGAGGGAAATTCAAAGCTCAGTGGGATAAAAAGATGGTAGGAATGATGATGGGAGACCAGATCTATTAAAAATGTGGTTAGAAGACAAAGACTGAAGAAAGCATAGAGAAGAAACTTAGCCACTGTGAAAAGACATTGGTATGAGGAGCCTGCCAATATGCTGAGCCCTAGACCAGCAACCAGTGTAGGGGTGAGGGGAGGATAATTTGTCAGTGTTAACTGGCAGTGAGTAAACTCACAGTGACGTGTAGTTACATAACTCAGAAATTAAGTGTAAGTATATGTATATTTTTTATTTCAGCAAACTGAGAGAGAACAAGAAAACAGCAGAATTGATTAAAACTGCCAATCTTCTCTTTAACTCCTTTGAGCCTTATTATATGTGGGATTACATTGCTCGTTGGTTTGAAGAATGTTGTAGGTAAGTTTAATACTTAATCTCCATATGTGTAAAGTTGAAGTTGATTTTTGTTTTATAAGCTCTTTTCCTTCAAAGAATTCAGCCTGTTGTGATCATTTAGTCCATCTGACTTTTTCTTCCCCATCCCTTTAGCTTTGGTCTTTTTGGCCAATTTCAGTCAGATGTGATTGGTGGTCTTAGCAGCATGAGTTCTCACAAACTCTGTGTCTGGGTAAAATCAAAAGAAAATTAGCACCTCTGCTGAAGGGAAGACTCTAGAATGATTTCAGAGCTAGTTTGTTTTGTCCTGTCTGTCCCAGTACAGGATTACTCATTGGATATCTAGCAAACCCATCAGCTTTACCAAGAGTGATTTGTGGAATGTGTTATCTTTTGTCCTGCTCTTAAAGGGAAGTAAAAATGTGTGGATGTCCTATACATACATCCTCAGTGATGACCAGTGATAGGACAAGGAGTAATGGATACAAATTGGAGCATAGGAGGTTTAAGGTGAATATCAGAAAAAAATTTTTTACTGTGAGAGTGACAGAGCACTGGAACAGGCTGCCCAGAGAGGTTGTGGAGTCTCCTTCACTGGAGACATTCAAAACCCGCCTGGATGCCTTCCTGTGTGATGTACTCTAGGTGACCCTGCTCTGGCAGGGGGGTTGAACTAGATGATCTTTCGAGGTCCCTTCCAACCCCTAGGATTCTATGATTCTACATGGCAAGGAAGGCTATAGGAGGGAGCACAGTAAACAAGGGAGAAGTGAAAATACTAGCAGGAGGGAGAGGGGACCACAGGAGAGGAGATGTTGTTGCTCTGGCAAGGGATAAAAGAGGTAGGAATTTCAAATGAAATTTGTAGAAAACTGTTTTCATTGCTTATGGAATAGCTTAGTAATGGATTAAAATGCTTGGACACTAACTTGTCTGTGAGCCAATGGCTGGCTGTCCTAAGTAAAGAAAACTGTTGGGCTCCATTAAGGGTAGGATAGTCAGCAGGTGGAAGGAAGTTATTTTTGCTTTCACTTTGTGTTTCTAAGGTCAGATGTGGAATACAGTGTCTGGTTTTGGGCATCCCTCTTGAGGAGGAGTGTTAAGAAACAGAAGAGGCTTTAGCACAGATCTGCTAAGATGTCAGTCATAGCACATGGTATGAGGGGTTGAAGTAGGCGAGTTTGATTTAGCCTGGCAAAAAGGGAGCTTGAATAGCAACCTTTGACTTCCTTGAAAGGCATTTATGAAGTTGTTACAGCTGTACTTTTCATAATGGCTGATGGTAGAACAAGGAACAGCAACAAGTGTTGATCAGGGGTGTAGGCTGGACTTCTGGAAAAGCTTTGCTATGAACATAATGCAGCAGTGGAACAGGTTACCCAGGGTGGCTGGGGAGCTTGCTTGGGAGTTTTCCAGAACACTGCTAAACTAAACTGTGGATGAATTTGTCTAGCAGTCCTGCTCAGCATGAGAGGTTGGACAAGATGAAATCCCATCTAACATGTTTGTGACTTAATTTTTCTCTATTGAACTGAATTGCTAGAGTAAAGAAAGCAGTCTGCAACCAACTGACAAGCAGATAATTTCTCTACGTAAAAGTAGATGTTACTGTAAGCATGGATAGCAATTTGCCTCATTAATAAATAAATGGAATCTGAAGAAGGTTTTTGTGAGTTTTTTTCCTCCATGACCTGCTGTGTTATGTAAGTTATTGTCTTCCTGTTAAAAAAGATTCACAATTAAGTGAAAACATACCAGTTGATTTTAAACCTTGAATTTGTAAGTTAACTTGCTATCATTTAGTCTGATTGCTAAATCAGTTATTAATTTTAGAGTGATTTTGATATCCCTCTCAATTTGTCTTAGGCTTTTTCTTATAGTCCCCCATTAAACATTAAAAATCAGATTTGTTGTATCTAGTTAGTTTTCTTTCATGTAAGTGTTACACACTGCTGTTGAGTTTTTCTCAAAGCTATTTTTGATAAGGGGCTTAGTGTGTTCAATTAAAGTCATCCTTTATCAGGTATTACAGTTAAACAAATATGAGATCTTTCTGGGTAGGGGCACAGAGTGTGAAAAAGAATTTGTGATAAGACTTTCACAAAGGAGGGACCAGTTCACTGAGCTGCTAGTTCTATGAAGAGAATTTTCTGTTAGAGAGATACAGTAATCCAACAGAGGTATGGGTTAAGTAGAGTGCTACTTATCAAATGTAGGTTACTGACAGAATACAATTTAAATATAATTTTTAAAATCTCTTTAAAATATTTTTATAAATACTTACTGTCCCTGTTTCAGCCTTGGTTTCTGTAATGCTTCTATTATTTCAAAGAAATCCTTTTTTAAGTCCTGGCATATGTGTATGTTCGTGAACCCTTCCAAAGCAGAGAGAAAGGATTAGCATAACTTGCTGAAAATGTGACACTGCCCTCGCCACCACACGCAGCAGAATAGATGAACTAGAGAAACAAAATGTTATTCCTTTGCTCATGTAATTTGCTCATAGTATTGTGAGATTGCAGCACAATTTCACGAGGGACTTGTGTTCTGTCTTACTTCTCTCAGCAATAAAACTCATCAGATTATGAATTCTCATCAATATTACCACAATGCAGTCAGCTGAAATGGACATTTAGAAGAGCTTGTAATTTTTTTCCTCTTGCACAGCTTTAAAGCTTCATGGCCTTTTATTTCACTTTTGGTTAACTTTACCTTGAGTGCTTAATAGCACCTCAAGTGCTTAAACCACAGTAGTGGTTTAGATCTCTTCAAAATGACTGTGCTTCCAGTAACACTGTCTCTTAGTTCTGTTATTGGTGCCCATGCTCATACTAGAAATATTGTTGTAAATGGTGGAGTCAGAAATGCAGTTTTCTGTAGCCTGAATTTCCTTATTTCACAAATGAAGATGGATTTACACTGAAAAGAAACTGGTGTTTCTTTTTTTCTGAAAACATGGCACGTGGCCAAATGAGCTACTTAACACTAAAATGAGAGTTTGCTCATTTGTTTGTAGGGATTATCCGGGATGTGTAAAGCATTGCACTAAGTTACAGAAACATGGTCAATGTAAAGGGGGAGGGAAGAATATCTTTAAATCCTATTTGAATTTTGCAGAAGGACATTACATGCCAGACTTCAAACTGGGCCTGGAAATGGAAGTGAGCAATCTGAGTTACCCCTGACAAATTTCTGCTTGTTAGTGGATTTTTTGTTGGATATAGTTTCTTTGGTAAGAATTGCTTTATTTGTTGCTAATAATGGGATTCTGTACACTTATAGTCTACAGAAGTAATGCATCAGCTTTATTAATTGTTCTCCCAACAAATACATTGCCATAAATGGTGGACACTTTTAGAAGTAGTTTTGGTTTCATTCTGTGATTCTTGATGTACTGGTTGGATATAACCAAAGGGGTTTTATGATGCTTGATTTCTGTCCTTGATTTCTTTTTTTTGTCTGTCCTTGATTTCTTTTCTCTGAAACTACACCATATTCATGACAAGTATATTATTTTGTAGTTTGATATGCTAGTTTAGATCTGCAGCTTTCTTTTAAAAGGCTTTCTCAAGTGTCACAATAAGAAGTATCTTCTTTTTCTGTTGGTATTGCTTAACATAGCAAAGACTGTTGGAACTGTTTTTTCTGTACCTGTCTTTCCTCAATTCTTTGCTTTCTCATTTCAAAGCCTACTAGAAGTATGAGAGTGCTGTGTCAGGTATGGCAATCAGCCTGTTTTCCCTTTAGTTCTTACCTTGTTTGTCTTTTGTTTTTAACCTTTTATATTAAGGGTATTAAAATAATAGTAGTAGCATTTTTAGCTTCATTGTTATGTTTCGTGATGTGTTTGTTGTGTAATGAGCAAGATGTAAAATTCTGAAAAAGAGCTAAATATTTCTCTTATTTCTTGGTTAATCTGCTGTATTTCATTTTTTTTTTTAAGTAAAGCATGTGTTTCTTATTACTGGGTATTAAGTTATTAATTTTCCTTTTTCCATGTTTCATATGTTTAGATCACAGTCTAGCAAATGATGGGTACCTCTGTTGTAGAAGATAGCTTTCAGGTGGAATTTGGAGTTATAGCTAATGAGTCCTCTTATTACTTTGTTAGGAGACTTACATTGAAATACAGACAGAACACTTGCCTCAGCTGCTGCTCAGGATGATTTCTGCATTGACAAGCCATCTTCAGACTTTACACTTGTCTGAGCTTACTGATTCTCTCAGACTCTGCTCAAAGATCCTTAGTAAAGTTCAACCTCCATTGCTATCTGCTGGAACAGATGGTATCCTGCAGCTTCCTAGTGGACACAACAGCTCAATCAAAGAATGGGAAAATAAAAAGGTAACTGATTATGTTTTGCGGTATCTTGGAAAAATACTTTTTTGTGTGGGAAGGAACAGTGGGCTTTCTAACTCTGTGCTGAACCACCTATAAGTCTGTGATTAGACTTAATTTAATATACAAAAATACAGGTGAAACTTGGATCATCAAAAGAAGTTAGAGTTGTGCAATTCATTGTGGTAAAACATTTTGGTTATTAAGAGTTTTTAATCTAGATTTAATACTAGAGATGTATAAATCACTTCAGAATCAGAGCCTAAGAATGAACTAATCCACTAGGGTTTGACGTTGTAAAACATTTCAACAGACTGATCATGTAGAATAACTGGACTCAAAAGAATTCTCTGTTTTGGTTACGTATCAGTCATGTAAATTCTCTCACCCAATATATGTGCATCAATTTAATACCCATCAATTATTTTACTGTCACTGTTCAGTTCTTAGAATAATTTTATAAAGAAATAGGAGAAACAAACCAGCCAGCAGCTCTTTCTCTTTTAACCTTGTTTAGTTTGGTCTATGCAACCATGGCTCTTTAAGGTGTGTTAAGTGACATCCCTCAAAATCCTGGCTCTCCGGCTGAAGGAACTAGAGGAATACATACAGTAATTTAGACTGGAAGTGACAGAACAGTTGCAGGTCACTGCTCAAAGCCAGACTGATTTTGAAGTTAGATTTTACTTTAAAGCTATGTCAGGTCACTCAGAATCATATCCATCTTAGTTTTGTACAATCTCCACGAATGAAGTTTCCACAACTTCTTTTTACGACTTTTTTTCTTTGCACTGTGTTATTTAATCAGAATTTCAAGTGTTGCAGCTTATGCTTGTTTCCTCTTGTTTTTTCACTGTGGATTTCTGAGCCTGCCTCCATCTTTCAGCTACCTAATGGAAGTCACAGCAACAAAGATGCTGCCTTCTCCTCTATGACTCTTAGCATTCTTTTTCTTAAGACTGAGCAAATCCAACTCTCTGAGCATTCCTTCTATGTCAGGTGTTCCCGTGGTGACCCTCCACTGAACTTACTCAGTATATCAATGTTTGTTTTGTACTAATGGGTGCAAACTGGGACATACTATGCCAGATGTGATCTTAAAACTGGGGAGCAGAAGGGACTAATCGCTTCCCTTGGCTTGCTGACTGTACTTCTGCTGATGCAGTGCTCTGTGTGGCTGGCTGCACTACAAGGATCCACTGCTGGCTGATGTTCACTTAGTCCTTTAGGACTCCAACATCCTTTATGTAGGATTATATCCTCATTTATTCTAGCCAGCTGATACCTGTCTGGTTTTGTTCTTTTGCCTTTTTTTTTTTTTTTTAATCCCATTTTGATCAAATTATACTGCCCTTTGTACCTTCAACAGCCTTTTTCTTTCAATTACAACTGACTCCTGTGCCCACCATGTTTCTGATCTCTTTTACGTTGTATTTTATGAGAGAGGGTCAGGTTTTGTCTTTTTAGGCTTTTCAGAACTGATTAACAGAAGACAGTAAAAGCTATCTCAAAAACATTTTCATTTTCATTCTTACTCCATCTTTGGTAAAGCAAGATGTAGTTCATCATATATAATGGTATCTTTGTTTTTATTTGTTAATTGAAAAGTTATTCAGATTTTCAGATTCAGCTCATGTTCTGTATTTAAGACAGCTAGTGATTAGGATGTCAGACAGCAAGGCAACTTCTGGGCCTATTAGATCTCAGGCAACATCTGCCATTGCTGGTAAGATAGCTAGATGAGAAGTATGTGGGCAGGTTCTGTAGTTGTATTTACTCCCACTGATCCATGCACTTCTGTTTAAGTTGTTTCCCTGTTCATCTCGCATTCGTACCAGAAAGCAGAGACTGTGCTACCAGATACCAAGAAGACTATAGGGGTTGAGAACAGCCCAGAAAGCTACAGTTGGTTCTTTTGGAGTAGAAATTATTCATCAGATTTGTGCATATTCTGAAGTGATTAGGAATTGAAGTGCAAAACGAGTAATGAATTTTTAAATTAAAGTTTATTTCTTATTTTATAAGTATAACTTTTTAATCAAAAGGAATCTCCAACTTCCAGATCTTGGGATTGGTACATAAAAAGAAAGATGCTCGCTAATTGAAGTTGTACCATATATATATACCTATGAATTAAGATTAAATCCACATTTAGTAGGCAATTTCTTAAGTCAAAGAGCATAATTTTTATTGAGAAATTGAGCTATCATTGTTAGTATAAATATTTGTGGTTCTTCTGTCAGTAGTGTATCTAGACAGTTATTAGATCAAAAGATTTTAGTATCAAATGTGATTATTTACTTGTACTGTGGGAACTTCAAAAGTGTGACCAGAGGAGTGTATCTGCTTTTCTACTCTCTCAAGTCTTCTCATTCTTCTCGGCTGACATATTTTTGTCTCCTTTGCCTGCAGGCATTTTTTTTTTTTCTCCTTTATGACTACAGAAGTTTTTGATTAACAGATAAATATATTGTCCTTTTGTAAACAGGCTAAAATCTAAAGTATTAAAATAATCTTGATAGCTAAAGTGACTATAAGCAATGTAGTTCAATGTCCTCTTCCTCCTAGAAATCAAGGGTTTTCTTTAATGGATGAATATTTCAGTTTATGATGCTGTATAAATTAATAATACCTATGCCTGTGCATTTCAGCTTTCTTTCATTAAAAATAGGCATTATTATGATATGAATAAAATGTTAACAGCACTAGTATTTGAAGTATTTTACTTGATAAATCATGTTTTTTTATAGTTATCTTGGTCTGGCAAGCTTACTGAAACACCAAACATTTTGCATAAAATATATGAAGAGATTGAAAACTGCAATAAAATTGATACTTTCAAATGGAGAAGTAAATAAATATTTTCTCACTGGGACCTAAATAATCCATTCTGAACAATCATTAAACTTTTATCTCACTCAGGTACCATCAGTTTCACTTGAAAATCCAAATGATGTGTTTGAAGATGGTGAAAATCCTCCAAGCAGCCGATCATCAGAAAGCGGATTCACCGAGTTTGTACAATACCAGGCAGATACCACTGAGGACATTGATAGAGCACTGAATGAAGGTCACAGCACACCTGGCATTCCTATTATTGGCAGCACATCCTCAGAGACTGAGACAGCATCAACTGTGGGATCCGAGGAAACCATTGTACAGCCTCCTTCCATAATGACACAGGGGACGGCAGCTCGAAGTGGGAAAACGATCCAAAAGACTGCAATGCAGTGCTGTTTGGAGTATGTCCAACAGTTTTTAACCAGATTTATCAACCTGTATATCATTCAGACTAATTCCTTGTCTCAGCCCTTAGGGGCAGAGCTTCCAGTAGACTCCGCTAGGGAGCAAGGACAGACCACAAAATGGGACAGAGAATCACAAGCTGATACTAAGGTGAAGAAAACAAACAAGAAGAAAACACCGAAAGAATACCTACCTGCCTTTATTGCTGCTTGTCAGCTTTATCTTGAATGTTCAAGCTTTCCTGTTTACATTGCTGAAGGGAACTGTACTTCGGAATTGCATCCTGGGAAGCCTGAAGTTGGTAAGCTGCTCTCCTCATTTTTCTCTGCTTTAAAAATATTGATTGATCTATCTATATTAAAAAAGTAATAGTACGTGTGCTTTGTATGTGTTGCTGTTTGCTGTTCCTTCCAGAAATGTGTTTCCTTCTGTATCAGTTTGTTTCGTTTTTGGAAACTAAACTCCTTTTCAGTAGATTTAATAATTTTGCAGGTGAGGGATTTGACACTAATTAATATTGGGGTGACAAATACAAATTATTAAAAATGAAACCTGAGAGTAGATTTTCAGAGGTCTAGATATTCAAAGATGCTTTTTCTACTGTATGTGTCCACAGTGTGTTCTCTGTCGTACTTTGTAATAGCCACAACTGACATAAAGTATGTTTTTAGCTTCATTTTAACAATTTGACAATGCTTACTATGCATATGGATCACTTTGTGCAACACATAGAAACTGTAAGCATCTCTCCAATAAAAATCATACCAGATTAATTTCACTTTGCTCCTGTAAAAGGAAAAGTTCTTGCAAACAATTCTAGCTACAGTTGCATTAGAAAACAAAAAAAGGGTGGGTTTTGTGAAGTGTGATACAAAGATGTGATTAAAATTTTCACAGTGCTCGGTTACTGACTAATGTGACATTTTAGATGGGCAAGCCTTTTCACAGTTTGTGAAGTCTTCAATTTACAATGTTAATTTTGTTTCTGCTTTGGGTCTGTAGCTTGGGCCTTGCTGTCTTAAATTGGTATAATGGTGAATAGGCTTGGAGCATGAAAGAAATAGTTACAATAATTTTGGCTACTGTCTCAGCTATCTTCTGTGATCTAGGGAACACCATGGTTTCAGCTTTTTGTTCTTATTCACAATTTTCAAAATCTATTAAAGGCTAAACAGTGGGCACTGCTTGGAGATGAAAGTTTTTTTGGCTTTTGGTAACAAGCATGATAATTTAACAAGACTGCTTCTTCTATTCCTGCAGTCTTTAAAATATGTGTTGTGTATCTTCATTAAATAGCCAGGAGCAGAGCATATCTCTAACTTCATGAGATCCAGACATATACTTATGTCAGCTGAAGGCAACTTGGTTATAGCTATTTATTAATTAAAGGCATCACAATGCTGAAGAGGTGCTACCTGTTGTAAAATATTTTAACACTGGGTATTTGTGTTTCTATAGCATGACCCTGAAAAATGTTATTTTTTTAATCCAAACACTAGCAACCTTCAAGTGAGTGTTGTGGCAGAAGACTAAAAATATTTTTAAAATATTTTAGAAATCAGTTGTGTGCTTATTACTTTTCTGAGGATGTCGCACTTGATTCTTGCTGCCTTGTAAACTCTAAAGCAGAAGGCCTGTAGAGCTTAGATACTATGTACCTTGAATGAAGGAATTGATTCTAGGAATCCTCTTCACTTGATTTAAAGTCTTGGATTTGTGTTCCTTGTCCATCATCTGAACCTTTCCATTTGTGATGCTGCACTTGCAGTCTATTAAACAGTGTGACTTGGAGGAATAAGCATTAATTATAGGTGGTCTTCACTACTAGGATGGTGAGGCATTGGAACAGGTTGCCCAGAGAAGCTGTGGATGCCCCATTCCTGGAAGTGTTCAAGGACAGGTTGGATGGGGCTCTGAGCAACCTGATCTAGTGAGAGGTGTCCCTGCCCATGCAGGGGGGGTGGAATTAAAGGTTCCTTTGACCCACACCGTTCTATGTTCCTATGATTCTGTCAATTTGTTTCAGATGTAAACATCTGTTGTATAGAATGGCAGGGTGAATGGCAATAGTGATGGGAATGGGCTGCAGAGCTGTCCCAGCAGTTCCTACTTTCTGTAACAGAGCATCCTGGTGAAACAAGAGAGTGGAGAATGTGAGAAGGTAGTTACCATAATTTGCACATGAGTTTTTCTTCATCTATTGGTATGTTTTTCTGCTGCAGAAGAGGCGTTTTTTATTGAAGGGTTCCTAAATTTGGAATGTGTTTTTGGTAGGTTGCATTAGTGATGTGACCCAATTGCCTTTAGTCAATAGTGAGAATCAACAGTCTCTCTATTTGAAGGAACCAAAATAATCTCATATGGATAGGACATAATTGTGTTTAAACTTTGCTGTATGATTTGTTTCTGAGATAAATGCATGGTATTTTTAGTCAAAGAAATTGAAAAGGGAACTGAGTCAAGCTCAGAATAATGTTTGTTTGTAAAATCTAGAACATTATATGGAATTGTTAGGTATACTTGGGCACCAGTTTACATTGCAAAATTAACTATTGTGGATATAAAGTAGATCTCTTAATTCTAAACCCATGCTGTATTTGTGCCTATTAAATAACACTTTTTCACATGTGTCTGATCCCAGAAGCATTTACCTGTTTTAGGAACGTGATCGATAGAGTCCTTTTGAAGTTTTAAGAAAAATTACTTTGGTACCTGTAAAATAAGAGTGCATTGCTCATTTGGAAAGTTGACTGTGAACTTCAGATAAAGACACTTGCATCATCAGGCCAGTGTGTGGTATTAAGTGAGGGCACAGTGAAATGGTGAAAACAGCTGCCTACAGTGAAAGCAGAGTATGATTTAGTAGGTTCAAATTTCTGCCAACCCAAAACATCACCTATCACAGATACTTTTACCTTTAAAGTGTTGCCAGGAATTTGTTTGCATTTTTTGTTAGTTTAAACTTAGTTTACATGTATATAAATAATAGATGTAAATAATTCTGTATTTATAATAGATGTATGACCTATAATATTGATGATATTATTAAGTAT
This sequence comes from Apus apus, assembly GCF_020740795.1. Lineage (NCBI taxonomy): Eukaryota > Metazoa > Chordata > Aves > Apodiformes > Apodidae > Apus > Apus apus. The sequence goes on along the minus strand of NC_067284.1, from coordinate 13,852,509 downwards.
CTATAAGATACTAGAGAATTATTCCAGACTGCAAACCTCAATGTTAATACTTGATGGCTGCTCAAGAATTTCCTGAAGGAGGAAATTGGATGAATCATAGAATGGTTTGTGTTGGATTAAAGGATGTGCAAAGCTAAAAGTCCAGTATTGTCTAAAACATGAAATCTTGTGGATGTATTTCCATCAAATTTATTTTTCTCATTCTTGTTCAAACTTTCCTAATTATTTTGAGTTATTAAATGTTTGAAGTGGTACAGCATTGCATTCTTAACAAGCTCATTTTAAAGATACAGTTACATAAGTAAGTATCTTTCTCCTGCATAAATTTTCCTAAAACCATACAATGGGCAGGTTTCAATATGAAAGGTAAAGGACAATTGTGCATTGGTTATGGGATACAAGAGGAAAATTCATAATATTTAAAATTATTAAATAGATGTATCATCTGTGATTTTTATTTCAGACTGTGAACAAGTACAGCCTCCACTGTGGCTACAGACTTTAATGAATGCTTGCAAGCAAGCGAGTGATTTTAGTGTACAGGGTGTTACTATTTCCCTTGTGATGGACTTGGTTGGATTGACTCAGTCTGTTGCTCTCGTCACTGGAGAAAATCTGAACAGTGTGGAAACTGCTCAGCCTCTTAGCCCTAACCAGGGAAGAGTAGCTGTGGTCATCAGACCTCCTCTTACTCAAGGCAATCTGAGATATATGGCTGAAAAGACAGATTTCTTCAAGGTACAATGCAATATCTCATTGTTTTCTTTAGACTTCTTTTCCTGGCTGGTGAAGACTAGCAGTCTTGGCCAGTTTACCATCCTTGGTGTGGTAAACCAAATTTTCTTGCTGAGTATTTTGATAACAGTTGTAACCTGTGTTAGACTCGAAATGAAAATACATAGTAAGTTTTTTCACTGTGATTGTCTTACTGACTGCCTGGTTGAAAATCATTGTTTGAATAAGGATTTTTTAAATTTTAATAAACGGCGATTGAATAGCATAAATAGTTAATAAAGGTATGAAACTGAGATATGCTTAATGTAGAATCACAGTCTCTGCATTTGTGTAATTTACTGAAGAAATAACTTTTGAAAGATGATAATCAGCAGTGGATATGTGGTAGTGAATTATATTTAATTGAAAATTTATTTCTGTAAATGCCTGTGAGTTCTGACTCCTAACAGGAATTATTTATGTTGTAGGTTATTACAGTGTTTCAGACAGTTCCTTATGTTCAAATAAACAAAAAAGACCAGTTTGATAAATTACCTGTTGGTAATATGGTGTCATCAGATATGATGTTTCTCATCATTGCATATTGGTCAGAGCAAAACAAGGCCATGATACTCATTCACTTGTCTCTTGCAACTTTTTTTTTCGTGTATAAAGCATATAGCTTTAACTCTTTGGGACCAGTTGGGTGATGGAACTCCTCAGCATCATCAGAAGAGTGTGGAGCTCTTCTACCAGCTGCACAACCTTGTTCCGTCTTCTAGCATTTGTGAAGATGTTATTAGTCAGCAGCTGACTCACAGAGACAAGGCGAGTTGTTTATGTATTTACTAGAAGATGACTTTAAGTATATAACTGTAGAAATTCATTTATGAAAAGGACTTATGCCTCAAAGGAGGGCATAAATAACTTCAATATTGAAAACGTTGCCTTTTGTTGATAATTTTAAACATTAACGATACTCTTAATATTTTACTTGCATGCAGAATGTCAGATTTGCCCACTCTCATACTGCCACCCTCTTTCCTATATTTCCACTCATAAGAAACCTTGCCTGTAGTAGTTGAGCCTTGCTTTCATGACATTTTGGTGTTTCACAGACCTGTGAAAAATGTCTGTAATAGGTAGTAATTGAACACAGATTTTCTAGATTCTATTCCACTTGTCCATGTACACATCCATCAAATGGAAGCATGCTTTCTTTTGCTATGTCCTAAGCAACTGTAGTTCAGTCCTCTTGTGTGTTCCCTCCTATTTCATCTGATTATTGCATCTTGTCAAGTAATTTGTCCTGATACAGCATACTTCCTGCTTCCTTTCCTCCACAGAACTTGCAGAAGGAATGACAGGCAGGTTATCACTGCCAGGTCTCTGTTGCTTTTCTTGGCAGTGGGATTGGATTATTTCTTTCTTAAGACAGTTATGTGTGGCCCCCTTTATCTTTCTATCCTTTTGCTTTCTCTTTTCTTGCTCCCTCTCAGCTGAGGTGTCCTTTACTACCTTTCTCTTTTTGTCGCCACCTTCTTGTTATGGTTAGGGATCTGTTTCAATACCTTTCCCTTTCTATGAGACACAGAAATGCAGTCTGCTGCCTTTGGTATTACAAATTATCTTCTTCAGCCTTAATTCCCTTTCTTTTTTAAGCAGCAGTGAATTAGTTTGAGGGGTTTTTTTGTCTTTCTGATCATTTTCATATACTATCTGATTCTGCCTTTTTTTTGTTTGTTTGTTTTTAAGAGTTAATGCAAGTATAAGACAAATGATCAGCTTATAATTAATAAGATTTGCTTTTATTTGCCCATCCCAAGAGCTGTTCTGTATATTTCTGAATGTGAGCCAGTCTGTCGACAAATCACTGCAGTTCACAGCTTGGCATGTTGATAAAACTGCCCATGATCTATATTTTCACTTATTAGGCTGTCTGTGAACTGCTGTGACTATGGATGTGTCATTTGCTCATCTCTGCCAACCTTAACTGGGAAAACAGTAATTTCTTACATCTTCCCAGAGGTTTACATGCAGTAATCTTTATGTGCTTGAGAACTGGTATTTTTGCTCTTTATTCAGCAGATACTAGGGAGTTGTTTTGTGGAACTGTATATATTTTGCAGCAGTATTGTGGAGTTTTTCCAATGAGAAGCATATATTTTTTTCTAAGCACCTGTGATGCTTGCTTTACTTTCCAGAATGTTGCTGTTTATCTTGTTTGTTTGTTTACTAATTTTAAGTCTGATGTGATCTGCCTTGTGTCCTTTCTGCAATTTTCAGGTTTTATAGGTTTTACTTAAAATGTTCATGATTGTGGCAGATAGTGGTTGTATTAGCTGTTGCAAAGCTGCTTAAGCTGTGTGTTGTAAATTAAGCCTGGAAGTATGCCACAGTGGTATTAACAGATTTTAGATTGGTCTCATTTTTATTAGAGATAAATATTCCTGCTGGTCGTTCCCTGTAAGCATGTATTTTAGGAACAAAAAAGTGAAAATATTTGTCTTCTTGTCTCTGCTTTTCATCTAGTAATTTAGTTTAAGCTCTGATTGTATTTGAAAGTAATTTTGATGTTTTATTCTCTGTAACCTTCCTGCTCACTCTTCCTGGTCTCTTCAGTGCCTTAATACACATAGATAAACTCACTGCAAACAGAGCTGTGCAACTTGTGAGAGTAAAATAAGTATTATTCAAGCTATCGCATTAAGTATTTGGAATATTTTCAGGCTAGACTTTGAAACTAGGGTATCCAAGATCAAGATGGGAGAGAATGCTTTCATGCTACTCAATTGTTTACAGACACCTGTTGTTGCCTGTTACTCTTTTTAACATTAGCAAACAGGATTTGAATGCATAGTCAAAAAGTTAATTTAAATTTAATTATAGCTTTAAAGGTACTCTATACCGCTTTTTTTCCTAGTTGTTATCAGAAGCTCTTGTGTTCTGATAGATCTAACTTATTACTTGGTCCACAGAAAGTAAGAATGGAAGCTCATGCAAAGTTTGCGGTGCTATGGCATCTCACCCGTGACCTTCATATTAACAAGTCTTCTTCCTTTGGCCGTACCTTTGACAGGTTGGTGGCTGTGAGCATGGCTCAGCTGAGATAATTTTACTTCAAAAAATTTAAATTGTATGATACTGGCAGTGTAGAGTGTTCAGTAACTGGGGAACTACATTTGTAGTCGTGAGGGCAAGGAAGGAGGACAAGAGTTAATTCACGTTAGACAAACTTGTTTTCACAATGATGATTATGTAAGCTATACATTTTTCTGCTATCTGTAAAGAGTAGGACAGGAGAGATCACATGATTCACTGACGATCACTGGTTAAAATATTTGTGTATATTGAACATAGTATCTGAGTTCTTACTGTGATCTGGTAAAAACAGAAGTAGGAGAGTGAAGTCAACCCAGAATTCAATTATATGAAAGTGGAAAGTAACAGCAAAGCTAAGAAAAACTAAGGACAAAATTGGAAGTAAGCACTGAGATATGAAAGTTCTTGTGTTTGATTTGTGTGTTTTGTGTAAGATGTCATTTATAGCAAGCAGCAGAGGATTTCTGTTTTGCGTTCTTGTATCAGTCTACCTTCTTAAAAGACACTGAATGATCAAGACACTGAAGTACTCTTGTCTTCCTCAGCTAGCACAAATGTGGGAAGGTGCTTGTATCAATCTTTTAATGTATACTTAGCTGTAGGAAGTGGAATAAAAGGTTTCTTATTTCTGTTATGACTAACAATATAATGTAAATTCTGTACATACAATTAAGATATGTACTACTGGAGGACCTAAAACAGTTGGTAAAATTCAGAATCCAGTACCTATATTGTTTTTCACCAAGTTTGGAAAGGGTTCTAAAGGCTAAAACTATTGAAAGAGGAAAATAGTGACCGTAGGAAGTGCTGAATTGTCAAATATATTTCTCCTCTCACTTCTTGAAGAAAAAATATTTTAATAAGTTATCTTCTCTTTTCCATGCATCTGTGTGAATTGACTTTTTAAAGTTTTGTCTTTTTGTACTGCAATAACACTTAGTAGGCAACCAAAGCTTGTTATGCTACTAGCCGTGCAAATACTTGAACTGACTATACAACTGCTACTGTTAGGTAAACTATTCTAACTGACTCTATTAGTAGCTCCTCCTGGCCATTTCTTCATTAGGCTAGACTAAAATATAAAACTTCAGGTTGTGAAGTTTGAACTCCAAGGAAAATAGTTTTATATGGAGAAGAGACAGTGAAGGCACTGACACAAATTAAAATGATCTACTACTGCAAGTAGTGTAGAGTATGTGCTAGGTTAATCCTTCTTTCTGTTCTAGATCTTTGTTTATTATGCTGGACAGTCTTAATAGCTTGGATGGTTCTACATGGTCAGTGGGACAAGCCTGGTTAAATCAAGTGCTGCAAAGACATGATATTGCACGGGTTCTTGAACCTTTGCTCCTGCTGCTTCTCCATCCAAAAACTCAGCGAGTTTCTGTTCAGCGAGTACAGGCTGAATGTTACTGGACTAAATCTCCCTGTCACCCTGAAGAAGAGAGTGAAAAGCACTTTATGCAGAAGTTTAGCTGTGCTGATGGTATGTACACAGGATGACTGTGGAAGTTCCTTATTTGATTTTTTTAATTGGTTATTTGCATGCAAATAAGAAATGTAGTAGAAATTTTTGAGGGTAACGTACAAAACAACATGCTGGAGTAGCTGCTGCTTATATGTACATTTGTGCATGGTTTCTAATTCAATTTTGGGTGTTCCAAGTATTGTTTAAGTTTTATTGTTCTAAAATTAAGATGATATGCAAATATTTTAATACAGAGCACTTTCTTATGTATTACTGAATCTACAGTAGAACTTAAGAATAAGTCTTGAACCTTAACCAAGAAATTAAATGCTTTTATAAATTAGGACCACTTATGTGAGGCTGGCTGAAATCATACTGATAATGTTTTGAAGGTGTTTGCATGTGATGTATAATTTAGTAGCATACCAGTCGTTTTTATGAAAACAAGCAGATAGGACTGTGTAAGGTTTCATGGGAAAATTATGTTGTTTTGCTAAGATCTGCTGCTAAAGTAGTCTTGCTTTGGTTATATGAATATCTGTTGTTTACATATTAACTTTTTTTTTTCTGCTGTGAAGGCAAGATACTATTTACCGTGCTTCTATGATTTGAAGTCTCAATAATAGTTTCAATTCAAAATTTTGATTGTCAATTATTATTCTGAAGAAAAAAATACCATGTGCATAATTTTTTTGGTGTGTTTTTCTTTAAGCATTTTGCCATGTGCCAGTAAGCCAAGGACAACTTATTATACCTAAAGAAAGCAATGAAAAACAACTTACTATGGATGAAATTGAGAACTTTAGCCTGACTGTCAACCCTCTGAGTGACAGGCTTTCCTTGTTAAGTACCAGCAGTGAGACGATACCCATGGTCATGTCTGACTTTGACCTTCCTGACCATCAAGTTGAAATACTGCAGAGTTCTGACTCTGGCTGTTCTCAGTCATCTACTGGAGACAACATCAGTTATGAAGTGGAAACAGAAATCCTGAGTGCTCAAGATAGCTCTCAGACTCTAAGAGAAGACTCACCTGATGAAATTGTGCAACAAGTGGTTACAGATCTTATATGCAAAGTTGTAAGTGGCCTTGGAGAAGAGCCTGAACCAGTTAAACATAGTCTGCACTCTGAGGATAATTCCTGTAAATTCAGTTCTTTGGATAACTCTGTAGAGGTGACAAAAATTGAAGATCAAAATATTCAGAGTAGCCAGAGTAGTTTGCTTAGTAACGACAGCTCCCAGTTGCTGTCAGCCTCCACTGAGGCTGGACTTGAGAGCTTAAGAGATGAAATTTCAAGAAATAACTCTTCACCTTGTATTGCAGAAAGCCAGCAATCCCTCTCTGATCTCACTCTCTCCTCCACTGAATCAAAGTCCAGAAAGCGAAGCCACAGTAGTATTCAGTTCAGCTTTAAAGGGAAGATACCAGAGAAAATGTCAGAAAAAGAAACAATTGTTAAAGAGGCTGGTAAGCAACCAGGTGCAAAACCTAAGGTGAAAATAGCCAAAAAGAAAGATGAAGAGAAGAAGAAAGCACAAACAGAAAAGCTTAAACAAACAAATGTCTTCTTTAGTGATGGTCTTGATTTAGAAAACTGGTACAGTTGTGGAGAAGGAGAAATTTCAGAAATAGAAAGTGATGTGGGCTCCCCAGGAATGCGAAAATCTCCCAACTTTAATATCCATCCATTGTATCAGCATGTGCTGCTGTATCTCCAGCTGTATGACTCTTCAAGGACATTATATGCTTTTTCTGCAATTAAAGCCATTCTGAAAACAAATCCTTCAGCTTTTGTAAGTGCCATCTCTACTACCAGTGTCAACAATGCGTACACTCCTCAGCTTTCCTTGCTCCAGAATCTTCTAGCCAGGCATCGGATATCTGTTATGGGCAAGGATTTCTACAGCCACATCCCAGTTGATTCTAACCATAACTTTCGGAGCTCTATGTATATAGAAATTCTCATCTCTTTGTGTTTATACTATATGCGGAGCCACTATCCAACTCACGTTAAAGTAACCTCCCAAGACCTGATAGGAAATCGTAATATGCAAATGATGAGCATAGAAATTCTGACCCTTCTCTTTGCTGAGTTGGCAAAAGTGATAGAAAGCTCTGCAAAGGGCTTTCCTAGTTTTATTTCAGACATGTTGTCCAAGTGCAAGGTTCAGAAAGTGATCCTGCACTGTCTGCTGTCTTCTATCTTCAGTGCACAGAAATGGCACAGTGAAAAGATGGCTGGAAAAAACATAGTGGCTGTGGAAGAAGGTTTCTCTGAAGACAGCCTTATAAATTTTTCTGAAGATGAATTTGACAACGGTAGTACTCTGCAGTCACAGCTTTTGAAAGTACTGCAACAGCTGATTGTGCTGGAACACAGAGTAATGACTGTGCCTGAGGAAAATGAAACGGGCTTTGACTTTGTCATAACAGACTTGGAGCATATTGGTCCCCAGCAGCCAATGACTTCTCTTCAGTACTTACATTCCCAGCCAATAACCTGCCAAGGCATGTTTCTCTGTGCAGTGATACGAGCTTTACACCAGCACTGTGCCTGCAAAATGCATCCCCAGTGGATTGGCCTTATCACTTCTACGTTGCCTTACATGGGAAAAGTTCTTCAAAGGGTGGTTGTTTCAGTGACTCTCCAGCTCTGCAGAAACTTGGATAATTTAATTCAGCAGTATAAATATGAAACAGGATTATCTGATAATAGGTATGCACATAATCTTTTTAAGGAGATTTGATTGTGTTGAATAAGTTTACAACAAGATTAACCCATTTTAAAAAATGCAATCTCTTATTTTAGACCTCTGTGGATGGCATCAGTCACTCCCCCAGATATGGTTCTTACTTTATTAGAAGGGATCACAACAATAATTCATTACTGCCTCCTGGATCCATCTACGCAATATCATCAGGTAAACTCATCTGAGCATCCCAGAGGCTCCTATGCAGTCATACCAAAGTAAGGACTGTCATATTAGCAGATATGAAGGTCTGACTGGGAAAAATACCGAATATGTTGTCTTAGCTATAAGGATGGTTTTTGTTGATAATATACAGATCTCAAACAGAAAAACTATTTTTTATTCAATATGTTTTTAAGATAATAATAGTTTTGGTTTGGTTTTTTGGGTGGGTTTTTTTGGTGTTTTGTAACCCTGAACTAACTAACTTAGGAATTCTTTCACTTTCAGACCTGTAAAATGCCACTTTTTATTGCTTTGGTTTATGGAACTTCCCAGACTTGCTGCAATATGTCAAAACATTCTCTTTCTGTTCCGTCTGTATATTCACAATCTGCCTTTTGAGTCAAGCAGTATTTTTAGATCTGATACTCTGAGCATAGACTCTGTTAAGAATTTGGCCCAAATTCTGCAAGAATTTTTGTCCTGTTTTCTCTGCAGTCTTGTTTTAGCTTGTTTTTGATCTTATACTCCTTTGCCTTCCATTCATTGAAAAGTTACTGAAAAGTGTTTACTGTCTGTGCAAGCAAATAATTGTGCCTAGAGTATTAGTTACACTTAAAATTCTGAAATAATTGTTTTGCAAAGTTATAGGCAGGTAATACAAAATTGCTGCAGACTTGAGGCCTCACGTGTTCAGAATACATTCGGTGTGGTGCAATTGACTCAAAAATTCTAATTATATTTCATAGACTCAAAACCTGTTAATATTATGAGAACTATTGAAAAACTATTTTGGAAAAAAGTTAAGGTTGAAAGCTTATGTGTCCATTAAGTCTCAATTTACATTATTTTACTCATGCTATTTATGTAGATTTTTAATGCTCTTCCTCCTCTCTCCACTTCAAATCCACTAGCTTTTGGTTAATGTAGACCAGAAGCACTTGATTGAAGCACGCAATGGGATCCTGTCTATCTTGCATATGATCATGTCTTCTGTGACTTTGCTGTGGAGCATCCTTCACCTTGCAGATTCTTCAGAGAAAACTACTGCTGCTGCTGCATCCATTACCACTATTAATCTTGGGTCAACAAAGGTCAGAATACCAGGGATAATGTTAAGTTGTTCATTGATACATTTGTCATATTATTTCCAATTCCATTCCCTTAAATGTAAACTGAGTTTTAATATGTTTGTCCTCATCTACTCATCCACTCCACAAACAATGCTTTTATAAATGCGTATTGAATCTGCTTTGAAATTTGAATATATCAGTTCAAGATAAGTGTCTCACCTCTTTGCTCTCTACAAAGAAAATTAAGTCCATCCTGAAAAAAAATAAGCCACCCTTTTATGCCTCAAAAGATATAAAATATTTTAAGAAAGGAGAACCCTCCTCTTACAACATCATGTACTCAGACACTTCTGAACTAGTTCCTTTATTCGTTCAATTGCCATAGAGTGATGTCACTGTACACAGGGAGATGTCACAGCAGATAGTGAGCTAGTGATAGTAAAGAAGAGAACCTGAGAAGGGGTCAAGTACAACTGTATTGAGAACACTGCCTCACCCTCTTTTGGAGGTAGTTCAAATGTCTTATACTTTGCATTATTAAATAGGAAATTATAACTTCCATTTTAAACGTTTTGAAATAAGATTTCCCCAGATAATTTGAGTACTGTCAGATGCTTTTTTGTGATTATGCTGTGTTACATCAAATTGAAGGACTGAAAAATTACTTACCTAAGACTCCATGTCTTTGCACAGATGGCATCCATGGTCGTATTTGTGCTGCCCCTACGATTTTCTACTCACTGAAAGAAAGGGAGACTGTACTTGTTGATGGCCTATAATATTATGTTGCTTCTGTGAAAAAACATTAATGTACTCTGGTTAAACATTAACTCTTCTGTATGTCCCAGCTTTATTTTTAATCTGCCCAAATCCATAGTATGCAAAAGAGCATTCAGCATGTCCTCTGTGAAAAAGTCTGGTTTCAGTTCAACTTGTTCGATGTAGTATCAGGTTACTTTACTTTTTCACCTCATTGCTTTCAGGAAGTTCTTTTGTAGCTGCCTTGGAGTTGGTGGATGTGGTTAAAAGCACAAGAAACTGTGGAACTCTACAGAAATATGTGCCTGAAGTATAAACACCTTTTTAAGCTTCAGTACAACTAGCTTGCTTTGGAAACCACGCTCCATAATCCCAATACTTTTTTTCTGTTGCACCGCTGTCTTAGTTTCTCATCCTGAGTCACTGAAGTTGTTTATCCTTACCTTTGTATGCAAAGATCAAACCTTTATTGCAGCTCATCTTTTTTTCAGGATGCTTTATGATTTTGTCAGATGAGTTTTAGTTCAGTGCCTTTCCATCAGTTGCTTCCCGCTTCATTAGCATTTGCAAATTTAACAACTGTAATTTATCTTCCCTTGTCTTAGTCAAGAACAAAATAATTTAAGAGCACCAGATGTAGAATAGATCTGATTGCATCCTTCCATATTTTATAGAAGTTAGTGGTAGTTACCATCCAAATATGGCTTTATAGCTAGCTGTTTTGAATATAGTGCTGAGGTGCTTATCTAAAGGTGTTTGTGTTGTTCTGCTTCCACATTTCAGAATTTGAGGCAGCAGATTCTTGAACTTTTGGGTCCCATCTCAATGAATCACGGCGTTCATTTCATGGCTGCTATTGCATTTGTATGGAATGAAAGGAGGCAAAATAAAAATACTTCTAGGACAAAGGTAGGTTTATACTACAGTGGTCACTTCAAATAGCGGTAATAGCTTTAAGTGATTTAGAGGCAGTAAAGAGAAAACTCAGACATTCCGGTGATAAAATACATAGTATGAAGTATGGAGAATATTTGTATGATATTTCTAATTAGCAACTGTACTGTCAGGGAGCTACCAATTTGTTTTAGAATGGGATAATCTTCCTAAATTCTTCAGGAAAATAATAAGTGATTTCAAGTGTCTAGTTAATAACTTTTCAATCCTGTGAGCCCAGCTGCCTTAATTTTGGCACAGGTATTGTTTGTGTTGATAATCTGTGGTGTGTGTTTGATTCTTTTAGGTTATTCCTACAGCAGGTGAAGAACAACTTCTCCTGGTTGAGCTAGTTCGCTCTATCAGTGTTATGAGAACAGAGACTGTTATACAGACAGTGAAAGAAGTTTTGAAGCAGCCTCCAGCCATAGCAAAGGACAAGGTAGGAAAGCTGTTGAGATGTTATGGATTTATATTTTCTTACTGAAGGTTAGAACACTGATAGCATGGATATTTCATTCGCAAAGCTGAGCAGAACAATGTGAAAATTTTCACCATATCTAATAAATGGTTGAATTCTGGGGGGGAAAGTCAGACCTCCCAAAGTCATCACCATTTACTGAACAACTCCAGAATCCTGTTTACTGCTTCTGTACAAGAGTGTGTTTTATGGGGGATAGGCTGCTTACGTTAGGGACATGGGTTCAGACCCTGGCATCAGGTTGATTTATATTTGGTTTTTTAGGTGAGAAAAGAAAGTGGGGGAAAAGAGGGAATAAAAAAAAAGAGAATAACAAAATTATAGAGAGATGCCCAAATTGACATCTGTAATATCCTGTTAAAGTTGTGTCTTTAGACACATTACTAGACAGGAATGTTATAGGATTGTCAGTTTTGTCCTGGCAAGCGAGGAAAAAAAAATAAAAAATCACTTTCTTCTTCCTAATGACACAGGTTTTGTATCTTTTTCTAGAAACATCTTTCACTGGAAGTCTGCATGTTGCAGTTTTTCTATGCTTATACTCAAAGGTAAGACAAGAAGTTAAAATGTATTTCTGTCATCAAGAAGCAGATGGACAATTTGAATATTTTGCCTATTTCTATAATCCCTAGGATGTGAAATAGCCTGTGTAATATAAATTGTGAAGAGATTATGGTTTTGAGCTTAAGGTGTCTTAAAAAAGAAAGGGATTTATTTTGCAAGTTCCCTAGTTCTGCATCACCTTCCTACCCCCACCTGAAAATCCTGCAGGAAATCTGCCCCCTGCCCAAGGAAATCTGATCTTAATTGTGCTCATACCACACCAGCCTTGGACTGAAAGCATGTATTTGAGTACACTGGTTTTCAGCCTTCTCTCTTTTCATAATGATTTGATGTAGCCACCTAATATTAAATAAAAAATCAAAGAATTTATATCAATGTTGATTCACAATATCTGTCAGGGGAATTGTCAGGTAGAAAGAAAAATGGGGGGAGTATCTGAGGGAGATGGCATTTTCATTGCCATTGCTGCTCTCTGTCTTAGGATTCCAGTGACCAGCTTAGTAGACAGCTGGACAGCTCTGCTGCTCCTGTTAAAAGATTCCATCCAGGTTGGTCTTCCAGCTCCGGGACAATTCCTCATTCTTGGGTAAGTGCTCTTGATATTTGCAATTGCCAAATAAACTCAAATGTAAGTGTGTGAAATCATACTAAAGTGTTTGTGTTTTCACATCCCTATCAGTTATTTTTGAGTGGTAGAGCTGTCTCCTGAGTTCTGTGGGTTTTATCAATTTCTTCTCCGAGGAAAGGTTACATATATAAAATTTTATATTACAATATGATATAAACCAGAATCTTACCTTTCTGATTATTTGAGCAATTCAGGCTCTTTGAGCAGTAGGTTTATGTTTCTGATTTTTCTTAGCAAGTAACTATAATGACTATTTCTTAGGTATGTGTAGATTTGCAGCTCGCTAGAAAAGATTCATTCCCAGAATGAAAGCTGTTTGTGGAGTGTTAGAAATAAAATGTTTAATATGATTTTCTGTATAAAGCTTCAAGGGCTATTTTATTGAATTTCTGGAATTTATCTTCCCTAAAGATACTCTTATTTGTGGTTTAGTGACACATGTTCTTGAGAAACTATTACGGTATGAGCAAAATTAACTTAGAAACTTGAAAGTATATTAGCTGGAATATTGATAAGTAGCAATGGCTGCAGGTTTAGTAAATAAGTATTGTGCATGTAAATATCTTCAACTTGCCCTAGCTTTTAAAATTGTGAGAAGAAATCCATATTTACTTCTATATTTTTTCAGTGTTCTTAATGAGTTTATTATGAAAAACCCAAGCCTGGAGAATAAGAAAGATCAAAGAGATCTCCAGGTAAGGAATTTGTTGCATGTATGTCTCTTTTGAAAGTACTGAATGATAAATGCTGGAATGTTCTAGGATTACCTGATACATCAGTTCTGTAGTGTGAAATGATGCTGTGGTGTCTTCTACTTAGTACGTTTTATAATCTGTTGAAAAATGTAATGTTCTGTGGAGTTAGTATTCACTAATAATATAGAACAGAAGTGATTTGAAAGCAGTTCTATACTTAGTTACATAGATTTCCTACAAAAGCATGTCAGGACAGCAAATACAACCCTTCTGCACAAAGTTGTAAAAATGCTTGGTTTTTTTCTTCCAGGATGTAACACACAAGATAGTGGATGCCATTGGGGCTATTGCTGGTTCTTCCTTGGAGCAAACTACTTGGCTAAGACGAAACTTAGAGGTTAAGCCTTCCCCTAAGATTATGGTTGATGGAAACAACTTAGAATCAGATGTTGAAGGTAGTTTCATTGTCTTTATTTTAAACAAAACAAAAAAGGCCAAAATGAGGAAAGAGGACAGCTTTACTGTATTTCAATACATTAAAAATACTTCAGTATTGTTCACACATTAGTATCTTACCCAGTGTATTTGGCCAAGTCTGTACATCTTAAAAATGCATGCTCTTAAAATATGTTTTTAAGGTAAATAATGACTGAAGAAAACTAACTTTGGACTTTTTTTATCTTCATTTAGATATGTTGTCTCCAGCAATGGAAACTTCAAACATAACTCCATCTGTTTATAGTGTCCATGCGTTGACTTTACTTTCTGAGGTAAATGTCTCCTCAGATATAATAAAAGTTCATCATCAGACAGTATTTTTTTGTGAAAAGCTTTGGACTAGAAGCTTGGGGAAAGAGATTTGATGGGAAACACTGATGTGAAAGGATTTTTGGGTCCTGTTATGTTACAATATATAACACTTTGTTACTAACCCAGTTATAAAGATTCAGTGAGATGGATGAGGTGTCAAGTGTGTAGAATAGGATAAATTTTTTTGGTGGCAAACTTCATGTGTTATTATCACTAGGTGTTATTTACTGCTGATAATCACAGTCAGTCTTTGGTGATTTTTTTTTTAGCTGATTATGTAGAATGCTTTGCCCAGGTGCTTATGCTTCTGTGTTTTTACCTTAAATTGTTTTAAAAATTATGGGATCTTTATCCTTGGAGTTTTGCATAGTACTTGAAATTTGATCACTTCTATCATAAACTTGAATGTTTAGTAAAGGACATTATACAAAAAGTGCTGAATAGTAGATAAAAGCAATTTTAGAGTACATGATAATATGTCTTTCTCTCCTTTTATAGGTTTTGGCTCATCTCTTGGATATGGTTTTCTACAGTGATGAAAAAGAGAGGGTCATTCCTTTGCTCGTAAACATTATGCACTATGTTGTTCCCTACCTCCGCAATCACAGGTATCTTTACAATGTATTGAATTGATACAGATCTCTACAGCCAGTTGAAATGTCATGGATGACACTTAAGTTGAAACAGGCATGATAAGGATTAGATGTCTATTAAAATTTCTATAAAGCAACAATTCAAAATTGTTTAATTGTTGACTTTTTTTTGTTTAGTGCTCACAATGCATCCAGCTATCGAGCCTGTGTCCAGTTATTAAGCAGTCTTAGTGGGTATCAGTATACAAGGAGAGCATGGAAAAAGGAAGCATTTGACCTCTTTATGGATTCTAGTTTCTTCCAGATGGATGCTTCATGTGTTAACCAGTAAGACTTCCTTTTTCCTGCTTATATCAATGGTTGTTATAAATCTTATGCATACCATTACACAAGAGTATGGATAATATAGACCAAAATTTCCCAGCAGATCTCTGTTGAGACAAATAAAGAGGGATGTTCTGTGTTTCAGATTACCATGTGATATGTGAAACTTGCTCACTTAAGGTATATTTCCATGCAAGAGTCTTTTTTTTTTTCAATTTCAAGATTTAATTTTTTTTTTTTAAGGAAAAAGTGGTTAATGTTTTATAGAATCATAGAATGTTTTGAGTTGGAAAGGGACATGAAAGATCACCTTGTTCCAACCTCCCTGCACAGGCAGGGACACCTCCCACTAGATCATTTTGCTCAAAGCCCCGTCTAACCTGGCCTTGAACACTTCCAGGGAGGGGGCTTTGCTGGGCAACCTGTTCTAGTGTCTTACCACCCTCGTAGTGAAGATTTTTTTCCTAGTGTCTAGCCTGAATGTGAGCACACATTGTCAGCTCAAATTCAGTTTTTAATCCACCAATACCCTGCAGTCCTCCTCTTTGGGGCTTCTGTCAATCCACTCACCATCCAGCCTGTATCCATATTTGGGGTTGCTCCACTCAGGTGCAGGACCTTTCACTTGGCCCAGGTGAACATCATGAGGTTCTCCTGGTCCCATCTCTCTAGCTTGTCAAGGTCCCTCTGGATGGCATTCCTTATTTTCTTTAAGAAGGAAAATAGAGAAATATAGTTACAGTTTCAGATTAAATTGCACCAAGTAAAAAGTACCTAGAGAGCTTGAATTGGAAGCCTTAGTCTGAATTAAAGGAGCAGAAAAAAAATATAAATATTCCTGGTAATTCCTCCTTTTTTTGTGTTTTTTTTTTTCTGATTTGTCTATAATCTTCATATTTTAGTTGGAGAGCTATTATGGATAATTTGATGACACATGACAAAACCACATTCAGAGATTTGATGAGTAAGTATTTATGAATGTAGTAGTGACTTTTCTCCAAGGGAAACATAAAAAAGGGAAGACAAGTATCTTGAAGAAAACGGTTGTTCAACATCTATTGCAACCTACTTAATTTATTCAATGGTTGTAATATTTTTTTTCAACTACCTGTTTCTGAAGATCTGTAAATAACTTGAATTGAGAGAATTTGAGACCATCTTCCCACCCAGTGTTTTTTGCCTGTATGGCAAAGCTGATCAAACAGGTTTGGGTGGGTTTAGTTGGGGTTTTTTGGGTTTTGTGTTGTTTTGGTTTTTTTTGTGGGGTTGGTTGGTTGGCTGGTTTCTTTTAAGATCTGACACTAACTCAAGAAAAACTGATTCCAGTCTGCTGAGCATCTATACCTGCAAATTGTGTTTAAAAATAATGGCTAAACTCGCCCCCCCCAAGCCTCCAAACCCAGGCACTATTGTGTATATGTACAAGTTTTCTTTCAAGATGTATTTTTAAATTTTTCAAGATGTATTTAAAAATACAAATTGCAGAACGTGCATATTTGATACCTGCTTCCAAACTGCATTAGTGCAATGAAAATAAGTGTTATTTGTGCCTTAAACAGAAGGGAAATCCTGATGTTGGTCCCTGCACTCTGCCTTTTCCCTTTCAGCACGAGTGGCTGTGGCTCAGAGCAGTTCACTCAATCTGTTTGCTAATCGAGATGCAGAGCTGGAACAGCGTGCGATGCTCCTCAAGCGACTGGCTTTTGCAATTTTTAGTAGTGAGATAGACCAATACCAGAAATACCTTCCAGACATACAAGGTCAGTAAAAATGTACCATTAAGTGGATTTCTGGACTCTTGATGTTAACTGAGGAATATTTGTATAACAGGGTAACAGCAGCTGAATTTGTCCTCTGGAGTATCAGCGTGCGGTACAATTTCCGTCGCTGGATGCAGTGTTTCCACTGGGGCAGAACATTTGGGTAGAACACTTTCAGTCTTAAATAATTACTGACTACACAAACTTTGCAATTGCCAATTTACTTTTATCCAGATTATTTCACTGATCTGTCATTTTATATTTTGATCAGTGTCCTTGGGTACTTGCAATGTGCATTTTGACATGAACACCCAAGGTAGAAACACCTATTAACTAGGGATGAATAGAAAAGCTGACCTGTAAGTTATAAATTCTTGACTTCTTTGGCTGTTATTTCTGCTGTTCTGTTTATCTGTCCTGTTTATCTCTAAAGAATATCTCTTCCAGTGACCTTTTACATTAAATGATTGGGAATGGGAGCTGCTTGGTTTTATTCTAAGATGATGAAAATAGTTACAGCAACACCTTCTAGATGTATTTTCTTTTAGTGCTACCAAGGTGGACACTTTGGTCTCTTCTTTCACATGGAAAGTTAATTGCATGAGGTTTCTTGTTTTATTTGTTCCAGGATTAAGTCTTTGAAATTTATTTTTTTTCCAAGTCAAATTAGTAGCTGGGTTTACTGTGTTCAAGATATCAGGTGGTTTTACTGGTCTGAACTGCAAAGTGCATGTGTTGGTTTTACTGAAAAATTTCTTTGTGTGCTTCCCTGTGTGCTGAATGCTGATTGTTAAATTGGAGCATGTGGTCCCTGTGTAGCATCCCATGTACTGTGATGATGCAGCCTGTTAATGATAATATCATATGATAATAATGATAATAACATATCCCAGCTGATCAGGATGTTGTTGTATTGTTTGGGATCTGTTAAATCCTCTTTTTGTAATGAGTGAAACTGCATAAGATGAGCAAAAATCCCAAATGCACTCTTGCATTTATGTTGAGAACTTTAAGGAAAATATGCAACTTCACTGTTTAGTGAACTTTTGTTAGTTGCTTGGTGAAAGTGTTGTGGTTTTTTTTTTATGTTAACAGAATAAAACTGTAGCAAAGTAGTGAAACAGTAACATGGCAGATGCTTGAAAAAAGTAAAAATTGAGAGTAAATGAGGGAAAGAGAAAACACTAGTTCGAATTATGCTGAACTTAGGAAACTTTCTTGGCTTTTTGTTTCAGAAAGGCTGGTGGAAAGTCTCCGTTTGCCACAGGTGCCCACCCTTCATTCCCAAGTGTTCCTGTTTTTCAGAGTATTGCTTTTAAGAATGTCTCCACAGCACCTTACCTCACTTTGGCCAACCATGATCACTGAACTGGTGAGTTGCAGATAGCATTCATGATTTCGACAACTGGTGCAAATTTGAGACACAACCTCATTCCCCCTCAACATATTTTAAGAAAATCTTTTAGATATTGTGCATGAAAATGTACAATAGACACAAAATGAAAGCTGACTTATTGTCATAGTGCTGTCTATTTTTTTGCAACCAAATAGAATATCTGTTGGCTTATGCTATTTAAGCTGTTCAGATATCTCCTAAATTAAATTAGCATTTGCCCTTATTGTTCCTTACTAACTCCTACTTCAGTTTCTGCCTACGTTCGTGTACCCTCTCCACCATTCCCACTTACACTTTGCTTAATGTTCCCTGTTTCTTTTTTCCTGGTTATTCAGCCTTCTCCCTCCAGCAAAGAGGATGAGATGCTACATAAGGCAGGAGTCAGCATCCATGTTGTATTGGCAGTTGATGATCATTCACATAACATTGTGGCTGAAATTTTGTAACTAAATTTATACAAGGCTCAACTCAGCTTTCTTCTTTCTCTTGTTTTACTCTGCGTATCATCTGTTTTCTGAGCTGCTACCAATGGAGTCTCCAGTGTTGGCTGTTTAATACACTCTTTTGGGTTTCAGCTTTGGTAATGAGAACAGAGGAGAGTGTTGGTGCATCCTATGGTCCCTTTAGCCTGTTAGCCAAGGAGTTCCCAAGTGACTGGCTAACAGATAGCAAATCCAATTTGCTGCTGTGATGGGTTTTTTTTGTATCTGTAGGCACCTAACATAGTGATTAGTTCGCCACAGATCTAAGCAATAGAAGGGGCAAAACTATATAAAATATTTTAAAGATGAAGAGCATTGTTTTAGCAGTAGATACTTTTAATTTGATCCTGTCGATAGTATCAATATTAGGAAACTCATTCTACTCAATGTGGCCATCTGATTCCCTGGGCTGATTCTCCTGGCCTTTATACAAGTTACCACAATCTTGGATCTTCTTCCAGTGGATAGGACTGTGTTACTTCAGAGAATTCACACCTGAGCTTGACTGCTTGG
This sequence comes from Apus apus, assembly GCF_020740795.1. Taxonomy (NCBI): domain Eukaryota; kingdom Metazoa; phylum Chordata; class Aves; order Apodiformes; family Apodidae; genus Apus; species Apus apus. Next base: position 13,833,298 of record NC_067284.1, on the reverse strand, counting down.
TTGCATCACTTTTTTCCTCATTTCCTTTTGGGCTTGCTCTCTTAAGTAGTGGAGGGGTTGGCCTCTGAGAACTTTCCTGGCCATTGAAGAGCCAGTTTCTTATGGTCCTTGTGCTACTCAGGCTACATATAAACAGATGAAAGAGCTTCAAGGTGCCAGTGTCCACTCATAGTTCAGGGAGTTATTTCATCATCCAGGGATGGAAATAAGGCTTTGAATGGTTCCTCTAAAGCTTATTACTCAGGCCCCCTCTACAGCATTTCTCTGAGTCACAGTCCATAAAAAATGGTATTAAAATGTAGTATTTGATCTTCAGGTACAAGTGTTTTTACTGATGGAACAGGAACTCACTGCTGATGAAGACATTTCCAGGTAAACTTTCAAGCTTCCCACTGGTTTATCTTAATTAACAGTCTCCTGGCATGCTGATGGGCAGTTGAGTAATTCTTTAGAATAATATGTCTTAGAATTGTCAAGCTCAAATGGGAAGGATAGGTAGCAGGGACAGTCTGACTTCAGTAGCAGGGACATACTGTTCAGGACAAAAACCAAGTTCTTCCACTGTCAGATTGTTTATAAACCACTAAGGTAAATTAAACAATAGAAGTATGTTAGTTCTTACAGTGTCTTCCTGATTAAAATGACACTGCTTCTGCAATTAAAATACAGCATGACTATAGCTTTTCTGTATAATACACTTACTTAGAATGATGCACTTTTTTTTTTGTCTACATGTAAATGTAGTTTCTTCTAGTGTTAGAAAGACATAAGAATGAGGTGGGTAATTTTTCTTTTGTTGTTCATTTCTATCCCATCTACCTTCTGCACAGTATGATCCAGTTTCAGTCAATGTTAGCAGCAGAGGCAGATTTATTGAAAAAAAACCTCCCAACAACAGGAATTATTTGACCAAGTCTTGTCCTTAACTTTTTTTCCTAGATACTCTTAGTTCTTTTGAAGAGTTTTTCTTTATTTTAAAGTAATATTGACATGCCTGGCAATTTTAAACTTTGTCATAATTTGGATGTCTGATGGGAATGAGATAAAATGTAATTTGTTATATATTAACATTTTATCTTTTACATACAAATATTTAAAAATATACAGAACTCCACCCATAGCACAGACTTGCAGCGCTCTTGTTTGACTTACAGATTCAGGATTAAGTTGGTAAATAAAGAGTTGTGTGTTGGTAAAGGCAAGTAAGAAAGATGGTGTTCCCGTAGTGGCAGAAGGCTGTTACGACTCACCTGCCTGCTGTAACTTATTTTAGAACTTCTGGCCCCTCTGTTGCTGGTCTGGAGACGACATACACAGGTGGTAATGGTTTCTCCACATCCTACAACAGCCAGAGATGGTTGAACCTGTACCTGTCTGCTTGCAAATTTCTGGACTTGGCCCTAGCTTTACCATCTGAAAACCTGCCTCAGTTTCAGATGTGAGTAGAATACACTGTTATTTAAGTGTTTGGATGTTTTTCCATGCCTGTTGGTAAAATTCTGGTGTATAAAAATCTCTCTTTTCCTATTTCCTTTCCTCTTCTGGCCTTCACCCAGGGTGGCTCACAGTTCATTCCCTCCCAGTGTCAGAATGGCCCGCAGAGCAAATGATGCTCTACTCCAAATGAGTTCAAGCTGGTTTGATTTAGCCTGTGGCAAGAGATTATCCATGCTTGTGAGCTAATCAGTAATACTGATGTAGTCAAGTGTTTTATTTTTAAAGCTTTTACTTGCAGTAATGTCTAAAAACTCAAAATACACCCACACATCTCTGTGACTAATGCATAAGATGGGATGATTATATGTTGTCTCAGCATGACTCACTTAAATGATGCCTGCATGATCTGTCTGTCTGATGTCACAGCAAACCTGCTAGTGAAAGGGACCCCATAGGTTTTTCTTGGTCACTAGTGTCCACGTGTGCAAAACTCACAGCCTCTATCTTATTCTGTTGGGAAATAAAGAAAAAGCAAAACAACTGGCATTTGGTGAAGACCCTAGAGAGGCCACCAAGGACAAAAGAAAGTGTCTTGGCTCTTCCTTTGCACTGCACAGTGATGACCATGTGAGAGCTGCTGCCTTGGTACAGCTCTGTAGACATTTAGTTACCGTTAATTCTCCTGGTATTAAAAAGATGTTCACATGGACTAGAAGGTGGAAGGATTTGCACACACTGTAGTACACTACCCTGTACTGTTCCTAAATTTAAAACTAATCTTGACGATTCCTTAATTTCTTTTATGTGAATTTGGCTCATAATTCTTGCTCAGTTCTCCAAGCTTTCCTGTTCCCTATTATTAGCCAACCTGGGTTTTATTTAGGTGATTACTGTGCATTTCTGGAAAGACAGTAGTCATGCTGAATCACACTGTCTTTTATGACAGTCTCATGGAGGCTTAGATTGAGATTTTAAGGACAGAAACTTTTATTTCCTTTATAGTTTATAACACAAATAGTCCTTGCAGTGCATCAAGGGGCGCAGGGTGTGAATGGTCCACTTGGTCTCATTGGCCTATGAATAGGTAAAATAAATGAGTTTCTTATCTATGTGGTATATTGAGTACATTTTGTGTGTTACAGTAAGCATTGAAAATGTGCAACAAAATCTTATAAGTAGCTGTTGAATAATTCAGAATTGCTTTCAGTTGTCTTGCACACAATGAAGATGTGAATACTACTGTTTTTAGCTTCCCTGCCTAATTTTACTCTTGGCATCCTTAAATACTCTTAAGAAACTCTAAAGGAAAAAGACAATGCTGCATTCTCAGCCATGTTACTGCCTGCTTTACAGAATTTGCCTTCCTTATCATTTCCTGTCAAAGACGATGTTTTTTGTGGGGGTTGGTTTTTGGGTTGGTTTTTTTTTTTTCCTCCCCTCTTTCCTTGATACTTAACTTGATCTCATCATCCGCTCATATTTTGAGATCTAGCAGAAAAGCCTGCATGGTCAGTAAGGTAATGTCTTCTTGTGTTACCTCATGACAGGTATCGCTGGGCTTTTATTCCAGAAGCATCAGATGATTCCGGCTTGGAAGTGCGAAGGCAGGGGACACATCAGAGGGAATTCAAACCGTATGTGGTGCGTCTGGCAAAACTGCTGCGGAAAAAAGCAAAGGTGTGTCACTTGCTTCCAGTTTTGCTTTTCATTGGAAGCTTTCATGTGCAGTAACTTACAGCACTGTTTCATTTTTAAGAATTTCATTATTTTTTTTAAAGCAATGAAGAATGGAAAGGAGTTTAGCTGGTGTGGGAGATTCCCCCTGGAGTAATCTCACGTCAGTGTCAGGCAAAATCTGCACATAGGTATATGAAAATAAACAGCCCGCCAACCAAAAACAACCAAAAAATACCCAAACAGACAAAAAAAAACCCACCTTTAAACCTGCTATAGTAAAAAAAAAGACTGTTTAATGATTCTGAAGTTTGCAATTACAAGTATTATTTGTATTGAGTGAAAAGTAGAATGTGCTTCAATGTCTATTACACTTTAACACAAAATCACTTATGGATAGCCAGTCGTATATGTCAATACTAGTATAACTAACCACCCTGTGAAGCAGAAAAGCATTTTTGTTAATAATTGTCACATTTAAATATTTAGAAATCTGTTACATTCCTAAAAATGACAGAACCAAGAAATCTGAGAGTGTGCAGAGCCAGGAAGGGCTGGGTTTCTTCCCTGAAGCATTTATGATGAACAGAAGAAGGCAGAGAACAGTAGAAACAGTTCTGGGGAAATCTTGGCTGCACAGTTTGTAGAGTGGGAGCAGGATTAGGGTTGCCAGTATGTTGGTGCATGAAGTTTATTAAAACAGTGCTTTGGTTGGGGTGGAGGCCTGATCTGCCAACAAAGCTAACTTCCTCCTGTCAAAGGGAGTTCCTTTTGCTGCCACAAGGAATAAAATTGCTGTCAGATGCTTTGCTACTCCTGCTGTGAGGACATAGCCCCCCTGGGCATGCACTTAGTTGGGAAACATTGCTGGGTGGGCCATGGAAACAGAGAGGAAGCTCAGACCCATATGGAACAAAGCTTTGAAGTTTCATTCTTGGGTTTCCCTCCAAATAGATGAAATTGTCAGGGCTGTAACACTGGTGGTTTGCTGTAGCTGCTGCATTTACAATCTAATTAATGCTTTCAACTGAGTAAAGAAACTAGTGGTTGCATAAAATGTAGGCATAACTTAGTTGCAGGCAGATCCAAACTATTCAAGCATAGGGGTTAAAACAAGTATCTTGAAGCATATCTGCATTCTTAATTTTGTTGGTTTTGACCCATGAAGATGAGACTTAAATTTCTCTTCTCACATGTATAGAGGAATAATAAGTTCTAGCTGACCACTAATCAGGCATAGCCTCTCACTCTGACGTTCAGTGTGGTGTGCTAGACCTGTTACAAAGTTGTCACACTCCAAATAATCTCACTGCATGAATTATAAATTACAGACGATATATAAAATGTGCATGCTGGTAAGCAGTGTATGTTGAGATAGATGCCTGAAGTCAGGACTTCCACAGCATGCTTCAAGAGTCTAGAAAACTTCCTGGAATTTCTGGAACCCCCTAGTTATCGCAGCAATTGCACACTGAACCATAGCTGGGGTATGATGGTGAGAGGAAGGTTATTAGTGAATACTAACTTCCAGGCCATTTCTTCTTTGTGCAGAGAATACTGTTGCATATAGCTGCAAGTTTTTCTTAGAAAATTACTGTTTCTGAGCAGAATGTTCCAGTGGATCTTAATTTTCCATCAGAGCAATCTAATAACGTGGAGATTCCTGTAGTATGGTGTTGCTCAGGGTCTCTTGTCTGAAGGAAATGTGCTTTAAAACCTCATTCAGCACTACTGGCAAGAAGAACAAACTGGCAAGAAGAACAAACTGGCAGTGCTGTTATTGTCTAATAGGGTCTTGGCCTCACTAGCTCCAGAGTCTGCCATTTCTGGACCCATGGACTCATTGGGGTGGGTGACTTTTCCAGGTGAAGCACAGCACCCAACCAAGCAACTGCACGGCCTTCATGGCAAAGTATTATTTTGATCTATGAAATGCAGTCTGAAAGTTCTCCTCTTTCCTTCCACAGGACAAACAGGAGGACTTTAAGACGGTGGTTTTGGAGGGAATGGAGATGGCCAAGCATCAGGTGAGGGTGGCCTTTGATGCTTGACTTGTGAAACAAGCTCACCATAATAATACTATCACCTCAAGGCCCTAGGCATATTTAACTTCCACTAACAACTGAGAGAGATCAGTCTTGTTAGAGGACAAAGTTGAGAGATTTTTTTATGTGAAAGAATCATGATGTTCCTTGTTTTTATAGATAACTTAAAAAATTGTTTTTAGGCTGGTTTCCTATATGAAATAGAGATAGTTCTAAAAATAATTATGATCGCAAATAATTATAAAATTAAATAATAACTTTTGCCAATTGACAGGTGTGAAACACACAATCCCTAATCAGCCTCTGTCAAAGTAACTGTTAAGTATCTGAGGAATTAGTGGTTGCTTAGCAGATACTGCCATGAGGAAGTGGCTTGGATGGATTGTATTCCATTGCTCAGAGAGAATTAGCATTTTCATGTGCACTCCGGTTGGTTGGTTGCTGTGTAACACTGACACTTGCTGTGTGCTGGAGGTAGTCTGTGCTCACCCCTGGGTCATGCTAAGCATGGTAGAGAACGAGGACTAAAAAGCCTCTCTTCTGTGAATCTAATGTGAAGTTTTTAAAGGAGAAACTTTAAAAACTAGTAGTTTAATTACAAGTAGGAGAAATCAATAACACACTCTGTGTTGAAATGCAGTCTTACCTTCGTTGTCCTTCATGAACCTTTCTTTTCTTAGGACTTTAGAGCTAGAATAGTAAACTATGACGTGAGACACACCAGATTAAAATTCTCAATGTGTTCCTTTTAACTTTAACCTAATTGTTTTTTGTGAAGCAAATGTCACGTAGGGTCCTGAATTGCAAGACAGTTGCTTCATTTAGGGGACAAAAACTGTATTTGCCTGAAGTATCAACCCTTGAAGAAAATCTATTTGCTTATGGACTGTGCAGTCAGTCTTACCTTGCGCTCTGCTCCCCCTGCTGTTCTTTCCCCCTTACTCTCCTTTCGTTACAAAACCTGCTTCTTGAGAGCTGTGCAGCCTGCAGAGGTCTCGAACTCCCACCTGGGTGTAGGCAGTGCCAGCGCAGCGGGAGGGAGGTGCTGGCCAGAGGCTGCTTAGAAGGTCGCTCTCCTTGATGTGTGGCCGTTGTGCTTCTTTTTCCTCACAGAATAAAAAACAGTGTTGCTTGTACTCTGCCCAGAGTGGTTTGTCAGTAACAGTCCAAACAAGGTGTTTCTAGTTGTTATTATAGTACCTTGCTTGTCTGCATTTGAGTATCCTTCTTTGACAAAAAAGGAAGTGACAAGTATCATAAAAGCAGCTGGATGCTGGTGCTCAGGTATTTTAGTATGCAGGTAGTTAAGGCAACCCTAAACAAGGTTAACAGCAGTGTACTGGTACTGCCTCTGAGCATCTGTGGCTGCTGCTTTAGCTGGTGGGGTTCCTGAACTTTTCTCCTTTGAAAGCTGCCCCCTGTGAAATGGAAGGTGCTTAACCAAATTCTTCTGGGAACATGCAATGAGTAACTGAACTGTTTGCCTTTGAGGACAACTTCAAGTGTTTGCTCAGAGCCTCCGCGTGTGTTATTTCTGATACAAAACCCAGCACTGCTTTTGCTCTTTCCCTGAAAACTCTGAGCTCTAGCTTCAAAGCAAAAATGCTTCATGACTATTTTAACTTCCTCTGGGGCTTACTGTCCCTAATGCTGGCAGTAGCGTGAAGTGCAAGTGTTACCAGAGACCAGCCTGCTTTGGAAAGCAGCTGAAGTAGCACATGCCTTGCCCGAGCAGCTGTGGGCTGGGCTGTGGGCAGCTCGGGCTGCTGCTGTGAGCCAGCGGGATGTGCTGCGCCAGGAGCGGCTCTCAGGGCAGCACGGTGGGTGCTGGCAGGGGGCTGCCTTGCTTTGGGGCAGCCCTGGGCAGAGGCAAGGGACTCGAATGCCCACCACAGCTTTCCTGTTAGTGAGCGAGTGCCTGCCAACCTGGGCACTCCCTGCCACTGCTGCTGCAAAGCATGGTGAGGAGAGGAGCAGGAGAGCTGCTTCAAAAGCTACACCTCCAGCATACGTGTATTGGGTTGATAGGACAAATATTTTTGGAATATAGAAAAGTACTTCATTGGGCATCAGTCTTTTCTTTTTACTGGTGCTTTCTGTGCTTTGTCCTGTATTTATTTCCCATGTCTCTGTATTCACAGAAAAACCCAGAGGAGGACAGCTCAGGGAAAACCTTAAGTTGGGAACCAGGTCACTTGCTTTTAACCATCTACACTGTTCGCAGCATTGAGCAGCTTTTGCCTTTCTTCAACGTACTCAGCCAAGTTTTTAACAGCAAAGTCACAAGCAGATGTGTTGGACACTCAGGGAGCCCTGTCCTTTACCCCAACTGTTTTCCAAGTAAAGACATTAAAATGGAGGACCTTAAAACCTTCTCCAGCAAAGCAAGGCAAAAGATAGAAGAAATGGTTGAGAAGGATTTTCTTGAAGGCATCATAAAAACATGAAACAAACTGGTACTACTCAGCTTAGATGTAGTGTAACTATTCAAATGAAATTCTGTATCTTTCCCAGTTGTATAGTATTCTTTTCTTACTTTGTATGTAATGAAATACTTAATGTTGTATTTAAGTTAAATATTTGTAAATAAGAGAAGTTCTGGATGTGGCCTGAATCAAGTTTAAATATTGGTGGCTCATATTGATTATGGTGCCTACTATTTACAGTACATGTTTTGTTGTCTTGAGTTTCGTCTTAAAAAAAAAATCCTAAAAAAAAAAATACAAGATGCACATTTTTTTCAATTTGTTTCCAGTTTTATTTTTATTCTTTTATTTTTTTGTAACCATTGGAACTTGTGCTTATTTAGCAATCTGGAAAAATGCCATCATACCAGGAGTTAATACAGGACTACAATGAAAAATATGTTTGTCAGAGGTAGATACCCTGAACTAAACTATGTAGAAGAGGAGACTTGTGTATTTAAAACATCACAGCCCGTTGGCCCTGCTGAGCAGTAATAAGGGCCCTAGAAGACAAATTTCTCTGTCCCTTCTCTCTTAAAAGTGATTATAAACAATATTACTGGACATTGCTTTCTAAGCAATACTTTAAATTTATAGCAGTATCTGGTGAAGATATTATTGCAATAATGTGTTATTATTTGCAAATGCTCTTTGATTATATCCTTTCCCCTTTGAATTGAGGTGAATTGAATCTCAAGACCCATGACAGCCTCTGCCTTAACACTCTTTGCCCACAGATGCTCAAGTTGCTGTGGGAAGGCAGGGAATGATGGCTCCACAACACATTGCTGAGCTGCAGCTACTGTGGGTGCAGCTGCAACAAATGCTGCCACTGCAGGTGTGTTGAGCATGTGGGACTTGCACTTCAGGCACAATGTGACAATAACTGAAGAAATAAGCTGGGGGGGGGGGGAATTCCTTCTGGGGATGACAGGCTTCTGACTGTCAAGAACTGAATCACCTTCTAGTCACTTCATCTTCAGACGTTAAACTCAGAGGTGGGGAAAATACTGAGCAGCAAGAACATCTCATTAAGAGGTAAGTGTCTAATATAGAGGTAAAGAATAAGCAGAAGAATATTCTGCTCAGTTCTGATTAATCTTGGCTACTCTCAGGAAGGAGTCCACACTAACAGATTGCAAAGAAAGGAATATAAGAATTGTCAAGTTATGAACTGCAGTTATATAGGCTGGGGTGGTGCTCCTCTGCCACCAGCCAAGTGGTAAACAGCCAGGCTCACTTCATGGGCAAGGGCATCTGCGTTCTCCTGTGGAATGTTTAAAGAGTTAGGCACATTGGTGTCAGCATGAGAAGGTTACAGTAAATGCAATATTAAAGCAAGCATTTTTCTTGTAAATGCTGCATTCCCCACATTGCTGAGGTATCTTCTGCCACTGTGGTCATGCTGGCAGGATGATGCAGGCAGGAGCATGTGAAGTGAGGTGGAAGAATAGGATCTCTGTTTTTTCTGTCAACTCCAAGTTCACAGCAGCCTAGGGTTATTTTTTTTATTTTATTTTGCCTCTTAGGAAATCATGCAAATATAGGCTGCTTTGGTAATTTTCTTTAGTTCTCAGAAGGCTGATTTTCTTTTCAAAATCATCTAGTGTCCAATCTGCCTTTATAACATTTACCTTTTACTGTTAAACACTGAAAACATGAAACATCACTTATAAATAAAATGCATAGGCTTTTTGTGATCACACTAAGGGTTCTCTTCCAAATTTAGCACCTGTTAAGTGTGATTAAATGATGACTATGTAAACATACCTCTAATGCTAAAGATTGTTTAATATAAACAAATCCACTTCATATACAAGTTGTTTAAGCTCTGACCTGTGTGTCTGCTTCAGCATATATTCTCACTACATCTTCTGTCCCTGACGGGCGGACAAAAGCTCGTGACAATTTGTACTTCTTTACAAGCCCATCAATTTTCTCCTGCAGTCCCAGAGGTGTAACCGCACGCCTTTCTGCATCCACTGTGGCAATAACTCGCCTGTCTGCAACCTGTGGCATCAGAAACAGCCAATTTATTTGTTTGCTGGAGCTGTATGAATGAAAAAGGTCACAAGTAAGACAGCATTTCAGGTTTTGATGTGTTGCACTGCATGTAGAATATCTCCATTTGGGAGTTCCCTGCTTCACTCCCAACACTTTAAGATCCCTGCTTAGCTACTGCCCAGCATGTATTAACCACATCCTGCTAGGACTCAGCTGCTTGGTTTGGAAAAAGGGTCAGTTTCAGCTTTAAAATAAAGCTTATCTAAACAGCTGTAGGCAATAGCTGCTCATAGCAGGGGACCAAGAGCCTAGTGTGAGGAGCCAGTGAAGTGTGTAGCTCACCTGAACTTTGAGCAGCCGATTTGGAAGGTCAGTGTAGAGGGCGTCCCACTGCTGCACAGTCAGACCTTTCAAAGCCAAGATTGCTTCAATAACCAACATGTCTGAGACAGCATCACCAACTGTCTGTTAACAGGAAGGGGAAAAACACCAGAGCAGGCACCAGTGAAGAAGCAAAGGCATGATTTGATCAGCAAACTTCCAGCTGAGCAGAGTGAAAACTGTAGCCAGACAGACTTGGGGGGGGCGGGGAGAAAATGCTGCCATTTTGTTTTTACCTCCTTACCAAGGAGAACAACACCATACTTGTACAGCTCTGCTAAGGGTAGGTGCTACTCCTCAGTTCTCCTAAGAGGACTGGAACCTCACCTTCGCTACAGGGTCAGGACACTTAAAAGCTGGCCTGTGAATTATGAAGAACATCTGTGCTAAGAGAGGGAGTCCCAGGGCTGTGTGGACATGGACAGCAGAAAGCCCCCATCCTTCCGTATCGCATAGAATAGTGAAAAACATGGTATGAAAGATTAATTGCTGTTGAATCATAAATATGCCACATCCTATCAATCACTAGGTTCCCATGCTTTCCCACTCCCTCTTTGGGTCCTGAAGGCAAAGACTGCAGCAGATAAAAGCATGCTACCCTCTTCTTCTTGGCCCCTTCTCTCATGGCACCCCAGCAGTCCAGGCACTCACAAACATAACTGTCAATACAGTGATTTGTTTCTGGTTTTACCTGATTGATGAGGTCAATCATGTTTTCAAGCATCTCTGCTGCTTCTCTTTTTTCACCATCTTTCTCCTCTTTTGCCAGTTGCCTTATTGTAGTTTCAGCATCTTTACTAAACAATACCTAGAATAACAAGAAGAGAGCTTGTCAAGATCAGCCCTAGGATATGCATGGCCATGAGGCAAAAAACCTTTTTTAAGCCCAAATAACCCATCAATAATGTTTCTTGCCATGAATTCCCATACCCACATAAAACAGTGCAGTTGGTGGCAATGGTATGATAAAGACAGAGGGGGAAGTAAGTCAGTCTGCTCTCAAACAAGGTGAGAAAAGTCCTGCTTATAAATGTAAGCAGAGAGTGAAATGACCTCCAGCTAATCCAACTAAAATGTTGTGCCTACTGATTGATTTTATGCATTATTTGCTCATACTTACTGTACCATGGCCGTTTGCTTCAAAATACACACCAATGTCAAACTCCTGGGCCTTGTGATGCAAGTGTTTCACTCCAGTTTTGACACAATGCACAGGTACCTGCAGCCCAAGGATATGAGGAGAGTGGAAACAGAGTCACAACCTTTTCCCAGTAGAGGGGAACTGCAGGTGAAGTGCCAGGAACCCAGCACCAAGGCAGGATGACTGTTACAAGCTAAGTTGTGTTTCACAGCTACTGACTCCCCAGAGCTAAGATTATCCACTATTTCTGCAAACCCAATTAAAAAAGATTTAAGTGGAAATAAGGCTAATTTAAAAATAAATAAATAAACAAACAAACAAAACTCCCAACCAAGAAAAACTCATTTTATGGTTTCAGGGAACATACCAGCTTTTTATCCAAATGGAAATAATAGCATAGCTCAGTTTGCATAGTGGCCAACATTTAGCCTGCTCCAGAACATGAAAGTGTCACAATATCAAGGAGCCTTTACTGACCCACTGTGTGGCCAAGCCATACAACTTGTTCCAGAAGAAACAAGGGGATTCATTTAATTCTTGCCAAACTTTTTTAAACTAGCGAAAGCCAACTGGAACCTTTTCAGCTTTGCTCTCTTGCATCTCCTTTTAAATTTTATTTCAAATTTCATTTATTTCAGCCTAGTTTAAGTTTTCCTAGCTATCATATTACAGCAGCATTTATTTTAAAAGTAAACAAATTTGCAGTAAACAACAGTTGCAGAAAACTACCAGGAAAATAAAATGAAGAATACCTTCAGTGTTTCCTCAAGGAAGCGTGTTGAACTCCCATTGGCATACGCTGTTTGTACCACTGCCATCTTTAAGGTCTGTCCCACCTGAGCAAACCAAGACACAAAGTGCTTTACTGTCCAACAGGCACATAGCCAGACAAGTAGGATAAATGGAAGGATAATAACAATGATTAAAAATACATTCTCCTACAAACACAAGTCCTGGGCATCAGAGGAAGGCACCAGCTCACAGAGAACTTCTGTATGTTTAAGACAACATGAACTCTGTTCAGGTCTTTGTATATTGTGTTTTCTGTGGCTGGCTTGAAGCAGCTCTCCAAGCTTAGGCTTTCCAACCCCTTTTTCAGATTCAGCAAGCTCAGTGCACTGGCCAGACACACGGTGTTGCATGAGGCCACATACACAAGCAGTAAAGTCAAAGCTCCCATTGCAAAGCAAACAAAGGCTGGTGGCCAGCACAAGTTCTCCTCACTGGCCAGCTTCTCTGCCACACTATAAAATAAGCTGGTCTCTAAATGAAAAAAAAAAAAAAAAACACCACAACAGAATACCTTGTCTAGGTTTAGTATCATAGACACCAAGTCTAAGTGAACTTCTAGGAAAAGAAAAACTTTTTCTCACTATCCCCTGTGGGGAGAGGATGCTATGCAGCAGATATAGTGGTTTTGGAATGATGACACAGAAACCCCTTGATTGCCACAACCAAGTTCTCATGCAAATGGAATGCCCAAACTTCACAAAGCTTCACAGAAATGCTGAGGGAAGGACTGAACCCAAAATTAATGAAAAATTGATGAAAGATACCAAAACAAGGAGAATTGAATATCAATACTTCGTACACTGAAACTGGAAAAGTTCTCCCACTAAGAAAACATGCCAGGTTAACACAACAGTGCTCAGATTTTTCTTTGGAGTGTGGAAATAAGTCACACCCTTGTAAAAACAACATTTTGGCCATACCAATGAGGTACAGGACTGATATCTTTTGAACTGGGTTCACTTTAGGTAGATGTAGAGAGACTTGCTACATACAAACTAACACAGCTTCCTCAGACTATTTTACACTTTACAAGTTGTAGTGTCAGCATTGGCTTCATATGTTAGAGTTACCTTGGCAAGAAGTTCTTTAAGGAAGATACTAATTAAAGTTGCTATTTTATCTCCATCGATTAGGTGAAATTGGCCAGTTGCATCTTTATAGTAATACACAATTCTATCTGCATCGCCATCAAATGAGCAGCATCTCTCATTGGGCTTCATGTCCAGCCCTAGTGCACACAGAGTTACAAATGAAAGTTAGAGATGAGAAAGATACAAAATGTTTCAGCTCGCCCTAGAGTTCATGTGGTAGTTGGCTCTGCTGACACACACACAAGCACACAAAACTAACGCTCTGCAACAGACATGGCTTTTACTAGGAGACTTGCAACAGGGAAGCTATATCGAATGGCAACTGAAAAGTGCATATTCAGTTCAATAATATAAATATTAATATTGAAAATTCAGACTCTCAAAACATTTACTGTGCTACACCTTCTACCCAGATGTGTATGAAACATTGGTCTCAGTAACAATTTGTGAGCGTGGTGAGGAGGGGTATTTTTAGAATACTCTAAAACACGGTCCCGCAGCGGCCGTTCTTCTGTGAGAGGTGAAGGCAACTGTGTGAGCCCTTGGGGTAATTCACAAAGCCCTCCCCATCGTGGGGGGAGTCACAGAAGTGTCCTGACAGCCCTTGGCATTGGCTCGCAACAGTGCTGAATGTCAATTATGGTGCAAGGTTAAAAATCTTGCAGCCAGTGAACACCAAAGAGCACTTTGCTCATGCACTGAGTCACCACAGAGCATCCCGGGTTGCACACACCAGCTGTGGTCTGAGGCAAACAGCAGTGAGGCAGCTTGTGGAGTGACAACCAGGGAGGGTCCTGCCTCACACTTGGGCAGGAGCCTGAAGCAGCGAAGGGAAGCTGGCTGACCTTGCCTGGACATCGAGAATGCATCCAGCTCTCCCTCACCACTGCTCTGAGTGAGGCCACAGCACACTGCACACCCCTGGTCCCCAGAGACAAGTCACCTCCATTTCCTGACATGTGGCCGGTCCACTGCACACTCTTGGTATAACCCTCCTACATCCTTCACCCTCCAAGATACACATGAATTCAGTATTTTTTTCTCTCGCATCAAAAATGCTGTTCTTCAGGAAATATTTTAGGCTTGTTTAATTTTATTCCATTCCCACTTGACAGACCTGCACCTCCCCTTTGCTTCCTTTCACACAGGAGATGATACATTTTTCTAATGTAAGACAAGCGTGCACCCCCAGGCCAGCAAAGCCATCACTGAAGTGCAATTACAAGAGGTGGCACCTAAATCCCACCACTGAAAAAACTGCCCCACTCCCAAACAACCATCACCAAGATTTCCAAGAGCTGTACAAGAACCACCGAAGTGGATCTGCTGGCTATAAAACACCTCACATCTGATTTGCCTCATATTCAATTTAACCAGTAATGTATACAATGTATAAGCAGTAGCTGCCTCAAAGAACGTTCCAGGCTTAATGCCAGTAGAGAAACAGGCAGCAGTCACTGCTTGACACAGCAATGCCACACAGACATGAACTGCTCTTTCATTAAGGTACACCTCGCCTTTCTTTAAGATGCTGGTCACATTAACTTCCAAGTCCATTTCTTAGAAACTGCAGCTGGACATTTCCTAGGCCAATTTCAGAGACGATCAGGAACTCAGCAAGGAGCTCCAAAGGACATGCTGCATCCTGTAACCTTTTCTTGGAAAAAAAACATTTTAGTACACAAGCAGACAGGAAAACTGCCCGATGTTGCTGACACCTCATCCTTCAGAGCACAGGGAACTATACCCTGAAAACTTGCCTGTTTCCTCTCCTGCAGGCCTACGGTGACACAGGATGATACATCGCACAACCACTGAGGTCCTCATGCTAGAGCCTGAGATAATGGCAACTACAACATCCAACAGGGGGGAGACTCCCTATGACTTTAAACAAGAAGCTGTTACCACTTAACACTTCAGAGAAATCAGATCATTTATTTCAGTGAATCATTACGAAACCCTGTTCTCTTTTCAGAGCATTTTCCTGCATGGGACCGACCAATGATTCTCTTCACTCTCAGTTAAAGCAGGGATCCAGACACAACACACAAGCATCCATCCCCAGCAGGGACTGACATGGTGCTGCTCCCCTTTCCACGTTTCTCCAGCATGGATCAGCAGCATGGCAAGGGGGAAACAACACCATCCCTTGTGCTCTTATTTGGCTGGCAGTTGCAGTGAGTGTGCAGTTATCAAATGGAGAATCCAGTTTAGTCTCAAATAACTGACTAGCCAAAATAGCCTGCTCCCCCAGTTCAGGGATTTTCTTTTATGCACTTTGCAGGAAATTGGTTGAAATAATTCCCTCGCTGGTTTCTGCCAATCAATCAGCCTGCTGGCATTAAGCTGTTAATTACCCCAGATTTTCCTGGGGAACCTGGAAAAAGTGTCCACAACACCACAGCCCACAATGTAAATGTTTCTTGAGAACACAAAGGGAAGTAAAGTAAATAACAATAAGCCAGTCGTGACTGATCTTTGAACTCCACCAGCTCAACATTCGGACCGGATTTTCAAACATATTTCAGCCAGTCAGAGACACGCTGTACCCCTCCATACAATTTAGATTAAGACAAACTAGGGATGTGCCAAACCCAGTCACATAATTCTCTCTTTCCATCGTGCAGAGAATCATTCATGCAGCCACTTGGCAAGAAATAGGGAGCTCAGCTTATTCAAAGGTGATACACAACATTGCTAGACCCTGCCCTTTCAGACCTGGAGAGGAAGTAGAAGGATATAAATTACTGACTACGTACCTCTGGGTGGTTTCTGGTGAACTTTCACAAAATCTGCACCACATAGGTGATTGAGTTTCTCCTTAGTTCCATCATTATATAGGTGGATTTGCACCTCCTTCAGAAAGTAGGGCTTCATTTCTGATAGTTTCAGGGCTCCTATTCCATTGGCACAGTCAATCTTCAGGTGCCTCTGACTCCCTCCAGAGCTGGGAGACTTAGCACAAAGAAGAAGGGGCAAAGTGAACTCATATCCTAGTGAAACCACACCTAGAGTCATGTTGAATTTGAAACTTCAGATTCAAATAGGCTAGCAAACAGAAGATAATAATTTTGTACATCTGCATGAAGAAGACAGTACCCAGTATTCACCTGTTTTATCAGCTCTGTAAAAGCTTTGGATAGTTTTTTGTAATAACCTTCCAGTGTTGCTTTCCCGTACTGCCCTTGGGTGTTTTGACAGCGGACCATGTAATGTAGCTGTGGTGTTGTCACCAGACCATAATCTAGCATAAAACAGAAGGCACAATATTCAGAAACAGAAGACTAAACTAATTCATCCTTAGAAGCTGTACAGTATTTGCTGTTCTACAATAAACTGACAAATTCAGTGCAGGAAACTCATGAAACTTTTCAAGTTCTGTTATGAAAAGATGAACCCCCTCACCCTGCATTAAAGCCATACAACTACCCTGAAAGAAGAGCATTATAAGCAAAAATGGAAACTGTGTCTAGACTACTGCTTTAGGTCTACAGAACTGTCACATTCACATGGAAAACTTAAAATCAAACTAGAATTGCAAAAGTTTAACATACCATGGTACTGCCCACCTAGAACGGAGATACCATCTATTACTGACTGTGAAAGTTTCTCACTGCTTGGCCTGGAAAACAACAATTACAGCTGGTAACCTTCAGGGAAGCTAATACAGAAACAGCATTGGAAAGCTTTTGTGTATTTATATGGTTATACATACACAGGTAGCAGACTAGGCATTTGAAAAAAAAAAAAAACAAACAAAAGCACTTCCAAAAAAAGCACTTTCCAAAAAAAGACCTTCCAAAATCACCAATAAACCAAACATTGGCACTTCCATAAAAGCAACACAGATCTACAGCACTTTGTGATTACCTGGTGTCTCTACCAATAAAAACTGAAGCATCTTTGTTCTGCTTTACTGCTGCTTCTTGGCAGATCTCAGTAATTACTGTCTGTAATTCTTGCTCCTCTGCATTTGCTAGTTGTGTGGCATACTCTTCCCAGGAAGGGTGCAGCATTTCTCCAAGAGGATCAACCAGTTTTACACCATTATCTTCCTTAGAAGAAAAAATAATATAAGACAGTAAGCCTAAAAGTGGGAAACTTAATAAAACCTCTTTGAAGACAGCCAACACATGGTTCGATCACATTGCTTCTTTAAATGTGGAGCATTTCTGGGAAGCAATGGCTTAGCTGCTTATTTAAACCCCCAACAAATAAGCAACATTTGAAGCAATTGAGATTTTTCCCCTCTTATAATTTTGATATGAAATTAATTTGACATTAAAATGACATAAGGGGAAATTCTAACAACCTGGAATACTCCACAGCAGCAGAAGTCTAAATGTCCAGTTTGTAACTGCTGCATCTCTTTATTTTTTTAAACTTGCAGATTTTGCTCAAAGGCTCATCTCTTCTCAAGAATACTCCCTGCTTGTCAGTGTTACTGGCTGCCTGTTACAGAATTTCCACACAAGAGAAAATTACACTTGTTTGTACAGGGAGAAGTAGCTTCAAACATGCTGGAGACCATATTCAGAGGGAGCAAGCTAAATGTGCTTTTAGCAGGTCCAAGTGCCTTCACGATCTGGTCTCTCGGTGCCAGGAAGAGCTTTGATTCCACCAGACTGAACACATCTACTTTCTTTTCCAAGGAAAGGTTGCTCTTACTTCGGGATTGTGAGATGCTGTAACCATGATGCCAATGGTGGATGCCATGGCTTTGGACCTGAGAACTGCCAGCAAGCCCATGCGGAACATGACGTGATCCAGCTGCTCAGCCTCGGCCCGGAATCCAGCAGTGCCATAATGAAGGGTAAGTCCAGCGGGCTTAGGGTGCAAGGCTGAGTAATTTTTAAGGGCTTCGGAATCCATTTCTAGGGAAGGAAGCAACACAGGCGCACGTGAGAAAAGTCAAGTCACAGAATTCGGTTCGCATGTTGCTCGTGGACTGATTTGGAAGCCCGCGGAGATCTGACACTACTCCTGACAATCCCCTCGTTGGGACCCACGATCAGACCAAGCCGGGAAGGAGTCTCCCCGCTCCCAGCACTGAGCTAAACAGAGCTCCACCCGATCAGGAGGGGATGGCACCGCCCGGGCGAGGAGAGCCACGTTTCGTTGGACTCCGGGAATCCCAACAAAGTCCCGGCGAGGGGCCGGGCACCCCTCCCTGCAACGCCGCCCGCTCCGCACACGCGGCCACGAGCCCGCGCGTTAACTTGTGAGCTCCAAAGCAGCCTGTCCCTCCTCTCCAAGCTCCTGCAACCGCAGCGGAACACCCAGCGGCACCACCCGGACCTTCCCACCCCGCCTCCAGCACCGAAGCCGCAGAACGGCCCGTCGGCCGGGGAGGGCCGGACAACCCCGCGCAGAAACCGCGCAGACCCGGCGGCCGCGTCCCGGCGCGGCTGAGGGTCTCGGGAGCAGCCCAGCGCGGCCACGGGGCTCACTCCCGCGCAACAGGAGCCCCGAGGAACAGGAACCCCGAGGAACAGGAGCCCCCGCACCCCCCGCACCTCACCCCCGCCGCCGCCGCCACGCACCCCTTCCGGGCCGGGTGGCCACGCCCCTCAGCCGCGCTCAGCCAATGGCAGCGCGGCGGGCGGGCACGCGGCCGCCACGCCCGCTTGCCGATCCCGGCGGGTCGGGCCCCGCCCGCAGGCTCCGCCGCCCCGCAGGCTCCCCCCGCGGCTCCGGCCCTTCCCGCCGCCCTCCCCCTGCGCCAGCCCTTCCTCCCGCCGCCCCCCCCCGGTGCTCCGGGGCCGCAGCGGGGCGCAGGGGCGCGGCCCGGCCCGCCCCGCCCGCCGCGCATGCGCCTCCCGCCCGCCCGCCGCGCGCAGCGGCGGTTGAACGGCCGCGGCGCGTGCCCGAGCTCCTGGGAAGAGAAGGGTCCCCTTCCCTTCCCTCCCTTCCCTCCCTTCCTGCCCTTCCTGCCCTGCCCTCCCCTCCGGCCCGCGGCGCAGGTGAGGCTCCCGGTCCGCATGCGGGGCCCGGCGCTGGCGGCGGATCCGCGTCCCCTCCCCTCCCCCCGCTTAGCGCTGTGTACCCGCTCATACTTAATCGTAGAATGGGTTGGGTTGGGAGGGACCTTAAAGATCATCGAGTTCCAGCCCCCCTGCCTGGGCAGGGACACCTCCCACTAGGCCAGGTTGCTCAGAGTGCTCCAGCCTGGCCTTGAGCACTTCCAGGGATGCAGCATCCACAACTTTGGGCAACCTGTGCCAGGGTCTCACCACCCTCATAGTGAAGAATTACTTCCTAATGTCTAGCCTAAATCTTCCCTCTTTCAGCTTAAAACCATTACCCCTTGACTTATCACTACAAGCCCTTGTAAAAGCCCCTCCCCAGCTTTCCTGTAGTCCCTTCAGGTACTGGAAGGCTGCTATGAAGTTTCCCTGGAACCTTCTCCAGGCTGAAAACCCGCAACTCTCTCACCCTGCCTTCACAGGAGAGGTGCTTCAGCCCTCTGATCATCTTGATGGTCCTCCTCTGGACTTGCTTCAATAGCTCCATGTCCCTCTTGTGTTGGGGGCTCCAGAACCTGACACAGTATTCCAGGTGGTGTCACATGAGAGTGGAGCAGAGGGGGAGAATCACCTGCCTTGACTAATTCTGTCCTTAAAAGTAGTGGGATTTCCCAGTAGAGGCTGGCTTGTTCTATTGCACAGGATGGTGCTAAACCTTCCTGTGTGTTACAGCCCGCAGTTTGACTACAGGCATCTTGTTCCAGGTGCTGTAGGAGAGGGCAGTGCCATGGCTGTCACAGTACAAGAGTGCCTGGAGCTCCAGCTGCTGGAAATGGAAATGCTCCTTTCAATGTTTCCCAAGAAAGGTGAAATAAATCTGGATGAGGATGCTGTGCCCTGCATGCAGCGCTACCTGCGGAACCCTGATGGAGCTCTGCCCCCACAGCTTGAATGTTCCATTGCTGTTGATGTAGGGGAGGCAAAGGTGAGAAATTCCACCTGGATGTGTTTATGTGTGTGGTTTTGTTTATTCCTAGTGCAGACACTTAAAAACTGCACTGAAAGAAAGGTGGAAACTCCCTCTCCCCTCGGTTTATGTTTGCTGTTTCAGAAGTCAAGAGTAACAAAAAACTCTTGCTTTTAGTTATTTGAATCTTAACTTGATTTGGGCAAGAAAGGCACCTGAATTCCCTCCTGCTCTTGGACCAGAGGCAGGGTTCAGCTTCCAAAGAACTGAGGTGCTTCATTTTAAGACACTGTAGGAATAATCAAGAGAAATTCAACAGCCTGTGGTTTGTAGGAGATCAGGTGAAATAATCTAGAGGTTTTTCTGGCCTAAAATGCCTGTAAATCTTTTTTAATGCTTCCTCTGTTAGGGTGAATACTTGCTTAAAACAATCATAATGCCTCTATATGCAATATGTACAATCATAAACACCACTTTGTATAAATCTTGGCCTTGTTTTCCTGGGGTAGATCTAGCAACTGGGCTGAGTTCACTGATGAGATATGCATTTGGTAAGGGACAAGATTCTCAAAACCCACTTGCCCCTTGGCTCTGATGGGGTGGTAGGTTATGGCTGTAGAAATGCTGAGCATGTCCTGAGGATGTGCCATAGA
Source organism: Apus apus (assembly GCF_020740795.1). Lineage (NCBI taxonomy): Eukaryota > Metazoa > Chordata > Aves > Apodiformes > Apodidae > Apus > Apus apus. Next base: position 13,812,682 of record NC_067284.1, on the reverse strand, counting down.
AGTGTCCCTAGAGTGTGTGTACCTCCTTTCAGGTGTAATCTGTGTACCTGCCATAGGATTATTTCTGTAAACAGCAGAGGATGACATTAGCTATGTTGGGAAAGTCCCAGCATGGTGCAAGAAAAGGAAAAAAGCAGACAAAAGGAAAATGGAAGAAGTGATTCCAGTCTTTAGGATGTTGCAGTCTTAATTACATCTCATAATCTGCCTTTGTCAAGGAAGAAGAGTCTAGCATGTCTTTCAGTAGCTGCAGCATTAATTTTCTTTTTTTGTGTGTGTGTGCTTATTTTTAAGGTAAAAGTGGAACTGCAGGTAGTGCTGCCTCATAGGTATCCTCACATAGCTCCTCAGCTTTTTGCAAGATCAGATGCACTGCACAGACAGCAACAGCTGCAGCTCAACACTGGTCTTGCTTCTTACATCAGTTCTTTGGGTTCAGGTGAACTGTGTATCTATGAAGCTGTGCAATGGGTGAAGGACAACAGCCTGCCTTACCTGGAGAGCAGTAAGGTGTCTTCTGAAAGTGTTTCAAAAGAAGTTGTAGTTAAAGAAACCTTGCACCGCATGTGGATCTACAGCCATCACATTTACAGGCAGGAACTGAGGAAAAAGATTTTTGACTGTGCAAAGAAGTTAAATCTGACTGGCTTCTGCCTAACAGGGAAACCTGGTGTCATCTGTGTGGAGGGACACCGAGAAAACTGTGAAGAGTTCTGGCATGATATTAGGTATCCCAAATGGAAGCATATTTCATGCAAGCATGTGGAGAATATAGAAACAGAGGGAAGTATCAATAATCTTCGTCTTTTTCATGGTTTTGAAGACCTACAGTTTCAGGCACATGGTGATTATGGCCTGAGGAATGACTATCACATGGACCTTGGCCAGTTCCTGGAATTCCTGAAACAACATCAAAGTGGACATATTTTTCAGATTTTATTTGGTGTTGAAGGCAAACTTGCAGACAAATAAAAGAAGCTGTGTAAGGAAATCCGATTTTGGACAGCAAGAGGTGATGTGAACATTGAAATATTGTGCCTTACAGCTCTTGTGAAAAGGGGAATTGTTTAACATATGAGAAGAATGGTTCAAATAGTTAATCTTAGCTGCTGTTCTTACTTGCCACATATTTTTGAGAGGTGTTTACTTACTTTCTGAGACCCTAAAATTTGCATTTTTTACTGTAAGTCAGGCCTCAGAGCGCTCACAAGGTGGTAGAAATCCCGGTATCCTGAATGACACACTCCTGTCTCCTCATCTCCATGTGCTGCTGGTTATGGAGCTGCAGTGCAGACCTGTAGCGAACTCCTACCTGCCACTGTGGGATGCCAGAGTAGCTGAAGCCACAGAGTAACATGTTTCCAATACAAAAGGAAATCTCACCACTACATTAGTGACTGGCTGTGTGCAATGTCTTCTACTGAAGCATCTGCTCTCACTTCATTCCACTAATCCATGCAATGCAAAGGCTTGAGTCCAACCACGGAACCAAGTTTTGTTTTAAATGAAGGGCAGGGGGGCCAGGAGGCAGAACCCCACATCACCCATCCCCTTACATGCTGTGGGTAATACAGAAAAATGAAAAAACTATTTATATTGAATAAAAATACATATAATTTTACTAATGTTTTTTCTGTCTAATTAGTACTGAGAGACAATTTTCCAGCACCTTGCGGAAGGAAATGATATTAATGGCTCATTAGGCAGTGCTTTCCTACAGGGTAGTGTGCCAAGTTTAGTGAATCACCATTCAGTTACAGTTTACAATGCATTATCATATATAAATGGCTCCAATACAATATGTAGATGAAGGACACTACTGAACAGTCCCCAGGAGCTGTGTCTTAAAGGACCACCAACTTGCCACCCTCCTCTTTGTCATGGAGCACCACAACATTAAAAGTAGTCATAGTGTTGAGCTGTAGAGGTTTGGCTGTTGGAATCTGAAAACCAGGCCATTCCAACAGCAGCTGTTCAGACACTGTGCCAGTACCCTCAGCTGATGACTAGAAAATAACAGCTGTTATTTCAAATAAAGCACAAGGAAATGCTTTAATACTTACAATAGTAATATACTGAAATACAGAGCAGTATTTCTGGTTGCTCAGAATGATGTTGAATGTACCTGCCTTCACTGTGGTAATTGTATTATTTATATGATCATAACTTTGTCCGAAAGCACATTCACAGGTCCCTGTTACACTACAAGGGAGAAAGCACCTCTTTGAGAATTCTGCAGCTGTGGCAGAGCTGAGGGGCTGCACAAATAAAGCTAATTTCTGGTTTGTAGAGATAATCTCTCTAGCATGATGGCAGAAAAAATGTTCAAATACATTTTGTTTCCAGAATTGTCCAGAAAGTATATTATATTTTTCTTGGAGTGGTAATTCTGTAACAACTAATAATTCTTCAGGGTTCTTTTTAGAACATTCATGTGTTAGTTGAGATTCCAAAATTTTTATTTGAAGCAGCAAAACAAACCAGTTTAGAAATAGGCCTTCTCCCTGAGATTTCAACCAGAAGGAGATGGGAAAGGCAACACTGGCATAGGCCAGAGGCTGTGCAGGAGGATGGTCAAACCATCTGGATTTAGAGCCGTCTAAAGCTTTATTCTGAGCACAAGCTTAGTTCATTTTTTTTCTAAAGGAGGAAACCACAATAATATGATCCAATTCTGCATCTTCCTAAGGAAAAGCACAGACTCAGGACTTTTATTTCTGGAAATGCTAATTATGAATCCAGAATAATACAGGTCATCAGCACTGTTCCTGGATACTTCCAGTGAGGTTTGCAGACAGAGTAACTTTTTTGTAGAATAAGGGTCACTGCCAGATACCACTTTTGATAAATGGTAGACAGATGAGAATAGGCAAAAAAAAAGTAGAACTATATCTTAGTTGAAATTAGTCTGTAGATGAACATATTCAGCATGCTGAATTATCAATACATTTGTAAAAATTATTTTAAAGACCATACTGAAGAACCTGAGTTAAATATTCATTAAATATCAAACAATTAATAAAATGTGTGTTTCCCTGATATTATATACTCTCATCTCTATAATAATTGTTCACCTAGTAGACCTCAGCTGGGTGATTTGGGAGTTTGTTACAAATATATCACATAGGATGTGTGCTTAAAAATACATTGGCCTCAAATACTACAGGAATTAATTAGGTTTAATACAGGAAAAACCCTACTGCTAGGCAGACAACTGATGTTTGTAAGAAAATTCTTAGTCAAAAAGAAGCCTATACGTAATATTTTGATACTCCCTTTTCATCAAGAATGTGGAGTCCAAGCACTTCCATGAACTTCAGGCCAAACAACTGCAGTGTATCAGCACAGCAGTTATTTTGGTGGGGCAGTGAGTCTTTAATCTCTTACTGGACTTCAGGAATGTTAAAGTATTCTAATTAGATGTGAACAAAGGGGTCTGCAGGTTCAGTTCTCATTATAAAGTTTTCATTACCACACACAAGAGTGACCAATAAGGCCAATAAGGTGGAAAACATTCTAACCTTACTGTTGTTAAAAGTTTTGGGTCCCTTTAAATAATAGCTTGGCAATTTATGCAAATTGCACTGTGACCTGTAATGCATTAAGCCATCGTCACATGCATTTCTTAGTTTTTCATGGTACCATTTGTCTGCTTAATTTCTCCGAGACAAAACTCTCAATTCAAGATATAACCACTTAGTTTTATAACAAAAGATCTATCGAACTATAGTGCAGGATATCTCAATCAAAAAACAACACAAACATATTTCTCAGATTAATTTTTATTTTCTGATGTAGAGTTAATATTTCTTGATCTGAGTTTCTAACCAAATATTACAATTTAGAAAAAGTTTTCTGCATCTTAAAAAATTAGCTATTCTTAGGCGTCCTAGGCAGAAATGTTCTGAATATTTTAATGATTTTTAACTGCTGCTGGTTTGTTCATTCTTCATTAAATATTTACAGTTTCACTTTCATGGCTTCTTCAGGCCAGGTATAGGAGTCAGCCACAAAGCTGCTATAATCAGTACTGTACATCTGGGAGCGGATGAAGGCTTCTAGGTCCTTGGGCTGAGGGTAGGTGGAGGCAGTGTTATTCCTGTAGGCTTCTTCTGCGATCTGGAAAGATGCATTAAAATCCTAATTAGTGCCAATAAACTATTTGAGTACATTTAACAGGATTTAAAAGTTCAAATTCAAGACAAAACTTGATCTTCTCAGGTGCTGATGGTCATATATTCACACTGGTTGGGCCAGTATACAGCAAATAAGACCAGGAGCAGGATGATGTTTGCATGTCAGTGAGTGTGAACCATGCTACTTCCCAACAGGATGATGTGTCTTTGCTGTTCCCAATAGAGTGCTTGTCCAAGAATATTTTAGCTTGTATTGGTACAGCAGTAGTTAAAATATTCCACAACCCCAAGCACAATTTCTGCTTTTACATCACCAGGTTACCAGGTTACCTGGTTTGCCACCTTCTCCAAAGCACTGTAAGAGAAGTGGGATTTGTTCAAAGCTCCATGCTGCCTGCATATGAAAGAAGTTAATTTGCTACAGTTTTTTAGAATGTATTTCTCAAAGATAAACTCACTCCTGCACAGTGTGAAGGTTCAATTCCAGCAGTGCCTGGGGGAAATTTGAATATTTCCTTGTTTTTTCTCACCCAGACCATACCTAGGTGAATCAATTATGCATCACAAGTACAGCTGCAACAAAAACGATGTTTAGAAGGGGCTGGAGCCCACTCAACACATCAGAGTAGCCCCTCACGTCTGAAGAGCACCTGCTTGGGAAATGTGTATCTTTTGACTGGACACTGATCAGAGACCCAAAAGGAGCTGGACAGAGCGGTTTGACGCAGCTGCGCTCTTGGCAAGATCTGCTTCAAAGTGTACCTGGCAAAAGGCAACTCTGAAAAAAAAGGAAGGTGGTCTCCTTCCTGCTCTCCTTAGCTCTCATTTATGAATTCAATTTTCAAAGTGCTACTTGTCCAAGATTGCTGTAACCAACTTCAACTCATAGGAAGGTGTGTTAGGTGATCAAATAAAAAGCTTAATTATGTAGAGGGTGTTGGAAAAAACGAAGCCACCAAAGACTGAAATGACTTACCCTCACAGCAATTTTCAGTGACACCTGCTGGATAGTGACTAATGGAGGGTACAGACGACCTTCCTGTAAATTCTCCTCTGAAACTTGCTGAGCTATTACCTAGAATAATAAAGCAGACATGTTTAACTTGAAGATGCAGCTGTAGCTTTAGCTGAGAGAGATCTAACCATAAGCAAAGAAACAGTTTGGCTTTGGAAAACCACAAAGACAGTGCTTAAGCCACCTAGGCAGTGTTTTTCACAACCAGCCTTATCATTAGCAGTAGCTACACAAGAGCTAGATACTTAGGGAGTTACACCTTTTTCTCACTCAGACAACACTTATTCAAGTCTTGAATAAATCCCTGACATACATAAACTAGCAAATAGTTCACTGTGAGATATAAATTCCAGCTATCAGTTGTAGTGGGGCCAAAGTCTTCTAAAACTAAAGAAGCACCTGTTCTTTTTCTAACAGTTTTCAGGCCATCCTGTCCAGAGAAAAATGACTAGTGGCTGAGCAGGCTTGTTGTGTGTCCAGCTCACACATCTGGCCTGTATAAGACCATAAAAGCAAGTAAGACAACCACAGAACAAAGTAAAATAAGACTTTAAAGCCCTGCTGATCACTGCAGTCAGATGCAGCAATAGAAGATCTAATGCTAAATTCTGGGTTGCTGGGACAGAAAAAACAGTGCTGCTAGAAAAAGGCTGGCTGCTCCACTTGAAGCCTGCAGTGGGTCTGTCATCTCAACCATACCAAGTACCTAATGAAATTATTTAGCTCTTTGTTTGATTTTTCACCAGACTGACCAGGGGAAACAAGGAACAATACAAAAAGTTCTGATGCACATCTGAGAGCAGCGTCTCCTCTATGGCCTGAACACACTTGCTTGGTCTTTCTAGGAAGACTGGAAATGTTGTCATGTCCAGCAACGAACATGTCACAAAGGCATAGCAAGCTGGAGAAGTTGGTTTTTTACTAGTTACTTGAAAATCCTTCTCTTACCATGAGGTGTGAGGACATTCTATACACAGTGAGGAGAGGCACTGCTTGCACTGTCTGCTTGGGGGCTTACTTAATGAACTTCCTCTACCATGCAACAAATGCCTTTTAAGAAGCAAAAGGTCTTGGGACTGCCTTCGGGTCTAGTGATGTTTCTGCTACCATTAGCTAAAATTTCTTTGTCATTTGGGGATCTGAAATAGAAAATAGGTTTTCAGGGTGATCCAGATTGGCATTTGCTGAGCCTGAGAATCAGCAAATGCCAGTTTGCTAACCTGTTTTCTACTTTGTAATCTCTTTGGTGGACTTGAAGGTTTAATTTCTTTAACTGTCCACCTTTGTACCTTCTAGGGAGCTGCTAGTTAGAACCAGATCTAACTGTCTTCTAAGCAAACCAAGTACAAAATTCATACATTAAAAACAGTCTGACCTTATATGCAGTTTTTAATAGCTACCTTCCCTAACACTCTCTACTGCAATTCTCAAAACAAATAATTAAAAAAAACAATTAAGAAGGATTTGCATCAGCAGAGTCCAAATTTCAAATACCTTCAGCTTGCTTTGGGGCAGAAAGGAAATTGCTCGAGGGGGGAAAGGAGGAAGGAGGGGAAGGAGGGCGGGGGGAGCAGGGAGGAGGGTGTCACTTGCCATTTGAACAGCTGGGAACACGTAACAGGCACAAGAAAAGGAGGTTCTTTGTACAGTACAAGCTCATGCTTCTTAAATCTGTTACAGTTTATAAGCACTTTCCATTGATATTTAGTACATTCGGCTTGCTCCTGGAGCATGGACCCTTCTGTTTAGTGTCATCCAAAAGGAAACCAGGCCCCCTTTCCCTCCCAAGACAGTGCTGCACTGTGGATCAAGGTGGAGTATGTAGGGACACCATCGGGGAGATGTGCTCAAGAAGAGCATTCTGATGCAAAATAAGAGTAATGTAGAAACACCCCTAGTGTTCCCGTCAGGAAATATGACACAATTTTATGCAATTATAGCTTAGGTAACAAAAAATTAGAACCAAATCACTGACTGGTCCAAAAGTGTGGGGATACTAGTGCGTGATGTGACTTGTAGGGGTGATGTGACTCTGCGGATGGAAGGAAAACACTGGTCTGGATAGAGTCTGGTGGAGCCATGTATGACCCATCAAGAGATCCTGATAACACCAGGAAAGTCCAGCAAACATTGTGAAATGAAACTGGTAATAATGGCCCAACGAGAAACTAAGAAGTGTGTTCTAGGAACATGCTAGGAAGATACTTGAAACAGAGCAAAACTTGCTTCCTGCAGTTCCTGCTGTATGTGGGAAACAGGACCTTGTATACGTTGCTTGCAGTCACCTCAGACAGCATAAGAAGAGGAGCCTGACTATCACAAATTTGTCCTTTCTGGTAGAAGTAGGTAAAAAGTTTGAACTTAAAAGCAAACACTGTAGTAGCTCCAGGTTTAAAGAGAAACAATGTTCTCTTCTGCTGTCTACCCAGCATCCTGGTAGGTGTAGTAAGTTTTTTCATTTGGAATGGAAATGATAACATGAGCAACAATAGATTATACTCTAGTTGAGTACAACAAGTCAAGGAAAGTTATGTGTTTACATCTTAATCAGGTATTGAGAAATATAGCAGAGATAAAAACCCACTAGGGGGAGCTAAGAAAACATGACATCTAGTTTTCTTTCCATGGTAACAATGAAGTTCTTTTAAAATGAAACACAGCCCTTTGATAAAATAAAATTTTAAAAAAGCATTTGAATGTGTAAAGAGGAGTTTACATCACAAGAGTTTTGCTGTTAACAGTTCAAGAGGGCTCTGCAGGAAATCTGAAGAAATCAACAGCAACTGTAGTGTATTGCACCCCCGAAAAAAGGTTCAGGAGTAGAGAACCTCTATTTTGTGATGGGCTTGATAGAAAGCAAACTATACAGCTGCCATGCTATCCCTTCTGACATAGTCCTGTAACAGCATTAAAAACTGTGCAAAACCACAGAACCGGGTGTTTTCAAAGGGAACGGCACCTTCTTCATGTGGTCTCTGAAAAATGCTCCTTGAGAACATCAGTTCAATGGCAGACGAAAAAATGATGAATCAACATTTGGAATTCTTAAGAAAATGAGGCAACACAGAAAATGCAATTATGCCAAGGTATAAATCTGCAATGTGGCACTGCTTTGAACATTTTTGCTCCACCCACTTCAAACAAGAATGAGTTAGAATCATGAAGGGTATGAAGAAGAGCAAGGATGATCAAAAGGTTATTTTTTGTGCAAAAAATAGTAAAATAGACTTGGGAGAAAAAAGAGAAAACTGAAAGAAAACACAAAAGACAACATTTCTCAGAGCTCTATAGGGAACTCAAATCATCAGGCAGCAGGAAATCGTAAGAGAAGAGTTTCTACAGAACTCGTAACGAAATTGTGACACTAATTGCCAAAAGATGTTCAAATGTGTAACATGTTTCAAAAACTACTGGGGTAATTTACGAAAGAGAAATCCACAGATAAAACTTCCAGTGCAGGAAGGCCATATAGCACAGGCTGCTAGAACCTGAGAAGCCATTTCATCAGAAGGATTGCTCTGTATTTTCCCTTTGTTTATCCTCTTTTCCTCAGCTTCTGCTACCGATGCCTTTCACAGGAAGACACTGGGATGTTTGGCTCTTAGATCCAACCTAGTATGGCTACTTTCATGTTTTACATTTTAATTAATTCAAGTTCTTAATAGAGAAATTAGCTAAGCCTTATTGCAGAGCCTAAAGGAGAGGTAGCCAAGATGGGACAGGTGGCAGAAAGCAAGTGGGGGCACTTTAATTTTTGGAGGATGTGTTCTCTATAATGAAAGGATTTAACAGGATTATTTACAGAGTAACTTAAGTCACATCTGCCAAGAATATTTCATTAGTTCATAATTCTCTGTTCCTTTTATTGTGTTTGGTAGGACTCAGAAGAACAGGTAATGTCCCTTGTCATCATAGAGCAATTGTCTGCAATTAAGAGGTATTACAGCTTACAGTACCTTAGATTTATTGTCCAAAATCAAAGTTACATTCTATTTTACTTGGCAGGAAGAAAAGAACACTGAAAGTAGAATTTGTTGTAGTTACAATAAGCTATTTGTGACTTTTATCAGATTTAACTGGAGAGGTGGCAAAGCAAGAAGACAGGAGGTGCAGGCATGCAGCCTGGGCTGCTTAGTTTTTATACTTTCCTTTTCCAGGTAAGCTACTGCTGCAATCTGAGAAGGTCCTTCTACTTAAACTAAACAGTTTTGGTGCTTTAAACTTTGCAGCATCTTGGGTGCTTCCATTTCAAATGGAGAACACTAACCACTATTCTAAAACCCAGATGAAACTGTTTTGCTATTTACCCTTCCATTTAAAAAAAGCCAAGAAAACAAAACAAAAAGCACTTTTGCCTTTGCTTTGTACTGTAATTCCAGCTCAGGCCCCACACAGCCCGCCCAGCCTTCACACCCCTGACACCTCTTTTGGCAAAGACTCCCTCTGAGATCAGTTCAACTCCATCAGTTGTCACCTGGCTCAGGAACCAGCTGCAGCTTACCCAAGCCACAGTCACACACAGCCTCTCACACAAGTAAGGAGACCAGATGTGAATGCTTTTAACTCCAGCTGTTTGTCAAGCAGCTATCCATTGGCCTTGCCACTGATAGAGACTTTCTATGCAAGAAAAGAAAGACATTTTTACATGTCAAACTTTTCTGGGGACTTTACTAGAGGAAGGCAATTGTGTACCTTCACCAGGAAAGAAGAGTCAGGAGAGAACCTCCACCTCAAGAGACAATTTAAAAGCTTCCTCACAACTTCTGGTATCATTTTACTTCCCTGGCTGTTATGTTTCTTTTTTTCAGTTAGATTTCTTTGTTCAAAACAGATTATTTTTTTCTGACTTAGTAGACAGCCACTTGAAACACAGTTCAGTCCATGTATGTGCCACCTTTCATCCATTGGCTCTCTATATATAGGAACCATTTCACCCAAACCAAAAGGAAGCAACTTCTAGAATGAAGTAAGACAACTGTTTAACACAGCAGTTGAGACCAGCAAGTGAGGATCACTGTATCCAACTGAAATTACAGGGGAGGATTTAAAGAGAGGATATAATTATCCAAAGACTTATGAGATGGATCGTTGCCCTCCTAAGATGGTTAAAGCCAATGGAGACAGTCTGGGCTTTTTACTAATTTTAAAGATGGAAATTGTGAATGTCTTTCTTATAGATGGCAAGTTGCTGGCACTTTTTAAAAGATGCCATAGTATACACTTAAAAAAACAACTTTAAAAATCCAGCTAGGGCAGTGTGCCCTTTAAGAAAGCTTCATGAGACATACTGCCAGTCACAGGATCACAGTGCCTATCCGTTGCCTCTGAGTGATAGTAAAGGACTGTTTTCTTATAGAATTTCTTAGAATCATAGAATAGTTAAGGTTGGAAGGGATCTTAAAGGTCACCAGGTTCCAACCTCCTGCTATGAGCTGGGACACCTCACACTAGACCAGGCTGCACAAGCCTCATCCACCCTGGCCTTGAACACTTCCAAGGAGGAGGCTTCCACAACCTCCCTGGGCAATCTACCCCAGTGCTTTATTGCCTTCATGGTGAAGAATTTCCCCCTAATATCTAACCTAAATCTACCCTCTTTCAGTTTAAACACATGGAGCAAGAATCTGGAATGCAATATCCCTTAGAGAAGCTGCAAGAGTTGAGTCAGGTATTCTCACCTCTGCTAATTGCTGAAGCTTTTATTCCTCTAATTGTTCCATAGTAGCTGCTAATTTCAATGCTTTGAGGCTTCTTCTGTGTGCTACCTACACAACCCATGTATTCCCAAGTGTGCTTACATAGTTTTTTTAGGAATAGGATGCTGCACTTTCATGAAGTTCTGTGGATTGTAAATGTTATGAACTGGACTGGGTAGAAATTACCAGTGAGGTGAATCTAGTTACAGTTAACTTGGTAAACTGAGGTTAGCCTTCTTCCTTATTTCCATGCTTTTTAAAAAACCCAAAAAGCTTCTGGCTTTTGATGACTTTGCATGGACATGGTCAGGCCATCCTGCACTGCTTAGGGATTTGTAACCACTGAAGCTGGGCTCTCTCTGAGCAGGATGAGCCTGGGGACATACTGCTGGGAGCTGAGCAGGGAGCTTGAGCAGAGATAACCCCTGTCACTCAGGATAGAAGGAAGATGAGTCCTGTGAGGCTCACTACATTGATCTTGGTGCCAGCCAAGAGCAGAACCAACAGAGGCAATGGAGGAGACAGGAACTCCAGGATAGAACAGGAAAGGGTGAGAGGCAGGAATGGTAAGAGTGCAATGACCAATGACACTATGGCACATGAGGAGCAAAGATGCTGGACCCAGAAAAGCACAGAAAGTTACTATTTTCTTAAGAGAGAAACAGCTGCAGAAAGATTGACTTCTTGTTTGGGGGGATTTTTTGTAAATAAGGAAAAAGAAAAAAAAAGTAAAGATACTAACCTCTTGATTTCATCCACTTATTTCTTTGAATAAGAGATTCTAAAAAAATAAAGGCCAGATTCTTCCTATGTGTTAAAGATACCACCCTGTACCCTTATGATATTATAACATAAGATAGTGGAAGTCAGATTCTGAACAATCACTGAGGCAGGTGGTGAATGGCTCCCAGAACCCAAAGTGTTTCCTCTCTATTCATCCCTTCCCCACTGAGCAGACAGAAAGGAGGAGATATTCCATGTTGGATAATGTCAGAACAAAGATCATAAAAAATTGCCTGAAGAAAGAAAAGAACCAATGCAGAAAAGGATAGGACAGAAAATAGGAAGAATAACATGGCAATTGTGTCAAACTGTGGTGCAAGGACCCACAAGGCAATGGAACAAAAGGGAGGTCCAGAAAAAATGATGCCAACAGTGCTACTCAAAAATAGCAAAAAGCTAGAAGAAATTCTATCAGCTTTTGCAATCAAAACACACACTAAAGTCACCCCAGAGCTACCAAGACCAAAATATCGCTCCTTTCAGTCTAAAATCAAACCTATGGGCACATGTGTATGAACTGTATGTATGTGCATCCACCTGGGAACACACAGTACTGAAGTCTTTCTCTTTTTTCCCTTGGCAACTGCAAGTGAGGTTCGTGTCAGATGACCATTGGACCAAGCATTAGCTTAAAAAAACCCACTTGTTCAAATAGAATTTATAAAAACCAACATCCCTTGCAAATAAAGACCTTACACAGAAAGCAGTGTTTTTCTAATTTTAAAGATAATGTTTAGCTATTTCTGTTTAATTGATCATTGTTACCAAGCTACTCAATTAAGGAATTAATTAATTCTTAATACAGTACCTCAGCAGTTGTGAGGAACACATCTTCACCAATGTGTTTCAGTCCACATGAAATAACGCCAAGGGCAACTCCTGGGAACACATAGGAATTGTTACCCTGTCCAGGGTAGAGAGTTTGTCCACTTGGAAGAGTGACAGGATCAAAAGGACTTCCACTGGCGAAAATGCCACGTCCCTAAATTGTAAAGAGAAAGCCACAGAAAGCACGTTAGTTGTGAGGATGCTGATGAAGTATTTCACACATCCCTTTAAATATCTACCACTGTGGAAGCTGGGTTACACCTATTTAATATCTCTTCTCAGAGGATGTTAGAGCTACTTAACTGCATATGTCTCAAGAGCCTGGGGATGCTGATCCTAGAGATCACTGGTGATTCTCTGTGACTATCTGATGTCAGAGAGCTGCCTTATTCAGGAAAGAGCTATCAGGGCAATTTAGAGGAGAAAAACTGAAAGCCAGCACTCATTATTCACTTTGTGTCTTCATGCCAGAAGAAGGTAAGTGGAAAGAAGGTATACACCTGGAGCTGTAAAGCTCAAAGTAGACAGTACTGCCATGGTAACACGGTGATGATAGAGGATTCTTTTTCTCAACAGCAGATCATCCACAAAAATGATACTTAAGGGCACTAAATGTTGCACTTCTGGATAGGGCAATTCTTGAGGAGCAGGCAGAGCTCTCCATTCCTCCCAGTCTCCCCACTTCAGGCCCCTGTGCCCACTCTGAAGCTCCACAGAACAACAGAGGAGCAAGCTCTCTGTCCCGGGAACATCATCTCACAGTGCAACCTACAGAAAAAGTTGGTGATGGGATCTCCTCTGCCAGGACCTTGTGGATCCTCTCTTTGTAATATACTGAGCAGAGTGAGAGCACCAACTCTGGCATGAGCACGTGGTCATTCAGTACTGATAAAACATTAGAATGTTTCCCAGCAGATTTTTGTGTAGGGCCAAGGAGAAGTTGGCCCAGATGTGGCAACAGGACTCACGTTGCCAGTGGCTTAACATTAGGGAAGGGGAATATTAGGCCTGGTGTCATTCAGCAACCTGTGCATTCAGAGCTGTGCTACCATCGGAGTACCGAGAGATGGGCTGCCAGGGAGCTGTGAGTCTGATGGAGACTGTTCCCCTGGGATGAGGAACACCCCAATGGGAACAGATTCTGGCACCACCAAGTGCTGTTCAAAAGTGGCAGAAGAGGCACCTCAGGGGTGACTCACCCGCAGCACTACTATCCAGGTTCTCCCCAGATCATTCCTGATACACGGGGAGAGAGAGATGTTATTCCTGTGGCAGGCAAAGCAGTGTTGAATTAATGAAGAGGGTGACATTGCACAGGCTGTACATCCACAGCCTTACGGCCCCTGGCTCTTGCCTTGCTGGGGAAGAAGCACCCTTGAATTTAAGCAGTAAATTTAGGTGGAGAAGGAAAGCCATCCTTTATTTATGCTAGCACTGCTGAAGTGATAAATGTCACTGCTGAACACTTCAGAGGCACTTTGTGTCAGAAATATCTATAGAGAGAACCAGAAACGTGCAGTTTAAAATATGCCACTGCTGCCATTCAGCTCTTCAGAAGAATACTCTGGTTGGTTTGGTGTCATGCAGTATTATCATGGCTGGCTTATTATATGTTTTGGTGACAGATCAAATATTTTAGTGCATCTTTTGCTCTGCCTACCAGATGTCATTACCGGCTCTGACCAGCCCTTCACGCAGGCCACTTCCCTGGCTCCCCCACTGTAATTGTGTGCTGTGCAGTGGGGAACAGGCATGCTAAATTTGTCTTTCAAACACTTTGAAACTGTCATTTAAAGTAGGCTGTATTTGACAAGAAATTGAAACACAAACCATTTTGAAACACATACAGTATTCATACATGTCAAATTCTAGACTGAATTACAGGATAACATGTTTATTAGCACTTCTAGAATACAAGAATAAATAAGCAAGCACAGTTCTCTTAATGTTCACGTCTCCATAACAGAAATCTTTACAAAAGGAGTCAGTTACCCCAGTTCCTAATAAATATTGTAAAGATTCTGTTTCCTGTATTGACGTATTTTCTTGCCCTAAAGAGTATTTACAAAATCTCAAATGGAAAGCACGCCAGTGTGTATGTTACACAAAGTGATACTGTTCAAAAACAGGCACAAGGCTTTCATGATTGATGGCTACTGATGCTTCAGTTGTAATAAAGACTGTGAGTCTTGCCTGACACCAATAAAAGCTATTAAATGCTTTTATGAGGGTGCAAGCATGTATTGACGTCAGTAGAATTGTCTTAATAAAAATCAGGAAAACTTGTTACTTAATTTATCTTATTTTGCCTACACACAGAGACATGATTAGTACTTGCTACTCCACCCTGTGTCCTCCCATTTTAAATTGAATTTCAGGTTTACTTTTCACTACATACACTGGAGAGATGTAAATCTTTGGTTACCTCTGTATATTTGTAGCACTGCTCAGCAGTACATTCTGCTTTGCTGGTAGGATTGCTGAGAGCAAAAATAATAGGACGTTTGTTTAAAGCAGCCATATCCTGAAGAATTTGTTTAGTAAAAGCACCACCAATTGCAGCAACTCCTAAAGAAGAAAAACACACACACAGCAAGCAGACAATCAGTTGAAGACACGCATGTCACTGTTGAAAGAACAGAGCTCCTCCCTCTTTAAAATGGAGTTCAACCTTTTCTCTGACAGATGGTTAAAATAAAGTTTTGTATAACATAGGGCAGAACCTACTCACCCCTGTTCAGTTTGATGAATTCATCACTTCACTTTTATTCTTAGGCCCTTTGTATAAAATAGATATGTATCACCTAACTCACAGGTAAATCCATTCAGGAGTAGAAAGGTGCAACTCTGTCTCCTAAAGTCTCATGCAACAGACTGGATAGTTTCTCCCAAATCCAGTGTGTCAGATTTCAGTTTCTTCTGACATGACAAGTAAAGTCTCAGTCCTCTCCAGCCTCAGATGATGAATAATCCCAATTCTGAGACTAAGTCTTCCCTGACAGCAAGAATTTTTTTTAAGACATCCCTTTCCATCCAGCCAGAGATGCTTTTCTATTCTCTATACTGTACTCATAACCAAAAAGGGGTGTGTGAGATGTTTTTGAGATGCCACTGCACCTGTATTTAAGCCTAACCTACAAGAGTTGGGAATCTAAGGATCAGATCCTTGTTCTCCACACCTTCAGTGAAAAACAGATAAACAGACTTTGGTGTAAACCTAAGGTTCTTTATGTCCAGAGAGGCCCCTTTCAGAGCCCCCAGTGCTTGGCTCCCTGCTCTGTCTTCCACACAGCACCTGAGTTTCAACAGCAGAAAAAAGGCTGTTGTTCCCTCTCTTGAGAGAGCAGGAATGGATTCAAACCTGGGCCAGGAGAGGGTCTCTCTTGGGTCAGTACTCTAACCTCTCATCCCTGGTGCACAAATGAGCATCCCAACATCGTCCACTCTAACAGTTTGGTGCCTGCCAGACAAGAACTCAAGGAACTTGGAGGGGGGGGTCCTCACCATGCAGAGCTGGCTAGAAGGTTATACACATTTCAGGACTAACCTTTCTTAAAGGTGTCTCAGAGTATTTGCTGACTGCTTCTGGTGTGAACTTACAGAGACATCTTCAAACACAGCCTGTGCCCTCAATAGGGAAAGATGGGTACCCTGAATTGTTTTGAATAGAGCTTTCCCAAGAGGTCTACTGAAAGCCTAAGCACTTCTTTCAGTGCTGCTAATGTGCACAGTGTGGGCCCAGTAATGCCTAAGACCCATTTGGTTTTGCATCTGAACAAATCTCCTCTATTCTGATACCTTGGCAACACAAGAGGCAACTCCTCAATGCAAACCAATTACTTCTCTCAAAGCTTAAACATCTCTTGCTCTCTTGCTCAGACATCTCTGTCACATACTACTATTTTTTTGCAAATCTGTGCTCTCTGTACTTCACCTCCTATGAATGGACAAGGATTCTTAGGTGCAAGAGCTCTGCTAGACCACCTGGGCCACTTGTATGTTTGATGAACAGTTATGGCACTCAAGATTTTGACCCGCTTGTTTAAGAGCCCGTAAAACACCTTGGGTTGTAGTTAAGCCCTCAGCTGCCACATGCTTAATGTCTTCTAAAACTGCTTCTTGACAGCCAACAGTAAGAGTAAGAACTATTTTCAGCTACAAAGTTAAAACAAATTGCTCAGAGCAATTTCACTATTGCTTTTCTGGTTTTTGTTTTAAAATTGCTATTTCCTGTATTAGGTCAAGCTAAACTAAAGCTTTTCACAGAATCACACAGAATTACCTTGGTTGGAAAAGACCTTAAAGATCACCTAGTTCAACCATGAACCTAACACTGACAAGTTCTTAACTAAACCATATCCCTAAGTACTACTCTTCAATACCTCCAGGGAGGGTGACTCCACCTCTGCCCAGGGCAGCCTGTTCCAATCCCTGATAACCCTTTTGGAGAAGATATTCTCCCTAACATCCAATCTAAACCTCCCCTGGCACAACTTGAGGCCATTATCTCTTGTCCTATCACTTTTAACTTCATTGAACAGACCAATCCCCACCTCTTTACAACCTCCTTTAAGGAGATTTTCCTGGAGCCATCGCAGGCAATGAAACGTATAGGAGGATTTGCTGAGACAGAGTTAAGTGAAACACTGGGAGAAGGAGTATTGACATATTTCCCATGACTCTTGCTGCCCAGGGGAAGATACTGGATGACTATTTCTCCAAACCAAATAACTCCTCCATCAAGTTTCATTGCTGTTTTTGTTGTAAGAGCCTTCCTCATTATGCAGTATGGATAGGAGAAAGTGACCTTGAGGGAAAGCGCTGCATAGATTTACATCTAAAAATGACACACAGTAAACATCCATATTTCATGGCAGCAAACATTCCCTAAGCATCCACACACCTTTATTTAGATAAATATCACAGATCATTCAATCTATTCTTCTGCTCCACTAGCTTTTTCAGCCTTGTACTAAATAAATTCTCTAGACTATTTGGTATCTGTCTTGCAGTCATATTTTTATGGACCACAGAAAAGTATAACATTAATTTAACTCATCCACCATCATTCTCAAAAGCAGATTTTACTGAAGAAGGACCATGGAGTCCAGGCATAGATGAAAAGGTAGCTCTTAAAATGTAGGATCATTTTCACTGGGGCATTTCTGATTTTCCAGCATTGATGAATGATTTTTCTAGCCAAACAGATGAATTTTCAAGTCTAACATATTAAAAAAAGGAACAATTTAAGAGTATTTGCAGCTTATTCCTGGAACTGCCACTGAAATATAATAACCAGACTGCAGAGAACTGAACAATCCTGCACTGAGATCCCAAATCCTGCAGCTTCAGCTTTTATAAAAGAAAAAGTCTTTGTAAAATCCACAAAGGACTGGTGGATAACAACCTGAATATGAGGGAGGAAAAGATTCAGCTACAACATGTTCATATTTACACAGCTTTACAAGTGCTTCGCTCAGTTTTCTCAGTCTGACTTTGGGGTTATTTCTATTACATCATTAACATTAAATCAGAAGTAATTTAGGAAGATAATAATGTTCTTCATCAGATGTTTAAACCAACTCAAATAATCTCCACTGTAAAATGAATAGCTTGCAGTGAAAGCACTGTTACATGCTTGGATAGTTACTATTTGTTCAGTTGCTTAATAGAGTCCATTATGCACCTACTGTTTTCTAAAAACACACAAAGGTAATCTCTGTGCAAAGGAACTTGATCTTGTCTTCAGACAAAGCCACATCCCCGTGGTTTTTTTTTCCAATAAAGAATAAGGTCATTGCTTTAAAGTAAAAGGAATTACCTATTAGCACGGATGGTTTTATATCTTTAACAATATCTTCCAGATTTTTCATTTCACCATGCTCATGGGCAAAATGTTGTTTCTCAGATGTTAATGAGGCACGCCCCTGAGTAAGAAAAAAAAAGAAAAATATATTTATTATTATTTTAATGGAACTTAATATCCAGGGATAATCAGTTTACAAAGTATCTGGTTCAACATGTCCTGTTTTCATTTCTACTTTCACTTTGGTCTATCACCAAATACCATATCAGACAAAGTTACCCTGTGTATAGGTCACACGCTTTAATTTAGGACTTTAATAATTTAATTATTTATTTAAGGAGTGAGTAAATTAAATATTTTTACTTCAAATTCTGAACAACTGTAGAACACCACTGTATTTACAATTATATGAAAGCATAACTTTCTTCTTTGAGGCATTCTTAAATCTGTATTACCTGTTAGCATTTGGTCAAACACTTAAAGTTACTAATGACAAAGCATAAATGCATTGATAGAGCAAACAGCACAAATGCACCAGGGTCAGGGGGTAGGGGGATTTGTAACTTAGCTAACCAAAAACAGTTTCTCCTAGCTTTTTCAGCTTTGCTCTTTTATAAAAGAATAGAGACTATGTGGAGGAGTATTTAGACTACAGAGAAGTCTCTATTTTGCTCCACATTTTTCATCTTTAAGCCATTCCTTCTTAAGGATGGAATAAAAATAATTATAACCAGATGCCTGGTGCACCGTTTTTGCATTAACAAAATTGACTCAGCTGTGAAACAATTTTTGTCCTGATCTATACTGGCAATTTCCACCCATTGATGCTCAACAAGGTTTCCAAGTGGAATATGATAGAGGCAGGGAAAGGGGCTGTAGAGCATCATTGACAAGGACTGGGTTGCAAACAGGAGTTAAGACCCATATAATGAGGAGTGTGGGGCAAGAAGGGGCCAGAAATTGTGGAAACTCTATCAGTTGTCTAAATACGTGGACCTCTGTCTGTACACAGGCAACTGAAAACTTCAGGAGAAGAGTTTAACATGCATATCCTCTACCCCTCATTTTATCCTTGTGCCTGCAGAGGCACTTTTCAAGCACAAATCTAGAAGATGGTGCCAGCCCCTCAAATATCTTCCATTTTCAGACAGTAAGAAGCAGATGATACAGGGAAGTACATGAGGAAAATAGAAGGCTAAATGTAACTTTGACCGAAGAGCCAGATACAGATAGATGTACCATGTCCCCACTCACATCTTTTCCAACTGATAAGATGAAAGTTTCCATAATCTTAGCAAGTTAATTAGGACTATACTGAAGTATTGGAACATAATTAATACCATTATTCTACCAAAGTCTATAAATGTGACCATTTTGTCTCAATTTAGGGCTGGTTGCACTATCGGATTCAAGTCAGGATTAGTTTTTAATGGCATTTTTGCTTGATTTGAACAAAAACGAGAAACCCGATGCTACGTTTCAGGCCACGACTCTGTGATGTGGCAACGTGTAACGGTGCCAGTCCCATCACCCTTCTCTGCTGGTCCTTGGACAGCCACCCCAAGAGCTGGTAGACAGGAGGAAAGGCCATTTTTCATTTCCAGCTGCAAGAAAAGCGTTTCCACCCCGAGGGTGCCACAGGAAGCCACGGAGGGCTGTTGGGCTGTTACGCGGTCGGGGCTGACTGAGCTGGTCTGCCTCCCAGGATGCCAGCTTCTCTTGGATCACCCGTGATTACAAGGAATTTCCAGAGTTTTCTCCTCTTCTGCAGATTTTTTTTTTTAACATGACCAAAATACAGTATTTAAATTTAGAGAGTTATGTCTGGATGTACTTTTATGGGTCTTAAGTGTTCTCCTAGAGCGATAAGCATGGGGATACTCTGACAGGGGCACCTGGTTTCCTTTGTGGGTAAAATATTAAATTCTCAGCCTCGAGAGAATGCCACAAAACTAACAATTTTTTGTTATATTCACGCTCAAATCATTCCACTGTCACACACAATGCCTGCCATTTCCCAGCACCCCAGCAGATGGCCCCACAGCCTACAAACACGGTTTAGACCCATCTCATTTTAAAGCAAGAATTTTCCCTGGCGTTTTCAGGGACAAAACATGAAGTTTTCTTTTCAGTCAACAACATAATTAAAAACAACAACAACCACTTATGACCTCTCGGCTAAAAGCTGGATCCCAGGAATAACTTAAAATACTATAATAGAAGTCACTTTTCATTCTAATTGGCTGGTTGGCTGAAATCGAAATGCTCGAGGGAGCCCAACTTGGAGGTCTGGTTTTCTGGGAAGCTGGGAACTGCTGCCATGGGCAACCATCTGATCCCATGCTGCTTTTTCAGTTGGTTCCTAAATAGCTGATCAAGCTGCTTCTCCACCTAGTCTTAAAATGCAGCCTCCAGAAGGCTGCCCTGGCCTCTGAGAAAAAAGGGAATCACCTCTACGAGCTATGACCAGCTGATGCTTCAGGCTGTGGCAGGCTCGTAGCTCTGAGCACCTCCAGGATCTGCAGACCTGGGCAGATCTCAAAGGAAAGCTGACCATAGATTTCTTCCACAGTGGATAACAGCTAAGAAACCAGGCTGACCCCAAACACGCTCAACCCCCAAAAAAACAACCAACCAACCAACACAAAAAAAACCAAACCAAAACAAAAAAGCCCCAAACCAAACCCCAAACCATCTTAAATTTATTTTTTTATTCAGCTTTGGTCCAAATTAGCTTGGTCCCATTAGTCAGAATGAATCATGTCTCCAAGTAAATATTTTTCTAGTATGCTAACTAAGAATGAAATATTGAATTCTGTGGCTTAGCAAAAATAACAACAGCTATGTATATAGAGATTTCTGCTTGGAAAATGCTTATCAAAGCAATTGGATGGTTAGGCGGGGTGTATATATATATATTTATTAATAGATTGTCAGAAATTAATTTTAATTGTTAATTCAGTGATCCTAAAAGTGCTGCGTAACACTGTCTGAGATTTCAAGACCAGTCAGTTGATTTGGTTATAAAACTCAATTACTTAGAGGACAGTGCTCTAGATAGCATTTTTTCTTCCCAGATTGGCAAATTCTTAAGTTCTTCTCTCCACAAAGGAGAGAAGCAAGTGCACAGCCAGCTTTCCCCCACATCCTGCCAACAGGGCAAGAAATGACTTGCAGGCAGGAAGAAACAATTCAGTTTTGTGCATGCTTAACCTCAAAGTAAGGGGTTGCCAGTCCATTCAGTACAGACTTGCAGACATCTACCCCTGAATGCCTACAGTCAGAACAAGAAATCCCAGAGATTTTGGCAGTCAGCTGAGAGAGAAGGATGGAGTCAAAATGCCAAAGTCTCAATTCTGGATTTGTGTGGGCTTCCTTCTTCTCTCCCTCCTGAGCCTGGAGAGGTGCAAAGTGGATGGACCCATCAGTGCAGAGCTGCTCTGACTAGAAGATCTTCCTGAAGCACAGAGCCCATTTTCTAACATTTCCATTTCCAGCCCTGGCTTAACCAGCTTTTGTACTCTGGCTATTGGCTGCAGCAAATGAGCTGTGGAGGATCAGCACGTGGCAGCACACATCAGAAACTGCACTGGTCTGCTTGTGTCTCCATAATTCTGAGATACTAATACAGCACACAGCTCACTGATATTCTCCCTTCTTCTAATAGAAAAGGGAAAAAATGAATTTTAATGCACTCTGGAGTTCTGTATACGAAGCTCTGAATCTTTTAAGTAGAAACATATCCTTTAGTCACATTTGCATTTGTATTCCCAGTCCTTGCTCTTTTAGCAGTATTAAAAATGCATTTGTTTAATAAAAAGGGTTCAGAAAAATCAGCAATCTAAAGACATGCCCCTTTAAGTCACCAAGCCTCAATACAGTCTCACTGTTTTCACTGAAGGATTTCAATGCTTCCCACACAGGGCAGAAATTCTTCCAGGAGTTCCTACTAAAGGATGTTATTGCACCATTGTTCAAGTGGCAGAATGAAGACTCATCTAGGCCAGACAGCAGCTCTCTTAAGTTGTAATATGTCTTCTAGGATGTAAAACAAGCACCTCTCCTGCATCACGTGACACTCCATAAATCCAAAAAGAAAGTCTTTCACACCGAAATCCACAGATGAGGTAACAGACTTGACTGATCCCTGTGCAGCTACTCGGGGCAAGATAAAAACTCAAAAACTCTTACAGTAGAAGGAGGAAGGTAAAGTTAGAAAAAGAGACTATACATTCTTCTTGCTGTAACTTCCCAAATGTATTCAGCACCCCAAGAAAGAAAGAAAGAAAAGATCCCATTATATAATTTGTTCGCAATGTTCTGTATTCTTACATTATTTCCTTATCTTTTATAGATGAATAATTTGCTAGGGACATATAACAAGTCTGCTTGAATAAAAAAAAAACACAAAAAAAACCAACAACAACAAGCAAACAAAACCCACCCCAAATACTAAAGTAGCAGGAAGACAACCACAGCTGCCTGAGTTCTATACAGTACATCTTTGATCATTTTGATCTTTCGAGGTCCCTTCCAACCCCTATGATTCTATGATTCTATGATTCTATGATCTTCACTAGAATGATGAAGGTGAAGATTATTAAAAACACTCAAAAAGATTAATAAACCTCAAGTCCAAAGACTCAGCAAAAATGTCAGAAACTATTTTGAAGGGCAAAAGTATTGCCTCTATTACAGTATTGTTTTGTACCAAGAAACCTATGGGATATCTTGGATTTGAACAACAAAGGAACCTGAAAATAGGTATGTTGCTATATTAGAAGTCACCATGGTATCTCAGATGGAAAGTAATATGAGCTAAATTCTTTATCAGTAAATGAGTTACAATGTGGACTATGTTAAATCAGCAGATGAAGTACAGAGATAAAGAAACAATAGCAGCATTCTCTGATGGTGACACTACAAATGAAAGCTCTAAAATGTCTATACTCTCTAATGGATGAGAGTCATTGGTGTTATATATTATTATATATATCACTTGGACACCAGGACCTTTTAATTCAAAGAGCAAAAGGAAGTAACAGGACTCAGTAGACGGTAGTTTTATGAAAAACTGCTTGTATTTTGGATTTGAACTGAAAGCAGTTCTTAGGTTTTGGGAGGGTGCTTAAGTTTTTTGTTTCAGTGGCTGATCAACAGCACAAGAAGCAAAGGAGATGCTCAGATCAGGCTTCAAGCAAATGTATATCACAATTTCCACAGAAAGTTACTCATATCATATTATAGAAAGCAAACTGAGGCTCAGATAACAAACAAAAATGACCTATCAATAAAACCCTGAGAAAATTAATAGAAAACAGCTGTAAAAACAGAACACCAGACTGCACAGCAGACATCTACATGGGATATTACAAAACAGGAGGCAAATCTTACAAATACCACCAATGTGAAGTCTATTCCCATGGCTTGTTTGAACTGGTCTTGCCAGGGCTGCTTCATGGACAAGGGCTGAAAAGCAGAGCAGCTTTATGTCAGTGAGGTGAGAGAGGCAGCACTGGAAGCTCTCCAAGATTTGCTCTTTCCATCAGCTGGGAGGCAGCTGAGAAAAAGGCTGAGCACCCTGATGACTGCACTGTCCCACATCAGAGGCGATGCTGGCACTCGTCCCATCTCACAACCAGGGAGGCACAAATCTATTTATATAAACACTTGCCTCCATCTGACTGTGTCAACTGCAGCTTATTTAAACAAGAGAACAGAGATCAGTACACAGATAAATTAATAAATTCATCTAAGGTTCTTAAATACTGAAGACATGAGAACCACAAAAGACATGAGAACTGTAGACCAAAAGGCAAAGCAGCCAAGTAGTAAGATGAGTATTTCCAACTGCAAAATATTTTGGTTTTACTTGCATGTTTCCCATGAGTTCCCTTTTGCAGAGTTAAGAGCAAAACAAACAAACAAGCAAAAAAGCAGTTGTTAAAGCATCAAGGAAGAAGGGGGAAAACAAACGATGCGATCATGAGTCATGGGAGAAGGTGGTGAAATGCTGTGAGATTATCTCTACAATGAACTCTCATCTCTTTCATCACAAGTAAATTCATGGTCTAAAGGGTGTTGATCAACCACCTGGAGGGCTCTAGGAAGCGACTGTACGCATCACTGGGAGCTGAGGGACCTCTCTGGGGGCTCCCCCAGAAGCATAAAAGGGAAGGAAGAAGCATGGAGAGCGTGCTAGGAGGGGACTGGCTAGACTACCCTCCCTTGCCAGAACTCCAGGAGAGTATTGGTTACAAGGAGTTAAAAAAAGGTGGAAGTATGGATAAGGACTCACTGGTCAGGGGTTACTGAAGCCCAAGAGCTTGCAGATGACAGGCACTCCTGTGCTACCTCGTTTAGGAACCAAAACATGGAGACACACAAGCCCCCCAAATCCCTGTACTGAGGCCCTAAAGTGTCTGTACCTCCTGATCAGGCCCATCACATCACACCTAAAGGTGAAGAGAAACGATTAAAACCAGATGACGCAACTCAGACACAGAATTAATAAACGGTTTGTTGCCAACTGTGCGAAAAAACACAACATCTTGAGGAGATAGTAAAACATGATTTACGTAAGAAATGTCATTCTAGTGCTGGCTTTATAACACATTGTTAGAAGATAAGGACTGTTTATTTAAAATCCTGTAAAATGATAAAGTAGCCTTTCCGTGTAAATAAGCACACTTGGTTAACAGGCAGGGTAAAATGCATAAAGACAATTATTTCAAGAAGATAAGATCTGAGAAGTAAAGCAAGTCAGGAACCCACAGAACAACAGAAATAAAATGGAGCAAAGCAGTAAATCATTTCAATAAAAGAGCTTGAGCAAAAGAAATCATAAACCATCCAAATTAGGTCACCATCTCATCAGTACATCTAATGTACATGGAGTCAAAGAGAAAAGAGTTACATGCTCACAAATTTAACATACATGTTTTTGGTGGTGCCTCTTCTAGAGAAAATTATGTGGATATTCCTTGAGCACACCCCACCAATCATCCTCTTCCTTGTCCTCACTTGTTTTCATATATTACTGGCTGAGTATGAGTAATGCCACAAGTTCAAAGAGAAACTCATGTTTCCTCTCTGCAAAACTTCTACTTCATCTACAACAAGATGAATGCAAGATGAAACTGCATAGATTATTTCCTCAGACATCAGAATAGCCAACACAGTGAGCAAGGATTCACTGGGATAAAGAAAGGCAGAAATTCCTTTAAGTGACTGCAGCACCTTCGAGATACCCAAGAGATGGCATCTTTGCTAAGACACAAAGCAGTTTTTTGGCTCAACAGTTGCAGTTAGCCATACATGAACTGATCAAGCACAGAAGTAAAGACAAGAATTGATTGTTGATAAAAAGAAAGCTAGAAATAATTAAAAGTTGGCAGAAGAAGGGGGAGGGAAAATGAAAACAATTTAGGGGATTATCTACAGGGCTTCCTGGGATCTATTAATTATTTAGGACCACATAAAGTGGTAAACTTTTGGGATCTGTATCAGTCCTCCTCTTCTAAAGACAGATATTCTGAGGCCTATCAGACCTGAACTGATGGTCTTGTTCTTGTCAATCAGTTCGGGTTTTACTCAGATGATCTGAAGTCTTACAGAGGTTAAGCTCACACATCTAATAGACATTTAAAACACAAAACACTCAATTAGACATAAGTATTACTGTGCTGAACTAGAAAGCATACAATACAAAACTGTCAAAAGCAACTTTGCTCCATAGAATCACAGAATGGTTTGGGTTGGAAGCGACCTGAAAGATCATCTAGTTCCAGCCCCCCTGCATGGGCAGGGACACCTTCCTCTAGACCAGATTGCTCAAAGCCTCGTCCAACCTGGCCTTTAACACTTCCAGGGATGGGTTATCCACAGTTTCTTGGAGCAACCTGTTCCAGTGCCTCACCACCCTTGTAGTGAAGAATTTCTTCCTAATGTCTAACCTAAATCTACCCACTTAGAGTTTAAAAGCATTAACCCTCATCCTATCACTACATGCCCTTGTAAAAAGTTCCTCTCCAGCTTTCCTGTAGGCTCCTTTCATGTTGGCTCTATGTTCACATACTTTTAAATGAAAATTAAGGATGACATTCATCCCTATGAGAGGGAACTTCATTTGAGAACTGGAGATTATGTGGCACACAGAAATCCAATGCTGTCTTGCAAATTACAGATAAACTTCACCACTAGAGAAGCATGTTTGGCAGCCCGGGAAGACTCCCATCAGCCTGTCATCCATCCTCAGTGGAGGAGCATTCATTCTTGGCGGAGGGTTGGGGCTTTCTAATGAGTCCCTTTAAATATTAAAAATGTCTTATTACATTCCTAGGCAGCTCCAAGAAGCTTCTTGTCTAGCACTCTACCTTGTTCTTGGTATTGCCTTAAAATTGAAAAAACAAGAAAAAAAAAAAAGGGGGGGGGGGGGGGGGAAGAATAATTTGCAGCAAATCACTAAAATGCTTAGACATTGGTGAACCTCATGAACATCCAAATATTGTTTATCACTTTCTGCCTCTTCTCAACTACTCGACACAAAAGAATTTACTGCCTTTGAGGTTTATGGGTGAAGCTATAGCTAAGCACAACACTATGGCAGCTTGAAAGATGACATAAAAAGTGCTCAGTACACATCACACACATTTTTAAATATCTGTGTCATTGACAGCAAAAAAAAAAATGGGAACTCTGAGAACATAGGAAAGAAAAGGAATGTGGGAGACATGACCTACCAGTGTGTTCATATAGGTAAATATCTAGTCATTAAACAGACAGAACAGTATGACAGAATTCAGAAATTTAAAATTTAAGATGAGTCCCAACTGGTTATGCATAGTCTCCAATTACAAAAGAGTGCAAAAGCAACTTTAAAAGTGTCTTTTAACTAAACATTAAAACTTCCATCTGAATGCATAGAATCATAGAATCATAGGGGTTGGAATGCATGGGATATTTATGACAGGCATTTCAAGAGGAGTGATATCTGTTTCAAAGAGTCAAGTCATACAGTTCAAGTGGTAAAATTCCAATGATAGTATCACCTGCTAACCTTTCTCATCCAACTTTGGAGAAAAAATAGTTTTGAAAGGTGAAAGCATACTGAACAAATTAAAAAACGCCCAACAATCCCAAAACAATACGAACAACATTATAAAACCTCTACAACGAAGCAGAGAACACATCAACAGGCAGCATAAGAAATGTAGTCTCCCCCACCAGCTCTTTCACCACAACATAGCAGAAAAGTTGGTCATCAAACTGGGTTTAATGAAAAAAGATGGTTCCCAGGGGGGGAAAGAAAAAAAAATAACAGGAAAATGGAAACACAGCTGCACTTAAACAATTAAAAAACCACAAGGGAAAAATCAGCTAAAAAAGCCTAATATGTGACTTCGTGGCAGCTTTTGGGGGCAGGGGAAGAAGAAAAAGGTAGAAATTGTTTGCGGTCAGGTCAGCAAAAGTTCCAAGGTTATTTTTCTTTGGTTTGCACTGGTTGAAATATTGCAGAAAGTAGATGAAAGGAGAAACAGTCTTTATAATCATGCATTGCAAAATTAATGACCAAAGGACAGCATAGAATAAAAATGAGGTAAAAATTGGTTTAGTTGGACAAAGTAATCGCTGAGTATTCAGAGAGTTTATTTTTCCTACTGCCAAAGCAACAGATAAGAATATTTCTAGGACTGAAAAGGTCTCCCTGCTTCAAGTAAAACTCTTTTGATCAGGCAGTTTTAGATGGGGCAAATGTTAAGGGACTCTTGTGAACAGGTTTCATTGATACACCTCATTAGCAGTAAGAAATAAAATTCAGTTTAGTTTATGCAAATGTTGGTTAACTAATGATCTGTGCTGTGGCTTGGCAAAACTTATTTTTGCAATAATGAAAAGGTTCCTAACAAGAGATCTTCCCATTGTACAGTTTTCTCACAAATCTTCATCATTTTGTTTCCCTTATCTGATTTCTAAGAATTTGGAAAGTCCTTCACGTCTTGCAAGCACTTTTCTGCAATCAGCTAATCCCAAACTAAATTCCAAAGTGGACTTAAAGTACAACGTTCTCTCTGGGGTCAGAAAAAGGAAACAGGAATAGCTTAATTATTTACTTGCTGTATAGATAGACTTAAATCACAAGCTTCAAGAGGCTTATGCTGGGTTTTCTTGTTTTGGGTGGGGAGGGATTTATTTATTTTTTTTATTACTTTAGGGGGAACATTTTGCTGTAGGAGAATGCCAAGAAAGGACTTGCAGAGCCCTAAGCCAAGGATGAGTTTCCTTATGTCCATCTCAGGCCTCACACCACAGTATCTCCAGCTTCTAGGTGCACTCAAACACACCCCAGCAGTAAAACCCACATGTTTTCCAGTTCCTCCAGGATGGCCAGACAGGGAGACTGGTGCTCCCGGGTCTTCCAGGAACACCAGCAATGACCTGAAAGGCACACCGTAGGCTCCTGCTGCTTGCATCAACATCTGGCCACAAATTCAGCCCTAATCTATCTCAGACAGCTGTTATGTCTGGCTATCACCAACAGTTCACAAACACACTCTAGGCAGGACA